>NC_134403.1:149123691-149471191 GCF_038048845.1 Mixophyes fleayi | reverse complement strand
CACACACACACACAATATATATACACTGCCCACACATACACTGCCTACACACACACACACTTTTACAATATATATACACACTGCCTACACACACACACTATATTTATATACTGTACTCATTCTCACAAACACATCCCCCCCCAGATATTAACTTACCTTATGCCTGACAGGCAGGGCAGCTCTTCTCTGCTCCTCCTCACACTGTCATCTGCACAGCAGCTACGGAAGCCCAGAAGATAAAAAAAAAGAAGCAAAAACATGCTTGTGCTCATAGTGCCGACAGAGCACTTAAACTTGGAACCCTGTGCTGCCCCCTGTATTCCGACATTTGGGGGCAGCAAAAAGAGCCACACCTGGTCCGGGTGGCCCCCTGAGAGAGGAGGGCTCAGGGCACTTGCCCCTTGTGCCTCCCCTTAATCCGGCCCTGGCTGGCTTTATTCTCTTTGCGGCTTCCTTGTGCTGCTTGGTTCTTTGCCTGACTACTGAGGACCAGTGCTTCCTGTTTGACTATTCTTGCTCTCCTGCGTTTGTGTACCAACCCGGCTTGTTGAAATTCCGCTGCTGACTCCTTGTGTACCAGACACGGTTATTTTGACCATGTACTCTGCTTTCTGATTTGCCTCTGCCGCCCTATCGTGTACAGAACCTGGACTCCACTCACTCTGAGACTGTCTGCTGAATTTATACCATGCCTATTAATTGTATAACCAGATCCGGCTTGTTTGACTATGAGATTTCCTTTCCACTACCTTCTACTATTACTTGCTTAATCTCTGCTAGTGCTACATCTGGAGGCAGGCCAGTGGACCGCGACTTGCGATCTCTCGACAACTATATCCATCCCGCCTCGCGGTCAGCGCCAATCTAGATTAGCACCAGTTCCTATAATCACCGTTACAGGTATACCCCACATATTTTACCTCCGCCATTCCTAAAATAACACTTTTTTGGCTTGGCTGTTAAACCCTTCTCACTGATGGAGTCCAACACTGCTTGTATCCTGGGCAGGTGAGATTGCCAATCTGGACTATGGATGACTACATCATCAAGGTACACTGCAGCATAGTGTCTATGGGGCTTTAGTATCTTATCCATCATTCGCTGAAATATGGCAGGTGCCCCATGTAACCCAAATAGTAACCTCTTATACTGGAACAGACTCTCCAGGGCAAAAATAAAATCTGTCTTCTCTTTGGTTCAATCTGTTAATGGTATCTACCAGTACCCCTTGGTTAGGTCTAGCATGGTTAAATACCGAGCCATTCTCAACTTTTCAATAAGCTCCCCCACCCGGGGCATTTGGTATGCATCACACTTAAGACACTTATTTAGTTTACAAAAGTCATTGCAGAAGCGTAAAATCTTGTCAGGCTTTCGGAATGAGAACAATGGGATTTGACCATTCACAATGTGACTCTTCAATTACATCTAATTCTAACATTTTTTAAATTTCTTGAGACACTAACTTCCGTTAAGCCTCCAGTTTTAGATTAACCTCAATCCCAGGTTCAGTGACTATATCAAGTTTACTGATTGTTGTTTTACTTGGTACATCAAAAATATAAGTCTCTGTTTCTTATGAAAAACTCTTTAGCCTCACGCTGTTGGGCAGTTGAGAGGGCTTTAGCTACTGTTACTTCTGGAACTAGTGGTATAGTGGTTGCTGTGGAAACTGGGGTAGCTGACAAGGTTACTCTGTCTTTCCAAGGTTTTACCCTGTGTAAATGATAGATCTGTTCCGGCTTTCTTTTCCTGGGCTGGTTTACCTTGCAGTTAACTTCCCCCACTTTTTCCATTATTTTTAAGAGTCCTTGACATTTATCCAAAAATGTACTTTCCACTGTGGGTGCTAAAAGAAGCACTCTGTCCCCGGAACCAAAGGTGCGCACTTGGGCATTACAATTATACTCCCTTTGTTGTGGCTGTTGGGCTTGTTCAAGGTGCTCCCATTATTGGCACCACTTAATACATTTGATATAAAAACCACTGACAAATTGCCATGTGAGGGTACGACAACCTAGTATCGGGCTCTAGGGGGTTTCCATCAACCACTTTTACATTTTCTCTAGCCCTTAACAGAGTGGGTCCTTTAATTGCTCTGAGGCAATCATATCTTTTCCCTCTTCAAGTTCAGACAGGTAGGAGGTACATTATCCTGCGCTCCACTACTGTGCTTGTCACTATCTGACACCCCAAGCAGGGCCTGATTAAGGGTCACAGCCGCCCTAGGCTACTACACTGGTTGCTACCCCCTCCCACCAATGTGTATGTAAATGGAAATATATATATATATATATATATAGATATAGATATATATATATATATATATATATATAGACAAAATTGTAAAGCAATAATTAATACATAAAACATACTTCCTTATGCACTTCCTCTCTTACCTGATCTTGCAGTGTAGACTACTTGATGTTCTCTTTTGCTTGCTCTTGGAGCGTTGTCCGTTTCCTGGCTTCTGGAAACTTTGAGTCCTGTATTTAAAATGTGCAAAAATTGTATTATAGAGCAAAATTTTAACAAACTCTTAATGAGTCAAACACATCATTCCATTATGACCATATAAAACAACCCCCTACTACAGACATAGATGATAAAATATATGAAAATTCTTTACAGTCATATACTAACATCTACCAGCCCTATCTATCTAGTATTTAGTTTTCTAATGACCGCTGAAACCAGAGTGAGCATCCACATCACCGCCACACAATACAGAGATACTGCCCCCCACAAGCTATTTCATCACCTCCCCCACCAGCCAATTCATCCCCCCTGTCATTTTTATCAAACCGCACCAGACAGTTTATGACCCCCGCCCCGTCCAAATTATTAACTCCCTCTAGCCAGTTCATTACCTCCCCATTTTCATTTCATTAATCCCCCCCTCTAGCCAGTTCATTAATCCCCGCATATCCAATTCATAAGGCCCCCTCTAGCCAGTTCATTATCTCCCCTTTTTTAACTTCATTAATCCCCCCCTCTAGCCAGCCATTTCATTAATCCCCCCATCCAATTCATAAGCCCCCCATCTAGCCAGTTCATTACCTCCCAATTTTTACTCCATTAATCCACCCTCTACTAGCCATTTCATTAATCCTCCCCTATCTAATTCATAAACCACCCCTCTAGCCAGTTCATTAATCCCCCCATATCCCATTCATAAGCCCGCCATCTAGCCAGTTCACTAACCCCCCCCTGATATACTGCACTTACCCTGCTATCTTCTGTTCCTCCTCTCTCCTGATGCCGGCGCTTCTGTCTTCTTCACATGCAGCTAACAGCAACCAACGATGTTAGTTGCACTGTCACTGCTGGCGCGCTCTGTGGGATTAGTGTGGTCACGTGAGATGTGAGATCTCATGTAACCACACTAAGCAATACACCGCAGCCACACTGACAGGGCAGTCTCGGGACTTTCTTGAGGCCAGGGGCGGCCCCATTAGAGGAGGAAGAAACCGATCGCCGGCATTTGAAGAAAAAAAACAAATCCCCCCCAGCTTGTTAGTGTGCCGTGCTGCGCCCCCCAGGACTCAGCGCCCCAGCAGCGACTCAGCCTAGTGGTTGATCAGGCCCTGACCCCAAGCATATTTGAGAAAGGGAACACTTCAGATTCTGGGAACACTCCCACCACCACTGCATCCGTAACGTTATCAAACGGGTCTTGGCTATTTACCACAGTGAATACCACAGACCCACACTGTTTTTCTATGTTTACTTCAGTAGAAACATAATAGCGAGTATCCCTGTGTATACAAGTTACCACAAGTGTCACCATACTACCATGGTAATTACACACATTTGTTTGTCTGGCTCAGTGTGTTGGTCTGCAGGGCAGGCTATCTTGGCAAAGAAAGATACTCTGTGCTGTACATAAGTAGTATCACATTGCATCGGCTCAAAGGCAAGTGAACAATTAGCAGCAAAATTACCTAAGTCACCACATCTAAAACATTTTATCATTTTTTTATCAAGTTTTATATGAGGTTGGAACCTTCTTGGCATCACAGGCCAATCTAAAGGTTCATAACCTTCAGTCTCTCTATGTCTCAGTTCATTCCACCGCCCAGCACCCTTTTCCACTGGAACAGTCTTGCCTGAAGTCACTGGAGATTGCCGTAGCAAAACTGGGGACCACAAGCTGGTCTGGTGTTTTGGGGTCCACTTGGCTTACCCACCTATGCAGAACAGCAGGTAGGGACCATAGACATTGATCCATCATGATTCTTTTCACAATTTGGGGGCCTGTCAATGTGTCAGGTTGTAACCACTTTTTAGTGAGGTGGATTAGGTCATGCATCTGAGAGTCGGGAGGTTTATCCACCTGGTATCCCCAACAATATACTCTTTGCGCACGGACAGACATTGTGACACCCAAACGAGTCAGAATTTCAGCCTTCAACTTATCATAGTCCTTGGCATCAGCAAGGTTTAAATCAAAGTATGCCTTTTGCCACTCCCCAGATAGGAAAGGAGCCAATAGGCCTGCCCACTGAACTTTAGGCAAATTTTCCCTTTTAGCGGTTCTCTCAAAAGTTAAGTAAGCTTCTACATCATCTCCCTTGGTCATCTTTTTAAGAAATGACTAGCTGGTATAGAGCTGGAGCTAGTTGTGACCTTCGAGGAAGCCATGCCAGACAGGGCTGCAAAAGACTGTATCACCTCTTTTAGGCCTTGGTGCTGTTGCTTCCGGCCTCCTCAATATCCACTTGTTGCTGTCTCCATGACTCCTTAATGTCTGCATGCTGTTGCCTCCGGAACTCCTCAATTTCCAACCGCTGTTGCTTCCCGGCCTTCTCAAGGGCTAACTGTTGCCATCTAGTAATTTCTATCAGCACTTTAACTGTATCCTCCATGTTAGCACCTACTGCAGGGGAAGGGCTGAATGTAGCTTCTTTAATCTGCTGGCGATGTCCCGTATTGGGGTCCATAAGACTTTGTGATATACAGACTTTTCCCAAAATTGGGTGCCTGTCTCTTTAAATTTTCGCACAGTCAATTTTTGGCTGAAATTAAAGTGCAGTGTTCACATATGTCACAAGATCATATTGGGGTTACTGTCCTCTGGGTTAGATGGTTGCACTTCAGCCAGATAAATCACATGAGACCAGTGCTTCAGGTTCAATAGCCTCAGCTAGTTTTATTTACTAGCTTGCAAACAAAAGAAAGCACAAATAAAATCCTTGCCGTCTGTCTACTAACTAATACAGTGATATTCCCTCTCTAGAGTGAGGGGCCTAGTGTCCCTCACTTAAACCAAACAGTGGAACTTACAGATCAAAATTGCAGTTTCTTTCAGGAGCCATCTGACCTCATCCCCAGACAATGAGAGACTCACTGAACTGCCTGATTAGTCTGCTGTGAGACAGAAGACTTGGACTGGGCCTTATGTATAGAGTCCACCCTTCTCTCTCCATACGTAACACCAGGGACCCCTACCATATTTTCCTACAACTGAGAAACACTTAGAGAAGCTTTTCCTCAGGCACAAATATTCTCCCTGGTGTTTTAAAATACAAATTACCTGAATTTAGGATTAATATACCTGGGATTAGAAATATAGAAATTATTCCGCACTAGGATTACTGGACTGTACTCATAACTTATCATCAAAAGTATTACCTTTCACTTTGTAGAGGGGGTGCTCAGTCCAACAAATGGGACTAAGAGGAAAATGAACACAGGTTCAAAATAGAGGGGACATAGAGCACTTAGGTCCATCCAAATATATAATAAAACAACTTTTATTAGTATCGTAAAATAAAACATTCCATATCCTAACAGGACGATTTAGTGGTGAAATATTAAAAACATGGACACACATATAAAGAGAAACATCACATTTACACATAAACAAGTGTGAATTAAAAAAGTGTACCTTTCCATGAGAGAAAGTATTTAATAGGAATGAGCACCCACCAGTAGGCACCTAACTCATATATTTATTCCTATATCAGGATCAAACATAGAGGTGTCTGTATGTCTCACTTATTATTTAACCAATGTATCTGCCCAGAAGTCCTAGTTCTAGAAAAGCAAAGATAACGAAACCATAAGTGGAACCTCTAATATACTTGTTAGTGGTGTAATATATAATATACGCATATTATGCTGTACCCTGTTTGAAGGCCAAATACATTCCTACAGTGGTTTGGTGTATTTGATCCACATATCTGGTGATCTGTTCCACTTAGAACAAAATCATTCATCCAATCATATGCCTGTCTCTATGCTCTGTGAATAATAATGCACGCCTACAATGAGACAAAAATGTCTTCCCATGAAGAAGAAGTTCTTAAGTCATGTATGTCATTCACACAGGCAATGATTGTGCCATAACGCTTTCTCATTGTTACATGAAAATGGCATAACCACAACTCAAATCAGTGCTACCTAATGCTTCCTGATCGCTAGGCTTAATCTGCTGCCATGACATGAGATTCACATAGCAAAATGAAGTGAGGGGGACACTGTCAGCATACGCAGCATCACAGCCGCTAGTGGCTCTCACTTCCGGGTGCCGACATCACACTGACGTCTTACCCTGATGCACATTTCACCCAGGCTTCTTCAGAAGGTGAATCACTGGAGACGGGGCAGAGCGGATTTCTAATACTTGAAGTGACCAATCCACATTGTTTTTTACATTGATTGACATCTGAGGCAGCCTATAACATTGTATGTCTAGTGAAACGCCCACCTTCATCCATAAAGCGTGGGATTCCCTCAAAAATCATGCATATAATGTAACTGTTGGATATCATTATCTCCAACAAATTCCAAGCAAGTTCATACAACTTCCTGTAAGAATGTGTTTTATATGTTATAGGCAAAGAATTCTAATAATACAAGGAACTCTCTAAACTGTGCCTAAGCATAATACACTGATGGTAATTCTGTATTATCGTGCCCTGACTTCGAGGTAATCAATACCGTAGAAAATAATGGTTTAGAGATGCGCACCCAGAATGTTCGGGAGACTCCTGAAATCCGGGTTGGTCTCCCACACTCCCGGGAGAGCAGTTAGGTCTCCAGCATCCCGCAATTCCCTGGCCAAAATAATGTGATTTGCGGTGAATCGCGTCATTTTGACTCTGCCCCCCATGACAAAACGTAATTTCCATTGTGGGGGGCGGGGCCAAAATTACGCGATTGACCGGGCCCCGTCCCCTCCCGCCCTCTAGTCACACCCCTCTTCCATACTGCATTGCCTGAATGTAGTCAAGTATGAGTTTAGTATGCATAGGATAGGCAACCCCCCTCACTTACCTTGAGCTGCTCTGGCCAGCAAAGCTGCTCACATCAGGCAAACAGGAAGGGAAATGAGACTTCCTATCTGCCGCACAGCACTTTGTAACCCCATACAGCAACAGCGATTGGCTGCCTGTTGCTGTCCACTGCCCACCAATGTTTTTGAGCATTCCCCCCCTCCGCAGCTGCTCCCATGCACCCGCGATTGTGCCCCACTCACCCTCCCCGCCCCCTCGATCGCGCCCCCCATGAAAAAAAAATAGCTGCTCACAGCTCGACTCCACCACTGAAGGGGGCGGGGCTATCAAGCAGTGGGGGCCACCGGGAATACCCCGGCACCCTGGAGGGCCAGACCGACACTGCTTACGGCTTCAGTGTACATTGCATTCCAACTCTACATCAGGCCCTAGATATCTAAATGTGACCCCTATTTATCAAAATGCAGCAATAAGAAGGATTTAAAAATAAATCATGAAAATATTGCTTGAGCAGCTGAGTAATTCTCAACTGTTCCGGAGTGGTAAAGGTATTAACCTATACCCAATCACCATGCCATCATCATCACCAATTATTTATATAGCACCACTAATTCTGCAGCGCTGTACAGAGAACTCATTCACATCTGTTCCTGCCACATTGGAGCTTACAGTCTAAATACCCTAACACACACACACACACACACACACACAGAAAGATTGTTGATTATTTCTTTTTTTTTTCCTTTCAGAGACTATGAAGGTGGTTCCCTACATTCATTACATTATTTATATTTATATCACAATTCATGATATAAATGCTTAGAATAATAAGCTAAAAGAAGAAAGTGGATTGGAACAGAAAATGTTTAAACAGCCAGAAAGAGCTCTTGGCAGGCAGCAACATATAGTTGAAGCATTGGAAATGCTGGGAAGTAAATCTGTACAAACATGTTCTGGGATGTCGAAATCTACAGCCTCTCCTCCTCCCCTGCAGGAACAAAAGTATTTCCAGCAGATTCAGCCTAGCGATCAGGAAGCATCGTATGTAGATAGTGTGCTGGAAAAGAGGTAAGCAAAGAGACCCATTGAGACTTCCAACAGTGCCCAGGCTCAAGCGCTGGCTCCTACATACACCGGGTACATATATCATTCACCAACTATAGGTACTGTTACATCCATTTTAATGCTGTATCTTGGCAGAAGTGTACGTGTGCACGTCTGTATGTACTGTATGTTGTGTAGTGCTGTCTCTCTCAATAGATAGGACACTATTACAGGCACCTGTCTAGGAAGTTTTCCTCCCATCTTCTTAAAGAACTTGTAAAAATGTTTTTGTGAGATACAAACATCCAGTATTCCAACTTAATGTTTATTGTCCATTTATGCATCAAGCGCATAAGGTTGAAGTGACCTGTCGAGGTTAACGTTGAGTGCCATTTTCTAATAAAAGCAAGAACCAGACTAATTAAATTGGGATACTCGCATACTTGGGTACATGAAATACATGTTGTTTATTTTCTCCTGTTAATTAAATGTGAGAGATTACTATGTAAGTTATTTTTTTATGTTAGGCTTTGAAATACTGGTGAGTGCTGATGATATGAGGTAATGGGATACCATGAGAAAACTTTACCTGTGCTCTTTATTTCATGCAAATCTCAGTGGCTCACGCAGGGGGGGGTTTCAGAGTCTCCAGAAACCCCCCCTGCTCTAACTTAGTGCCCACCATAGCGGCACTGTCCTATACAGCAGCCGCGGCCGTGCTGTATTGTATACAGCACCACCGCGGACGCTTCTTTGACAGTGCCGCGGCTGCTGTATAGGACAGCGCTGCCGAAACAGAGCTGCTGCTCGTGTTTTTTTGGGTCGGGGGGGGGGAGCGCCCCTGAATCTGATGGACACATTGCCATCCTCAGGTGTAACTATATACACCTAAGGGTGCACAACTTACCTATGTTGTGCCCTCGTGGATTTACAGTGCTACTGTATCACTCAGCTAATCTTTACCATTTACATTTTTGTTTTTATCTATCTCAGTTATGTATAGTATGGTGTTCCATCACATTGTGCTCTTAGCCCCCTTCTGTATCACACTGTGCCTCTTGCCCCCTTTGTATCACACTATGCCCCTTTTGTATCACACTGTGCCCCTTTTGTATCACACTGTGCCCCTTTTGTATCACACTGTGCCCCTTTTGTATCACACTGTGCCCATTCTGTATCACACTGTGCCCCTGGCCCCATTCTGTCTCACACTGTGCCCCTGGCCTCCTTCTGTATCACACTGTGCCCCTGGATGTCTTCTGTATCACACTCTGCCCCTTCACCATCACACTGTACCCCTGGCCCCCTTCACCATCACACTGTTCCCTCCATCAGTTTCCCTTTTAGTACACTGTGCCCACTACCTCTGTTCCTTTACCTACCTTTAACTTGGCCTTTTTTCTTCTCTTTCTTTTCTGTCTTCTCTCTCCATGCTTGTGACTCCTCTCTGCGCCGCTGGTCTCCTCACTGACACTGTCGGAACCAACATGCAATGAGAAAGGAACAGGGAGGAGGATGCCGGGTCCCAGGCACTGCCAGATTGATAGGTATATATATATATATATATATATATATATATATATATATTTAATGGACGCCGGCGGCAGCATGACCCCGTTGCCGCGGACTGCCAGTAGTTCTGCCACTGCCTAGTGGTAGGTACTGCCATGAAAGTGTGTGAGGTGGGTGATTGTTAGCATTAGCTACCAATCACAAAGCTTATTACTACAAAACTACCTCTCCATTACACTGGAGGAGAGGGTCAGTATATGAAAAGTAAACAAAATAAATTTTTATAATATATATACCCATACAAATATATATTGGGGTGGGGGAGACCTCCCTTAACATACTCTTTTCTATCCCTTGACAACTTGTCCTCGACACCCTACCCTCTCATCTGACACCCTGTCCTCGGCCCTGGGACCCTCTCCCTGATGCCCTCCTTCTCACATGGCATCCAATCTTCTCCACTGAATCCTATCTTATGATTTCCTTCCCACTCCCCTGTTTAAAATAACAACAAGATAAACACCAAATCATATGTAGGTTCCATTTTATGGTACATTTATTGATTAACACAGAAAACCACAGATTCTCAATCCCCCCACTCCCCAGGAATAATAAAAACTGAATTCTCTCAATAAAGAAACATTGAAAACCTCTACATCACATTTATATTGGTTTGCAATAAAAAATATTTGGTTAAAACACAGGGTCTGTACCGTCATATTAATTTACCTGACATCACATTTGTTAATAGAAAAACTGCAATGTTTAAAGTCTATATATATCACATTTTAAAGTAGAGATGCTCACTGACCCTCGTGTTTTGATTTTGGATCTGGATTACCTTTGTGTTTTGGTTTTGGTTTTGGCAAAACCGCCCTTGCGTGTTTTGGTTTTGGTTTTGTTTTGTTTTGCAATTTGTTAAAAAATTCCATTTGGTCTAAAATAACATAATTTAGTGCTCCACCTGTTTCTTGGATAAGTGAGGTAATTCTACAACTAATAAATGTCAACGAGCGGAGCCCCCTGGGATGTGTGCTTTTATCAGACATACACCAATCCAGGGTGCCAGACAACACACTAAAAAAAGCGATCGAAATTCATAGCAAAAAAGGCAGTTTGGTGTCTATCTGTATATTACACCCTACACTTATAGTTAAATAGAAAAAAAAGCAGCCTGCAAAGATTGTACGATCAATAGAAATGACCAAAGCATCTTTTCTGTTTGGCTCTAGATTACACCCAAACCTTATTAGTGCAAATTAGGAAAAATACAGTTTAATCCCTAGTAGGCCATCTGTCGTGAACATAGAGAGCTTGCAGTTATTTAAAAGGGATAATTCATAACTGCAGTGTAAATAGGTGATATCAAATGAATCCATTGATAAGTTAAGGTGTAAGATTTGCAGCCAGAGAGTCTGATGTAAATTTATTGGATGGCTTTGCACATCCCAGTGAGAAAAGATAGAAGTGTCACCTGGGGGGGCAACTTGAATGGACTTCTGGGGTGAGATCTAGACTATTTGTGACACTTGAATAGACTTTTAGGTACCGCTCAGCATGTGGTCTGGCTCAAAGAGGCCATGTGCTGACATAGCCTATATGTAATACTGTATAGACAAAAATAATTCAGTTTTAAAATATGCCACTTAAAATCAATAAAAGTAGTGATCAACCACATATTCCTCAATAGCATGATGAAGAGCAGCTCATATGTTAAATTAAGAATTCTGCCCCACAGAGAAATGAAGAAAAGGAGTGTAAACTCTGTGAATGCACTGTACTTAGGCGTGTTTGATATCAAAAGATGGACAAAGTCATAGGGGATTTATTAATGATAAAATTGGATCGATGTAGCGCTCTCCAGAAAAAATATATCACATAGTAGAATTGGTTAGTAAATCAGGCAACATGTAAATGTAGTTTGAAAAAGTGTCCTAGGACACAACCCCCGATTAGCATCAAACGCTGCCCCTGTGAAGACCATCCCATTTCATGTTGCTTAAAAACCTGTGTTCTGGAGGGACAAAAGGTTAGCTTTTTGGGGATCAATCTAATTGAAGGACTGTCCATCTTTTCTACCTGCCCCAGGCATACAGATTATTATTTGTAAGTAATGCTCTGTACTTCCATCCCATTTGTTTTTATAACTGTTTGCAATTTTTTATTTGTATGTCAAATCTTTATCTAATTGTTTTTATTATCTGTAAGCATTGTAGTTTTGTATATTAAATCTAAAATTTAATAGTTCTGTCCTTATTACTCTAAACGAATCCATTGCCTGCTTGGCTGAATTAATTATTTAGATACCAGAGTGAGAAGAGTTAACTATTTAGCTACCAGTGCACAGAGTGTGCGCAACTGGGCGATAAATTCATAGGCTTGCTACGGGCCTTATTCGTAGCTGGTGGCAGTTGCTTAGAGGTGTGAAGCCTGCGTTTGTGTTGGGACGGGACCAGCGAAATCTGTAGCCTTAGAGAAAGAGGTGAGTGTTAGATTTGGGTCTGGAATCCTGTGTTCCCTTACAGTAAGCTTCCAAGTCACAAGTGAGCAGAGTGCGGTTTGTGACTGATAAAAGGGGTTCAGGAGCGGTTTCCTGACAGAATAGAGGTGATATATTGTATGACTGTTAGAATATAAGATAAGATATCTAATCAGGGAGTAGCTAGAGGGGCTTATCCCGTCTTTAATTCTACAGCTACACACACCAATCGAGGGTGGCAGCCAACGGTCTAAAAAGAGCTATCGTAATTCATAGCAAAAAAGGCAGTTTGATGTCTATCTGTATATTACACCCTACACTTATAGTTAAATAGAAAAAAAAACAGCCTGCAAAGACTGTAACATAAATAGAAATGCCCAAAGCATCTTTTCTGTTTGGGTCTAGATTACACCCTACACTTATAGTGAAATTGACAAAACAGCAGCCTGCAAAGACTGTATGTTAAATAGAAATGCCATAAGTCCCTTTTCTCTTTGGGGGTAGATTACTTCCTACACTTATAGTGAAAGTTTTAAAAAGATGATGTCGTCATCATCATCTTCAGCATCATCCTCACCCTCATCAGTGTGTACATCATCATCACAGACTATTATTTAATCTCCGCTGGAATCCGCCATTAGAGAAGTGTCAGTACTTGGATGTATTTGACGGTAAAGGCCTTCCTCGTGGAAGATGTAGTTCATTTTGATGAACATCATCTTTTCCACATTTTTGGGAAGTAACCTCCAACGTCGATCACTGACAAGGTTTCCAGCTTAGGTATTGCAAAGCAAGTTTGTACATGGGTTTCCAAATGGCTTGTTTTTCTCCCCATTATGGAAAGGAACTGACTGACATTTCCATATCAATTAACTATTGAAAAAAATCCTCCACCATCCTTTGCATGTTAATAGTAGGATTGGGTGGAGTTATGGGCAAGGTCACACATTTTTTGGTAAAATCTTTCAAACCAGTTCAGATGTCAAACTGTTGTAGTCTGCCACCTGCGTCATCCCTGATTCTCTTTGGAAAGTGCAATTTTTTTCCGAGCAGCAGCTGCCTGAGAAACTGAAGGAGGAGACGTTGTCAAGCAAAGGCCCAGTACAGCGGACAACTTGCTGACCAAGAGCTCCTTGCATCTGATCAGATATCTGCATTTGAAAGCAAAGAATCAATGTAGGTCTTAAACCTAGGATCAAGCACAGTCGCCAAAACATAGTGATCCGACTTTAAGATTTTAATAACTCTTGGATAATTGCGAAGCGAATTAAGTACTTGATCTACAAGGCCAACATACTTTGCGGAATTGCTTTCTTTCATCTCCTTCTTCAGTTTGTCAAGCTGCTTTTCCAATAGTCGAATTAAGGGAATGACTTGGCTCAAGCTAGCAGAGTCTGAACTCACTTCACACGTCACAACTTCAAATGGTTTCAGCACTTTGCACAGCACAGAAAGGATTCCCCACTGTCTAAGAATGAAATACATACCCCCTCCTTTCCCAATGTTATGGCTTGTGCAATATGCTTGTATGGCTTTGCGCTGTTCCTTTATCCTCTGAAGCATGTACAGGGTGGAATTCCACCTTGTTAACACCTCTTGCTTAAGTTGATGGCAGGGCAAGTTAAACTGCTCTTGGAGCTGCTGCAATCCCTACATGCTGTGGCAGAATGCCGGAAATGTCACAAAATTTTACGGGCCATGGAAACCATCTCCTGCACCTCACGGTTATTTCTCAAGAAGCTCTGCACCACCAAATTTATTGTGTGAGCAAAACAGGGAATGTGATGGAATTCACCCAGCTGTAATGCTCGCACAATATTGTTGGCGTTATCAGAAATATCATATCCTGGGGAGAGTCCAAGTGGTATAAGCCATGTATCAATGACATCCCTTTTGTTTTTGTAACAAATTATTAGCTGTATGCCTGTTAGTGAAACCGGTGATACAAAAAATAGCCTGCCTGTAACAAATGTTACGTAGTGGTGAACATGCTGCTGCTGCTCCTGCTTGTGAAGGCGAATGACCAACCCAGTGGGCTGTCACAGTCATATAGTCTTTGGTTTGGCCCCTTCCATTTGTCCACATATCTGTGGTTAAGTGTACAGTGGGTAGAATGGCATTTTTGAGCCCAATTACTACATTTTTACGAATGTTTTGGTATAGTTGTGGAATAGCTTTACGGTAAAAATGGTGTTGCGATGGAATTTTGTAATGGGGACACAAAACATCAATTAACTATGAAAAACCAGCTGCATTTATTGTGGATATTGGACGCAGATCTAACACTAGCATAGTAGCCATGGCGTCTGTGATCCGCTTGGCGACTGGGTGACTGCTGTCATATTTGCTTCCTCTAGCAAAAGATTGTTTCACAGTTAATTGTTGGAAAGTAGTAGTGCTCTTCTTCTTGGCCTTCTTATGGGAGGAAGATTCACGCCCAGCAGCAGCAACAGCAGCAGCAGTGGGATTAACGCTCAAACATTCTTCAGAGGAATCAATTATAGTGCAGGAGTCATTGAGCCTTACCAAGTGGGATGCAGGGCTAACTCCGATCGCTACTGAGGATATTGATGAGGGCGGTGTTGTGGGTGTAGATTGCAGCCGTCGGGATGTAGGTGAGAGAAAGGTCCTAGCTGATGATGGAGTGCTTTTTATTTTTTTGCCATAACTTTCAGCTTTTCCCAACACCTTGCCATGAACTCTCGTCAAATGGCATAGCATGGATGAGGTTCCAAGATGGTTAAGGTCCCTCCCTCGACTGACTATGGCTTGACATACACTACAAATGGCTATACAACTGTTGTCAGGATTTGGGTAGAAATAATTCCACACATAAGAAGTGGCTTTTTTGGTCTTATGCCCAGGCATGACAAAGGGCTTCTTCTTGTCACGTGCCAGAACTGCTGCCACTGGTGCAGGACTTACACAAACAACCTCATCCTCATCCATATCCTCATTAGCGCCCTCGTCAGCTACACAAATCTCCAACTCATCCTCTTCTAATTCCAAAGTGGCATCCTCAATTGGTGTGTCACCGACTACACTCGGGCTCTTCAGGCAAACATCAGCAGAAATGCTGAAAGGGCCCTTCTTTATGGGTACACTTTTAGAATGGTCACGAATACACATACCACTCGTGGATGGACTCTCCTCAGGGATTGGTGTCATTTCTGATTCTGTGCATACATTATCCTCTAATGCCTTACTGTTTTCTTGCAGCTCGGCTTTCACACGTAACAGTAGTTGTGCACCACTTTTGGACTCCAAATTACTTGGTCTTGCTTGGCCACGAGTGACCTTACAAGACGAAGGCTCAGTAACATTTTTAGATCTCGTACTAATAGAGAAAGGCGAAGGCCTCATTCTTTCTTTACCACTGCATGTGTAGAATGGCATGATGGCAATTTTTTTTTTCTCGGCAGTTAACTTTTCATCAGTTACAGTTCTTTTTCTCTTCAACACAGTAAAAGGTTTTTTTTCTGGTGTGCATTTTTCCCTGACTTAAAAAGACTATGTACTTTTACATAGGCTTTACCAGATGACTTACAGGGAACACTACCATCAGGACTGGTGCCAGCAGCTGCTTGCTGATCCTGCTCATATGTGGACTGCTGTGAATCCATTTTAATGAGACCCAAAACACTTGTAGTGCAAATTCAAAAATATATAGTGCTGGAATATAATAATTTCAACACCAGAAAATAGATTTTTTTGAACAGGGGAATATCTAACACCCCAAGCACTTGTAGTGCAAATTCAGAAGGATATAGTGCTGGTATATAATTATTTCAAAACCAGAAATAAGCTTTTTTAGAACAGGGAAATATCTAACACCCCAAGAACTTTTAGTGCAAATTCAGAAATATATAGTGCTGGTATATAATAATTTCAATACCAGAAAATTGATTTTTTTGAACAGGGGAATATGTCACACCCCAAGCACTTGTAGTGCAAATTCAGAAATATATAGTGCTGGTATACTACAATTTCAGCACCAGAAACTAGCTTTTTACAACAGGGGGATATGTGACACCCCAAACACTTGTAGTGCAAATTCAAAAAGAAATAGTGCTGGTATATTACAATTTCAGCACCAGAAAATAGCTTTTTACTACAGGGAAATATGTGACACCCATCACTTGTAGTGCAAATTCAGAAATAAATTGTGTATATTACAATTTCTGCAGGCAGAAAATAGTTTCTTTAAGAGTGAATATGACACCCCAAACAGTGTGTAATGTTTGGAAAAATGCCTCCTTTATACTCCTCTCTTTCTGCTCTAATAACTGCTCTCTCCCTGCTCTAATCCTGCAACCTAACCATTCTCTCTCCCTCTGTCAAATGGCGCCGGATCTCTGTGGAGGCGGATATTTATGCATTTGAAACATCGCGAGAACCGAGCACCGAGATCCGACGACGTCACAATTACGTTTTACCTCCTTTTGAATTCCAAATCGGCGGGAGGGTACTGAGCCGGCCGACACCTGAAGTTCGGGCGGGTTCGGTTCTCGGGGAACCGAGCCTGCCCATCTCTATTTTAAAGCCTACATTAAAATATGATCAAATGCTGCAGCATGACTCAACATTTTCTGGCCACAGTCCTATCATTGTTCTGGGGCAATTCGGTAGAAGGTTAAGGCTACTCTAAACAACACAATAACAGTTTGATGGCAGCTCTCCAAATAACTTTGTGAAGCAGTCATCAAAGAATGGTCAGTCACTGTATGTCTAGTAGCCCTTCTAGATGTCTGCCAATGTAAAACCTACAGGAGATAATGGATGTGAAAATCATTTTTTCCCAAATCAATCCCTAATAATAATTCTCAAATGTCATTTCCATTGAGTAAATTATGATCATATTAAGTATTTCTGTTGAGTCTTAGCAAAGCTCGCTCTATATTATTCCAATCAGCTGTACAAGCTGCATTTAGGTTACTACCTCCTTAAACTGTCAGTGTTTCTTTGCTCATGCTTGGATCTAAGGCTTAATATTTGATATTTACAAGTTTCCTTCTTTAAGCCATTAGGCCAATAGTTCAACTTTTGTCAAATAATTTAATTTTACTTTGGTTCAACCTAGAAGCATGTCTCTTAATTTTTAACACTATGTTTAGGAGTACCTGAGTGAAATGCTCAGGGCACAGGTCAAGTAACAAGTCATGGCTTTTCATAAATATAGGGAGTAACGTTCAAGCTCTTAGGGCCCTTTTACATACACGCATTTGTCCACATTTCTAGCAGTGATCCCAGGACAGTGGTTATTAACATGATGTATAATGTGAATGGTTAGAAGAGGTTGCAAATATGTGGAAGTTCTAAAATAAACTTATGAATAATATAGATAACAGTGTTCACATCATGATTTACATTTTTAGATTTTAATTGTTAACATTAAAGTACAGTGGTTCTGTTATAAGCATGAACCAAAATCTAAACATACCTGCTCCACCTGCCCTTATCCTCCTGAGCTAAGGTACCCAGCATGTCGACTAGTGTTCAGTTGAATGTTTCTGGAAGAACATTACCTTTAGGATCCTAAGGATTAGTTCTGTTCTTCTGGATATTTATCATTTGATGCAACCTCCTCTCAAAACCTTTCGTCTGATCTGAGAGCGATTGATGTGTTAGGTCATAGTGGTTGAAGTGTATTTTCCATAAGACCTTTGCTACTATGACAGCTCTTTGGTCTGGGTGGCGTATCTAGTGAACTGGTCTATCATCACTTACACATATCCAAACCTTGATACAAAAGTAGCCAATAAATACTACATTGATAGGTTCTGAACTTAGTAAGTAGCCCATAAGTGCAGCTCTGAAGGACAAAGCCTTGAACTGTAGACATATGAGGCAGCACTTGCAGTAATTAATAATCTTATTAATATTTATTGCAGCGCTTTACAATTAGGAACAATCATCGACCAGACACATGTCTGAGAGGGCCATGCTCGTAAGCTTAGAGTCTATGGGAAAACAGGAGTTGAAACATAATGCTAAGCACCACAAATTACATAATGGCCCAGCCAGATTACAATGGGAAATAGTGCTTAGTGGGACTCTACAGTCAGTTTTGAATGAACTGTGTTAAGTTGTGGTAATCGGGTAGAACCGCCGAGGGAAGTTAAGAAGTTGGTTCGGGAATTTGATGCACTGGCTTAAAGTGGTGAGATTTCAGGGATTGTTTGGAAGTTTGGAGGCTAGATGAAAGTCTTGCTGTATGAGCCAGGAAATTCCATAGAAGCCCCAAAAAAGTCATATTGCCGGGAATGGGGGCAGGTAATAAGTATGGAAGAGAGGCCACATATCGTAGGCAGAATGGAGGGGTTGAGTTGGGAGATATTTTTTAGACATTTTGAAAAAAGTGAAGCGATGTATGTAAGTTTTGTTAATGGCTTTGTATGTTGGTATTTTAATTTGGATTCTGTCTTGTCTGATATGTGCATATTCCGGAGATGTTTCTTAGCTGTATGTAATTGATGTGGATACAGATTGGATGAAGGGAACAAAGCATTACACCAAGGCAGTAAGCTTGAAGGATTCTGTTTTTTTGTCATATTGTCAACAGAAATAAAGTTGTCAGGTAGGTAGTTTCTGTTGACTGGTGAAAAGATTATTAGTTAGATATTTAACCAAGCGCTATACCTTATGGTCTATGAGTAATGTGTTGGTGGTAAGGATGTATTGTGTAACTATGGTGTGTTGATCTTGTGTGTGATAGGTGTTACTGATGTTAGTGAAAACTCAGTACTTAATGATCCTTGATATAGTAATCTTTACTCAGTCTTTAATTCAATAGTCTCCAAAAGTGGCTCAATATTCCATAGAGAGGCAATAAAGGTAAAACATTTCTAGAATAATTAGTGTCACTACAAAATGTAGTAACCCTGAGGGAGGCCTATAGGTCAAATCTCAAATTTATCTCCATCTGCAGCTTTGATGTTGTATGGACTAGTTCTAGAGTTTGATGTCAAAACCTCAGCAGTATTGTACCTCGGAGAGAGACCAAACAGTAAATTATGAGGATAACACCTTATCCTGCTTTAATGATCTAAATAACAAGGAAAATTGGAAAATGATACTCTCTGCACAGATGGTTTCTAGTGAAAAGACTGTTGCCTACAAATGTTGTGTAGATGAAACTCTTTATTGGAGCATATTTTACAGTCAAAAACATTTACCATGCTATAGTGTTAATTAAAAAAGTCTGATTTGAAGAGTCCGTATAGCCAAGATTGCTTGTCTCTTTGCACGTGCAGCTGTGAAACGTGATGTTCCTAGTGCTGTGTATTCCACAGTGACACACACTGTGCTTCCGACTTGTGTGCAGTTGCTGATCTGTGTCCTTCTATTGTATCCAACATGTTTCCGGCCTTATTCAGCGAGTGGGTGTGTAAACATTGTTTGGTCATATATGGAGTCTATATATAAACTTGACTCTGTGTGAACTTGTATACATTTATCTTAAAATATGTTCTCTATGTGTCCTGGTAACGCTGTCCTACACTATGCCTAATAGAGTAGGTCAGTGTATAAACTAGATACTTTGCGATCTTGGCACAAGCCTAATGTTTGGCTCTAGCTTTATATGTCGAGCGCGATTGGTGCAGTTTTACACAACTGGTCTTGCTACTTTCTAGTACCGATAGTTTGCTGTAGCCATGTCCTTTTTTCTGAGTAATGATTATACAATGAAGTGTAGCAACTGTATGATTTATTTTTCCTTGTGGTGAATACATGTTATGTAGCATATCCTATGAATCAGCTATAGAGGGTCCCGATATAACAAGTTAACATATCTTGTAGTAGCAGCTTTATGTGCATAATGACTAGACATACCGTATGTATTTCCACCTAATTAAGGGGCTGATAGAACAACTTGCCTATTCTACACAGTATTAGTTTAGTCACATAGAATGTATCAGTGGGGTTAGTGTCCCTGTGTGGGGTAATAGATCTATTGTAGCTAGTCTCCCTGTATGTAGTAATGGAGTTATCAAGGATAGTGGGCAGCACTCTAGAATCATTATTATAAGCGAATGTGTTTGTATCGTGTGTGACTCTGATAATGCCAACAGACTTAATGTGTTAGAGAGGGTCCCATTAATGTTCATAATTTCATGTGGGAAGATGGAGTTAAAATTGTTCTACCTGTAGATTGCAATCCGCAAGGGCTTTCGAGCAGATAAATCCCTTCTCTGCTATTGCATGTCAAGAGATTCATGTCCTGTCTATTGCAACCTAAATTCCTTAATGGGTCTTTTATTAGCTCAGTTTTTAAAAAATTGAGATTGAGGTGTCTAGAGGACATTCAAAATGAATGGCAGAAAGACATTTTGTAAAGATCCAAAGAGGATAGCTAAATTTGGGTGCATCGCATGCATGTGACACTGAAATCCAAAGGAGCTTATTCGTTTTCTTAAAGTAGTGGTATATCTAGAAAAGAACAGAGGCCCTAAGACTGAGCCTTGAGGATCGCTTGCTTCATTTTGTAGTAACAGGTCATGCCCCACCAAAGTTCCTTCTCTTCCATGACTCTCAACAAACTACAACTTCACCCTCAGCACTCCATTCCTCACATCAGAGTCCAGTAAACTGCTTATCCACGTTCTCATGATATACTACATTTTGTATTAGTTTCTACTAAAAATAATTGTTTGAGTTGCTGAGTTGCCTGTGGTTTTCTTATGTGATTGAAGTAAAGTTGGGTAGAGTTCAAGTTTAGAAAGGAGCACCAGAATTATTTATACAGAGCAAAAAGCATTCCTTGTATTTGTGGTATTAGTGTCACTTTAATAGAAACTACTGAGGAGTGAAGGGATCTAAGAGTCCCCATTTCAGATGAGCAATGTAACAAGGCAATGAGAAAGGCAAGTCAAAAGATTGGTTGCAAAGAAAGAATTAATAATGCCACTGTATAGGTCATTGGTACAGCCTCATCTAGAATACTGTGCTCAGTTCTGGAAGCCATATCTCCAGAAGGATATAAATACATTAGAGACTGTACAAAGATGGACAACTAAGATGGTGCATGGCCTATATCACAGAACTTAACCGGAAAGACTAAAGATCTTTATATATAGCTTGGAGGAGAGAAGAGAAAGAGGGGACATTATAGAAACTTTCAAATATATTGAGGGTTTTACAAGGAGCAGGAAGGAAACATTTTTCAAAGGAAGAGACTTATTAGAACATGTGGACATGCAATGAAACTGGAGGGAAGTAGGTTCAAAGGACATTTCAGGAAAAATTACTTTACAGAAAGGTTAGTAGATAAGTGGAATAGCCTCACATCAGAGGTGGAAGAGGCTGATACAGTAGACCATTTTAAACATGCTTGGGATAGACATAAAGACACCCTTACAAAGAAATAAGGATCAAATAGGGTTAGAGGACACCATACCATTAAAAATGGGATGGGCCAAGTGGTTGTTATCTGACATCAATTTCTGTGAATCTATGGAAATTGCTATATCACACTGCAAAATAAGGAACTATAAATATATGTAGAGTCAGATATGTGGATGTGTAACTATAATATGTGTTTATCTGTTATTATTTGTTTCTCGGTATCTTTTTTTACTGATATGCCGTAGATAAGCATGGCAGTAAGGGATCGCTGTCTACATTTTGTGTTACATTTATTTACTTTAATGTAGTAATTACATTGGTTTATGGGGGCATATAAATGCACTTTCATGTTTAAAATTTACCATAGAAATTAATGACAAGCACTTATATTCGTCTTTATGAGAATGCATTATAAACGCAGTTTGATTTGGCTAAACACTTACATAAGCATTTGGCTTGTAAAAGATAACCTCCTGTTTTGTCATAGATGCATGTTTAAAAAATGTGTATTGAATACATTTGCAAACATTTGTCAAACACATAGTGAACACACATATTATGTAATGTTGTTTCTACGTGGTTTTGAATATGGTTTCACATTCAAGGCCCTCACCAACTCCACTGCTCCCTACATCTCCAACCTCATCTCTATTCATGCTCCATCCCGCCCTCTGCGATCGGCCAATGACCGTTGCCTCTCTTCCCCCCTGGTTGCCTTCTCCCACGCACGTATCCAAGACTTCTCCCGCGCTGCCCCCCTCCATGGGAACCAGCTCCGCCACTCCATTAGTACATCCCCCAATTTGTCCATCTTTGAACGGGGTTTAAAAACCCACTTTTTCTTAAAAGCCTTCCAGGGACCACTTAACTACCCACCTTGTCGTACTCCTCTCCCCCCCTCTTCCCCCTTCCCTGACTCAGCCTCTGTTCTCCCCCTTTCCTCCTCTCACCCCTGTGTCTCTCTGTCTGTCCACCCCTCCCCTTAGATTGTATGCTCCTTCGAGCAGGGCCACCTCTCCTCCTATTCTCCACCACTTATAACTCTGCTCTCCAGCTACTCAGCCTCCTCCTTGAGGACCTTCTGCCCTTCAACCCCTCTTTCTACTCTCTTCACCCCTCTGTGGCTCTCACCTGCCATTTGCGCCCTCCCTCATGGGCTCAGTCTACCAATGTATGCAGACTATCCCTTTCCCCCGCCCCCTCTAGCTGTACTTTGATCTTCCTGAGTTACTGTGCTTCTTGTTAACAGTACCGTGCTGTCTCACCCTGTACTGTGATACTGCTGTCCCTGTACAGTGCTACGGGTACCTTGTGGTGCCCTATAAATAAAAATTATTAATAATAATAATAATAATAATAATAATATGTGTTTTTACTCATACTTGCCCACTCTATATTTAAATATGGCACTGTAAATATCGCAATTTTATCCCCATAACAAAATGATGAAATTATGCTATTTCTTCAGAAAAGGGGGCAGGGTAAAATGATTAGAATCAAGTATCCCGTCTATAAAATGGGCAGGACACGGGAGACCTACACGAAATTTGGGAGTCTCAGGGACATTCCGGGAGAGGGGGCAAGTATGCTGCTATTTGCGATAAAATGCATTACAAATGCCATTGTGTTTGTAGCCTTCTGTTGACTTCATTTATTATGTGTCTTTCAACTTTGTGTGCTAGAGATGATATTATGTGCATAATTAATTAATTTAATGTGGTAATGTTTGTTTATCATAAGGTGAAGGTAGAAATCTCACTATTAAATCTCCTCTTGCCAGATGCATCATCACACACTCACTAATTTCTCCACTCAGCTACCCACTATCTTACTAAGGACATAGTCTTTACGTTCCTCTCTTCCTCTTCTCCCTCTGCCTGTCCCCTCAACTGTGTTTGCTTCCAAATTCTCCAGCCTTAAATACCATCTCTGTAAATGACACCTAAGATTACCTTTTCTCCTCTGACCTCTGTCCTTTTTTTGATCTGGTGTGACCAATTGCCTCTCATACATCTCCATTTGGTTGCCCAATGCTACCTAAAGTTCATCAACAAAACAGAGCTCATCATCTTCCCCCCTCCTAGTTTCACTGCTCCTCCACTAGTCTCCTACACCATTGACAGCATCAGTCTTTCCCCACTTCTCCATGTTCGCCACCCTGGTGTCATCCTCTAATCCAGTCTTAGCTTTACTCTACACATCCAGACCCTTGCACTCTTTGACCACCTCCTCCTTTGAAATATTGCCTCAATATGCCCCTTTCTCCTTTGGGGCTTGCCAAAACCTTTATCAGTGCCCTCATTTAGTCCTGCCTTGACTACTGCAACCTACCCCTTTCTGGACTTCTTCTCTCCTGTCTTTCCCTTCTATTCCACAGAGACACTGAGCTTCCTCTCTTGCTGATCCACATTCAAAGCACCACTTTGCAAATCCCTACACTGGCTTCGCATTACATCCAGAATTCAATTCAAGCTACTCCTCCTCACATTCAGAGCCCTCACCTACTAGTCCCCTTTGTACATCTCAGTATACATTCTCTGTATGCATTTTCTCTCGACCCCTTTAGGTCTGCCTCTGACTTGTGCTTCGTATTCTCTCTGATAAGCACCTCTCACTCCCCCTCCAAAAAGAATTGTTCTTTGCTTCACCCACTTATAGAACTTTTTCCCTGCCTAACCAGACATGTCACATGTCCCCGAAATACTATTTTGATTTCCTTGCATGAACATCAGACCTCCCCCACAAGCCTCTCACACCTTCTCCACTTTAACTTACTTTTACAGTTTGGGCCTAGAGAAGCAAGACGGAGGGCATGCGGTGCCGAGCACACAACACGCCCCCCTCTTCCACTGGTATGAATTGTGAACTCCCGGCATTGTCCAAAGTAGGTTGCATGATGTAGAAATTGGCTTCTCCCGTTCAGTCTTATTCTCTGCTTTATAACAAAGCAAAGATTATGTCAGATCAGGAACAGCTGGCTGGGGGCCACAGGTGAAGGCGCACAGGGTTGCTAATGGTCTACCAGGCCACCTGTTGCCCATCACTGCTCTAGACCGTAAGCACTCACAAGCAGGGCCACCTACACCTCAACTGTCAACCTTGTATGTACATGTTTTGTTTTGATGTGTGATTTGGATGACTTGTCATTCTGACCATACAACATTGCAGAGTTTTGTGTTGTTTTACAATAAATACAATAAACAATAATTATTATTATGAAACCATGGTCGAAGTGGAAATTGATAAGTAGCCGTATGAAAAATGTAATGTGAATGAAATTAGTTTTACTAGGCAGTAGGAGAAGTGGTGGTATGGCATACATCCATATACACCGCCATTTTGACCACTGTTATGAAAATTGAGTATTTGCATTAGAAGTTCTTAAATTTAAAGCCATGTTAAATCTTTTTCATTTGCCATTATGCATCTAGTTTAAACGTTTGGTTAATTATAGCTTTCTATCCCCATAATCTCCTTCCAAACCCATTCTGTCAATCTTACTCATGTGTGATAATTCCTTCACAGTATACTGGCATGTGGTGAGCACAACCTAGTGTTAGGAACAGCAGGTAACTGCTGTTTTCTTTTGGCTGCTGCAGTGTTGTTTTCAGCCTGAGTTTGATCACCTGAACTCCTCTCACCTGCAGCTCTATCTGACACCTGCCCTGATTGGCTACTACTGGTTTAAATACCTGTCAGCATTATCTATACAATATTTTGCACTACAAGTGCTTTGGAGTGTCCCATATTCCCCAGTGTGAAACAATAATTTTTCTGGCTGCAAAAAGTCATATTTAGCAGCATTATCTATACAATATTTTGCACTACAAGTGGTTTGGGCTCATTAAAATGGATTCAAAGCAGTCCACATATGAGCAGAATCAACAAGCAGGTGCTGGCACCAGTCCTGATGGTAGTCTTCCCTGTACGTCATCTGGTAAAACCTATGTAAAAGTACATAGTCTTTTTAAATCAGGGAAAAAAACACACCCAAAAAAAAATAAGTATACTTATAAGTATAAGTATAAGTGTAGGGTGCAATCTACCCCTAAATAGGAAAGGGACTTGGGGCATTTCTATATCACGTACAGTCTTGAAAGGCTGCTGCTTTGGCAATTTCTCGATAAGGCTAGGGTGTCATACACAGACTGACCCCAAACTGCCTTTGTCCATTTTAATTTATATTGTACAGTGTATAACAGCTGAATTTTTTACTATTTTCTAACAGTGGAGGAGGGGCCTATAGAGACAGAAACCTAACTGCCTTTGTCCATTTCTTTATATATTTAACTATAAGTGTAAGGTGTAATATACACCCAAAGACGATGGCTGCATTGCCAATATGCATAGATGGAGAGGAAGACAATCTGGTTTGTGTGTAGAATTAATGACGGCCTACCAGGAATTAACCTGTTTTTTTCAAAATTTATTAGCTTTACAATTATATTACTTATCCAAGAAACAGGTAGAGCACTAAATTCAGTTATTTTATGCCCCAAAAATTGATTTTTAAACAAAATTGCAAAACTAAACCAAACAAAACCAAAACCAAAACACGCAAGGGTGGTTTTACCAAAATCAAAACCCGAAGGTAATCCAGATCCAAAACCAAAACACGGGGGTCAGTGAGCATCTCTAACTCCCAGAGACCAGGGAAATTTGGGCAGGTAACTGGAGGGAATTTTTATGTAAAAGGTAAAGCCTGCTAAATATGACTTTTGGCAGCCAGAAAAATTAGTGTTTAACACTGGGGAATATGGGACACCCCGAAGCACTTGTAGTGGAAAATATTGAAAAAAAAGCCTCCTCTAACAATTGCTAATAGAATTGCTAGCAGAATTTCAATAAAAATGTAAAGATTAAAGTATACAGTTATTGCTCTGCCCCTGCTCTAATACAGCCTGTGACCTAACCCTGCTCTCTCCCTCTGTCAAATGGCGATGGATTGCTCTAGAGGCGGTTATTTATGCATTTCAAATATCGCGAGAACCGAGCCCCAAAATATGACTATGTCTCAATGACGTTTTGCCTTGATTTTGATTCCAAATGGACGGGAGAATACCGAGCCTGCTCGGCTCGGTACTCGGATAGGCGGGGACCCGAGCCTGCCTATCTCTACTGGGAGTGTTGATGTCCTAGCTTTTGTGGTCAGCAGAGCAGCTGGAAATTTTCTAGATATATCTCTGGCACGGTGGTTTGCTGTTCCTACCCAACCATTAAAAGTTCCATTATCAGTTTGTGGTTTGGATGGGCACCTAATTAAGTGGGGAAGTGTGCTAGAGAGTAGCAGCTCTCTTACCCTGACAATGATAGTACTCCATAAGGAAATGCTGTCATTGTATTTTATCCATTCACCCACATACCCTATGGTTCCGGGGTACCCATAGCTTATCAAGCAAAATCCAGTCCTTGATTGGTCCACAGGAGAACTGGTGGCATGAGGGAAAGACTGCCAAGGGACATGCCTAGCAACACCTGTTAAGGTTGCTACTGCTTCGGTCAAACCAGGTCTCACACTCCTACTGCAGTATCAACATTTCGCTGATGTTTTCTCCAAGCAAGCTGCAGATACATTACCACCACATCACCCGTATGACTGCACTATTGATATTCAGCCCGGTAGTAAATTTCCTAGGCCTCGTTTATATTTTCTTTCCTTGGAAGAGACCAAAGCCATGGAAAACTATATCTCTGTGGACCTGAAAAAAGGGTTAATTAGATCTTCTCGTTCTCCCCTTGGTGCCGGATTTTTCTTTGTCAAAAAGAAAGATGGATATCTACGACCTTACATTGATTACAGAGGTCTGAATCAGATCACCATTAAAAGCAAATATCCTCTGCCACTGATTTCTCAGTTGTTCGACCAGTTAAGAGGTGCTTCTGTAATTTCTAAGATTTATTTACATGGAGCATACTATTTGATACGCATACAGAAGGGCGATGAATGGAATACCGCTTTCAACACTCCTTCTGGACATTACGAGTAATGTGTTATGCCGTTTGATCTTTCTAATGTGCCAGCCATGTTCCAGGATTTGATCAATGATGTACTACGCGATTATCTGAGTAAATTTGTCATTGTGTATCTGGATGACATCTTGATCCACTACACATCTTTGCCCTAACACCGTGAACAGACTAGTTCACGGTGTTGGGGCAAAGATTGGTTTGGTGCTACAGAAACTTAGAGAGAATCATCTATTTGCCAAATTGGGGAAATGTGAGTTTGAAGTCTCCACTGTGGCATTCTCGGGGTATTTCATTTCTGACAATTTTCGATGGATCCAGCCAAAGTCCGAGCCATCACTGATTGGTGCCTTCCCAGTAACCTAAAAGCCATCCAAAGGTTTCTCGGGTTTGCCAATTACTACAGGAGACTCATTCTCAATTTTTCAGTAATTGTGGCACCTATCACTCAATTAACTAAGAAAGAGCTGATCCAGTGGTATGGCTTCCAGAAGCTGTTAAAGCATTTGAGACTCTTAAAAAGGCCTTTGTTTCTGCTCCTATCCTTAAATATCCTCATACAGAGCTACATTTCATTATTGAAGTGAATGCTTCCAAGGTTGGGGTGGGGGCAGTTCTGTCACAAGTGTCCAGAAGTTACACCCATGTGCATTATTCTCTAAGAAATTCTCAGCAGCAGAGATAAATAATGATGTAGGAAATCGTGAGTTGCTGGGCATGAAATGGGCATTCGAAGAATTGAGACATTAGTTGGAGGGCGCTAAGCATACCATCATGGTGTACACGGATCACAAAAATCTACAATACATTAAGACTGCCAAGAGGTTGAATCCCAGACAGGCACGCTGGGCTCTTTTCTTCTCTTGATTTAGTTTTGTGATCACATATCACCCTGGTTCTAAGAATTTGAAGGCGGATGCCTTATCCAGAAGTTTTCTACAGAAACATGTGGATCCCCTTTATAACACTTCTATCATACCTTCTCAAACCATTATTTCAGGGCTAACCCAGTTACAGGCAGTTCAGGATCAGACACCAGCCTCCATGCCTCACAATTTGTTGTTTGTGCCAGCTGGACTGCGACAGTCTGTCTTGTCTGAGATCCATGACAGCAAAATATCTGGACACCCAGGTATCACCAAGACTATTAAATTACTCTCTCGTTCTGTTTGGTGGCATTCTATGAAGAAAGATGTTAGAGACTTTGTACAGTCCTGCGAAGTTTGTTCCAGGGTGGAAACACCCAGATATTTACCCATGGGACAGATGATGCCATTAACCATGCCCAGTGTTCCATGGACCCACATTTCCATGGATTTTATCACAGATTTGCCTTTGTCTAAAGGGTGTAATTGCAAATGGGTGATAGTCGATCATTTTAGTAAGATGACTCATTTTGTTCCTTTACCAAAGCTACCATCTGCTAAGTCTTTGGCTCCTCTGTTTATTCAAAATGTTTTCAGATTGCATGTCATGCCCACTAATATTGTATCAGATAGAGGAACTCAATTTGTGGCCCAGTTCTGGAAATCATTTTGTGCCTTGCTTTACATTCAACTAAGCTTTTCATCAGCCTATCACCCGCAAACGAATGGATAGACGGAAAGGGTAAACCAGTCTTTGGAACAATATTTAAGATGCTACATCTCTGAATTAAATGACAACTGGGTAGAATACCTGCCATGGGCGGAATTTGCCTGCAATAATTCACCACACTCTTCCTCTGGTTATGCCTCATTTTTCTGCATTTATAGGAGATATCCCAAGTCTGTTTAATTTTCTGACATAATGACTCTGAGATTGGAAACATTGCTCGTTTTCTGAAGAGAATTTGGAAAAAGATAAACTTCTCATTGAAGCAAGCTGCGTTTCGAGCCAATTTATTTAAGGATCGCTTCAGACGTCCATGTAAGTTCAAGGAATGGGACAGAGTTTGGCTCTCCGCTAAAAACATCAAACTCCGCCAGCCTTCCTTTAAGTTTGGACCAAGATACATTGGTCCACTTAAGATCATCAGGAAGATTAATCCTGTTGCTTTTCAGTTGGAACTGCCCAACTCTTTGAGGATATCCTGTACTTTCCCTGCATCCTTATTGAAGCCAGCTCTTACATCCTGGAGGTTTCCCAGGAAACAGCCAAGCAAACCTGCCCCAGTGATGGTCACACGGAATATGTGATCAAAAAAATTCAAATGGGTACAACGCCAACTCCACTATTTGGTTCACTGGAAGGGGTATGGTCCTGAAGAAAGATGCTGGATACCTGGCAGGGACTTGCATGCCAATGACTTAAGAAGAGCTTTTGATCAGAAGTTTCCAGATAAGCCTAGATTAAGGGGTTCCTTAACCCCTCGTCAAGGGGAGAAGGGGATTTTAGGAACAGCAGGTAACTGCTGTTGTCTTTAGGCTGCTGCCGTGTTGTTTTCAGCCTGAGTGTGATCACCTGAAATCCTCTCACCTACAGTTCTATCTGACACCTGCCCTGATTGGCTACTACTGGTTTAAATACCTGTCAGCTTCACTCTGCCTTTGCCGGTTATAGCGTTCACATGCTTGCTTCTCCGTGCTCCTGGTTCTGTGATTAGTCTGCCAGTTTCCTGATTGATACCCGCTGTGACCTCTGCCTGGATACCGACCTTGCTTGTTTGCTCGTGACCTTGACCTCTGCCTGTATACTGACCATGCTTGTTTGCTCGTGGCCCTGACTTCTACTTGGATTCAGACTCTGCCTTTCATCTGAGAGATCTCCTTCCATCCACAGGATCAAGGTGCCAGCTATTCGCTCCATCAGACTCACCTGTGTCTGCAGTTCTTTACAGATTTACTGCTCAATCTTGCTCCGGCATTTTCCCTGACACTGTGCTGCTCTCTAGCTCCATCTCACACAGGCCACAGCTGGTACTACACCATCCTTTACTCCTTACTGCCAATCTGCAATACTGGTGGAGTTTTGTACTGCATCCTGGCACTACTCAGTGTTCCTGCTTTATCTGGTCCAGGAGTATCTCTGCTCAGCATCCCACTGTCAAGTCCTCTGTAGTGCCTACCTACCAGAGTTGAGTTATCACTACTCGAGAATATGTCCTGGGGACAACCGAGTACCTGCGAACATATCTGGTTCTATGGGAAAGGGGGTTGCTATAGGTGAAGCTCTCGTCAACAACAGGTTCTGATAACTCAACTCGTAGGGTGATTCGTGACACCTAGTGGCAGGGGTAAGATATAACATCACTGTTGACATGGTGTAACATTATTTAGGTTGTGGTGGATTTGAAGGCTGGAAATATAAGTGCACAGGCAAAGTGGTGGAGGCAGTAAGAAAAATATAATTAGTTTTATAGCTTCTGTAGAGAAAACTACAAAAGCAAAATGCCTAGGATATAAATTTTTATCCAGGATACTTGAGACATGAGGTTTTCTGCATAAGTCATGTTCAGTGTTACAAATACAGACAAAATCACTGAGTGCCAAAAGTCAACTAAATACATTGAAAGGTTACCTACATCTTTCTCCATAAACTCACTGTAATATCCCTTCTTGCTACCATGTAAAGCAGTGCTCCCCACAGTGACAGCAGGTGAGGCACTCAGTGATCATGTCTGTGTGTAAGACATAATCCAGTGGTTCCCAAAGTGTGTGCTGTGGCTCTCAGGGGTGCCGTGGCGCTGTCACTGGGGTGCCGCAACCAGCCAGAGGAAAAAGAAAAAAAAAAGAAAAAAACTTACCAATCCGCGCGGCGCTGGGACCCAGCATCCTCCTCTCTCCCGCAGCTTGTCACTGATTGTCGGGCGCCCTGCAAGAGAGAGGAGGATGCTGGGTCCCGGTGCGGCGCAGAATGGTAATTTTTTTTTCATTTTTTTTCTTTTTCCTCTGGCTGGCCGTGGCAGAGGGGGGGCAGTGTGGCGGAGGGGGCAGATTGGCGGCAGAGTGAGAGAGGAGCATAGAGAAAGGGGCAGAGAGTGACGGCAGAGAGAGAGAGGGTGGCAGAGAGAGAGGGGCAGAGAGTGGCAGAGAGAGAGAGTGGCAGAGTGAAAGTGGCAGAGAGAGTGGCAAAGTGAGAGGGGGCAGCGGGGACAGTGTAAGAGGGGACAGAGGGGACAGCATGAAAGGGCAGAGTGAGAGGAGGCAGCGTGAGAGAGGGCAGCGTGAGTGTCACTCACCAGACTGTGAGTGCTTCTTCCCGTGTGTTTAGGAACCGTGGCCGTCCACCATCCTGAGGGTCTGCGCATGTGCAGCCCTTTCAAACCTTCAGTACCTGTTCCTTTTAGTTAATTGGCTGATCAGGCAACACTCCCTATTTAAAGCACCTGTTGTCTATACCTCGTTGCCTGATCTTGGAGTCTCATTCCCCATGAGCCTCTGAAAGTGTTCCTGTGTTTCCTCGTGTATTCAGCCCAGCTGATTCCTGTGGTTTCCAGACCACTTCAACTCTCCTGTGGTTTCCAGGCCACTTCAACTCTCCTGTGTTTCATCGTGACTGTATTAGCTGATTCCTATCCGCTGCCTCCGTGCACTACAGTTATCAACTCACTTCAAACTCTCCTGTGTTTCATCGTGACTGCATTAGCTGATTCCTATCTGCTGCCTCCGTGCACTACAGTTATCAGCTCACTTAAACTCTCCTGTGTTTCATCGAGACTGCTCCAGCTGATTCCTATCCGCTGCCTCCGTGCACTACAGTTATCAGCTCACTTCAACTCTCCCGTGTCTGCAGCCAGCTGATCCGCTCTCCGTGCTTCTACAGTGTTACTGACTGTGTCAACTCGCCTGTCTGCATTGGATCAACGCTCCGCTGCTGTCTTCTCTGCCATACCGCTTCTACTCTTCAGTGATCTCCAGGTGACCAGTCCTATATGCTACTGCTTCCTGAGTATTGTTCCATCGTTGCTGGTCTACCTACATGTGCGCTGCACCTACTTGGATACCGCTTCTACTCTTCAGTGATCTCCAGGTGACCAGTCCTATATACTACTGCTTCCTGAGTATTGTTCCATCGTTGCTGGTCTACCTACCTGTGCGCTGCACCTACTTGGATACCGCTTCCATTTCCCTGGGACTTCGCATCCTGCCGGTCTCCTGCAGCTCAGGTATCTCTGCACTCCTTTCTGACAGCCTGCTCTTCTGAACCACGGTATGCATACTTATCATTGACTGTGCTCGTGTATTGCATACCTTGCTGGACTGAGTTGTTCTTCTCTGAAATTGCCTATCCACTGAGACTATTGCCATCATTTGACTGTGTTACCTTGTAGTCTGGATAGTTCCTGTGACTTTGTATATTTGTGCAGTGCTGCTCTGTTATTACTACTTTGTGCATATCTTCGTGGGATCAAGCAGTGTGCCCGTGTATACTCTGCATTACATTTATCTCCCCGTGCTCCTCCTCACATATATATTTCTGTGGTACAACTTGCTAGAGGCAGACCACTGATTCCTGTTCCAGTATCCTTCCATATAGCAGTGGTACAACTTTCTATCTCAGACCACTGACTTCCCGGATACCTCCACCTGGATTCCGTTCCCTCACCTAGACAGCGGTACAACTTGCTAAACGCAGACCGCTGACTCTCATCACCTCCTCGTTGCTTCTGGACATTCCTCCTCACTATAGCAGTGGTACAACTTGCTAACCGCAGACCACTGACTACCCTCACGTTTCCTCGTGTACTATTACCTATATATTACCAGTGCTGCTAGTCATAGACTTTCCACGAGCATTCTCTACCATCTGCTGTCTCCTGTTCCGTGATCACCCCGCTACCAGAGTAACATATTACCACCTATACTGCTCTGGTAAGTCCATCACCTGGTGATCCCTGGGTAAAGACTCCTAGTGCCCGTGACAGTAAGATCAGGCCATGACAGACCCAGATTCGGAACCTACAGCTAAAGAGATGCTGCAGCATCTGGTTACCTGTGTGGAGCAACAGGATGCTCGCCAACAGCTGTTACTACAATGTTACCAGGCGTTAGCCTCCCAAGGAACATCTGGACAGAATGTTTCAGCTAATGTTGAAGCTCCTGTGCTTTCCTCCGTTTCCCCAGTGCCATCCCAGGTGTCTACGGCTTCCACGCTTCACCTGCCTACTCCGTCAAAGTATGATGTAGGGGTTTTCTCAACCAATGCTCAGTTCATTTTGAGCTCCAACCTCAAAATTTTTCTACCCATCGTTCCAGAGTGGCCTATCTTATTTCATTGTTTTCTGGACAAGCTCTGGCTTGGGCTTCCCCTCTGTGGGAGAGGAACGATCCAGCATTACAGGATAGTGCCAAATTTATTTCTATGTTTCGAAGTGTATTCGATGAACCAGGACGTGTAATCTCCGCTGCTTCCAGCATTCTCCATTTATGTCAGGGTTCTCGTATGGTAGGCCAGTACGTCATTCAATTTAGGATGTTAGCCTCTGAACTTCAGTGGAACACTGAAGCATTAATTGCCGCCTTCTGGCAGGGGCTCTCTGAAAAAATTAAAGATGCACTGACTACCCAAGAGCTACCTACGTCATTAGAAGATTTGATTTCCCTCTGCCATCGTGTAGACATGAGGTTTCGTGAAAGAGAATCTGAAAAAACAACTTCAGTTAAAGCACCTCTTCGCTCAACCCCTCAACTTCGTCCAGCTTCATCTCCTGTAATCCCCATGGAGATAGGACGTTCTAAATTACCTTCTGAGGAGAGGAACCGAAGAGTAAAGAATAGACTTTGTATCTATTGTGCTGATTCCACACATATGCTCAATTCTTGCCCTAAGAAATCGGGAAATGCCAGGCCCTAACTAGTTCTGGAGAGGTGAAGTTAGGGTCCCTGGAGTCCTCTCCGTGTTCTACGAAATTAAAAGTCTGCGCTTTTGATGTTACGATTTCCTTTGCTACCAAATCCTTTGAGTCCCAAGCACTGATTGATTCTGGAGCAGCAGGAAATTTCATTTCTAAATCCCTAGTGAATCAATGGTCCCTACCAGTGATTACTTTGAAAACACCGATTACTGTGACTGCTATAGATGGATCACGTCTCAATAATGGTCTCATCACCCAGAGTACGTCTCCAGTAACGCTTCAGATTGGTGTGCTACACCATGAAGAGATTTCGTTTTTAATTCTTCCTGTTACTACAAGTCCGATTGTTTTAGGCCTTCCATGGCTTCAATGTCATTCTCCCCAGATTGACTGGCGCACTCCTCAAGTTACGTCTTGGGGAGCTGAATGTCATCACCGTTGTCTTTCCCAAGTCATACCTCTTAAAATACAGCAATCATCCATCTCATCTTCCTCACCGGGACTTCCTCCTCAGTATGCTTCATTTGCCGATGTTTTTGATAAAGCTCAGTCTGAACGTCTTCCTCCTTATCGTTCATGGGATTGTCCGATCGATCTTCTACCTGGCAAGACTCCTCCTAGGGGTCGGGTGTATCCACTTTCGTTACCTGAAACTCAAGCTACATCTGAATACATCCAAGAGAATCTCCAGCGGGGTTTTATTCGACCTTCCACCTCTCCCGCTGGAGCCGGGTTCTTCTTCGTAAAAAAGAAGGATGGATCATTACGCCCCTGCATAGATTTTCGTGGACTTAACGCCATTACTATTAAAAATCGGTATCCCATTCCTCTGATTACTGAGTTATTTGATCGCATTAAGGGAGCTCGGATCTTTACCAAGTTGGATCTTCGTGGTGCCTATAATTTAATTAGAATCCGGTCCGGTGACGAATGGAAGACAGCTTTCAACACCAGAGATGGGCATTATGAATATTTAGTAATGCCTTTCGGGTTATGTAATGCCCCCGCTGTTTTCCAGGGCTTCAATTGATGAGATCTTTCGGGACTTGTTATATGTATGTGTCGTTGTCTACCTGGACGACATATTGATCTTTTCACAGGACCTGCCGTCTCATCATCAACATGTGGCAGAGGTTCTTTCCAGACTCCGGAAAAATTCATTATTCTGCAAACTAGAAAAATGTTCATTCGAGTGTCCCCAGATTCCATTTTTGGGTTATATTGTCTCCGGAGTTGGCCTACAAATGGATCCAGAAAAGGTGAATGCTGTGTTACATTGGCCTCAGCCAACTACTCTTCGTGTCATTCAGTGTTTTTTAGGTTTTGCCAATTACTATAGACGCTTCATTCAAGACTTCTCGTCCATTGCATCTCCTATTGTGGCCCTGACTCGTAAAGGGGCCAATACTAAGCAATGGTCATCTGAGTCTCTCCAAGCCTTTTAATTTCTTAAAGAGTCCTTCTCCTCTGCTCCCATTCTTCGACAGCCTGATGTGACACTTCCCTTCTTCCTAGAAGTAGATGCCTCTAATGTTGGCTTAGGAGCCATTCTCTCCCAACGATCGGAGCAACAAAAATTCCATCCGTGTGCCTTTTACTCTCGGGGTCTCCTGCCTGCGGAGAGGAATTACACTATCGGGGACAAGGAGTTGCTGGCTATCAAAGTAGCATTAGAGGAGTGGAGATACTTGTTGGAGGGAGCTCGTCATCCTGTGACGATTTTCACGGATCATAAGAACTTGTCATATCTACAGTCTGCCCAATGCTTGAATCCTCGTCAAGCAAGATGGTCTCTTTTCTTTTCTCGTTTCGAATTAATCATAACCTTCAAACCAGCTGCCAAGAACAAGAAAGCTGACGCTCTATCCCGAGCTTTTGTGACGTCCTCTGACGTTGAAGAGGTTTCCAACCACTCTATACTAGACCCCAAATATATTTCGCTGGCTGCTTCTTCCACTAAAGTGCTACCATTTGGGAAGACCCTCGTGCCTTCTTCTCTTAGGAGGAAAATCCTTTTGTGGTTCCACTCTTCTCGTTTTTCTGGACATGCTGGTGAACGCAAGACCTTTGAGATTCTCTCTCGAGGTTACTGGTGGCCCTCTATGAGGAGAGATGTCAAAGAGTTTGTAGCTGCTTGTAAATTGTGTTCTCAGTTTAAGACCTCCCGCAGAACCCCAGCGGGTTTGCTTCAACCACTACCCATTCCATCCAAGCCCTGGACCCATATTAGTATGGACTTTGTTACTGATCTTCTGCCTAGTAAAAATTGTAATACTATTTGGGTAGTGGTGGACAGATTTTCGAAGATGGCTCATTTTGTCCCTTTATCTGGTTTGCCTTCCTCTTCTACTCTGGCTGAGCATTTCGTCAAGGAAATCTTTTGTATTCATGGATGTCCGTCTGAGATTGTGTCAGATAGAGGAGTACAATTCGTTTCCAGATTCTGGCGGGCCCTTTGTAAGACCTTGGGCATACGATTAGCACTCTCATCTTCCTACCATCCTCAATCAAACGGACAAACTGAAAGGGTCAATCAAGATCTTGAGACCTTTATAAGGATGTTCTCATCAGCCAATCAAGACAACTTGGTAGAATTGCTTCCTTGGGCTGAATTCGCTCATAACAACATGTACCATGAGTCATCTTCCAAAACTCCATTCTTTGTGGTTTACGGTCACCATCCGTCTTTTCCGGAATTTCCTGCCCTCCCTGCCACCCAAGTTCCTGCTTTAGAGACTGTTTGTCAGACCTTCAAAAATATTTGGTCTCAGGTCAAAACCTGTTTAAAGAAGACATCTGCCAAATATAAGTCTTTTGCAGATAAGAAGAGGCGGGCTATTCCACCACTGAAAATTGGAGATCGTGTCTGGTTATCTACCAAAAATATTCGTTTGAAGGTTCCATCTATGAAATTCGCTCCCCGTTTTATTGGTCCATATAGGATCATTCAAGTTTGTTTCAAACTTCTACTTCCTAAGAATCTTCGTATTTCCAACGCCTTCCATGTGTCCTTGCTCAAACCTCTCATCATCAACCGTTTCTCGGTCCCTCCTTCAGCACCTCAGCCAGTTCAAGTTCATCAGGAGGAAGATTTCGAGATTACTCATATATTGGATGCAAAAATTTTGCGAGGAGTTCTTAGTTTCCTCGTTCATTGGAAGGGCTTTGGTCCTGAGGAGCGTTCATGGATCAAAGCTGAAGATCTCAACGCTCCAGCTCTTCTTAAGAAGTTTTATTCCAAAAATCCGGACAAGCCCGGTTCCAGGTGTTTTGTGCCCACCTTTAAAAGGGGGGGTACTGTCACTCCCCAGACTGTGAGTGCTTCTTCCCGTGTGTTTAGGAACCGTGGCCGTCCACCATCCTGAGGGTCTGCGCATGTGCAGCCCTTTCAAACCTTCAGTACCTGTTCCTTTTAGTTAATTGGCTGATCAGGCAACACTCCCTATTTAAAGCACCTGTTGTCTATACCTTGTTGCCTGATCTTGGAGTCTCATTCCCCATGAGCCTCTGAAGGTGTTCCTGTGTTTCCTCCTGTATTCAGCCCAGCTGATTCCTGTGGTTTCCAGACCACTTCAACTCTCCTGTGGTTTCCAGGCCACTTCAACTCTCCTGTGTTTCATCGTGACTGTATTAGCTGATTCCTATCCGCTGCCTCCGTGCACTACAGTTATCAACTCACTTCAAACTCTCCTGTGTTTCATCGTAACTGTATTAGCTGATTCCTATCCGCTGCCTCCGTGCACTACAGTTATCAACTCACTTCAAACTCTCCCGTGTTTCATCGTGAATGCATTAGCTGATTCCTATCCGCTGCCTCCGTGCACTACAGTTATCAGCTCACTTCAACTCTCCTGTGTTTCATCGAGACTGCTCCAGCTGATTCCTATCCGCTGCCTCCGTGCACTACAGTTATCAACTCACTTCAAACTCTCCCGTGTTTCATCGTGACTGCATTAGCTGATTCCTATCCGCTGCCTCCGTGCACTACAGTTATCAGCTCACTTCAACTCTCCCGTGTTTCATCGTGACTGCACCTGCTGATTCCTATCTGCTACCTCCGTGTATCTGCAGTGTCCTGCTTGTCGCTACCCTTCAGTTCTACTCGTGTCTGCAGCCAGCTGATCCACTCTCCGTGCTTCTACAGTGTTCCTGCCTGTGTCAACTCGCCTGTCTGCATTGGATCAACGCTCCGCTGCTGTCTTCTCTGCCATACCGCTTCTACTCTTCAGTGATCTCCAGGTGACCAGTCCTATATACTACTGCTTCCTGAGTATTGTTCCATCGTTGCTGGTCTACCTACATGTGCGCTGCACCTACTTGGATACCGCTTCTACTCTTCAGTGATCTCCAGGTGACCAGTCCTATATGCTACTGCTTCCTGAGTATTGTTCCATCGTTGCTGGTCTACCTACATGTGCGCTGCACCTACTTGGATACCGCTTCTACTCTTCAGTGATCTCCAGGTGACCAGTCCTATATACTACTGCTTCCTGAGTATTGTTCCATCATTGCTGGTCTACCTACCTGTGCGCTGCACCTACTTGGATACCGCTTCCATTTCCCTGGGACTTCGCATCCTGCCGGTCTCCTGCAGCTCAGGTATCTCTGCACTCCTTTCTGACAGCCTGCTCTTCTGAACCACGGTATGCATACTTATCATTGACTGTGCTCGTGTATTGCATACCTTGCTGGACTGAGTTGTTCTTCTCTGAAGTTGCCTATCCACTGAGACTATTGCCATCATTTGACTGTGTTACCTTGTAGTCTGGATAGTTCCTGTGACTTTGTATATTTGTGCAGTGCTGCTCTGTTATTACTACTTTGTGCATATCTTCGTGGGATCAAGCAGTGTGCCCGTGTATACTCTGCATTACATTTATCTCCCCGTGCTCCTCCTCACATATATATTTCTGTGGTACAACTTGCTAGAGGCAGACCACTGATTCCTGTTCCAGTATCCTTCCATATAGCAGTGGTACAACTTGCTATCTCAGACCACTGACTTCCCGGATACCTCCACCTGGATTCCGTTCCCTCACCTAGACAGCGGTACAACTTGCTAAACGCAGACCGCTGACTCTCATCACCTCCTCGTTGCTTCTGGACATTCCTCCTCACTATAGCAGTGGTACAACTTGCTAACCGCAGACCACTGACTACCCTCACGTTTCCTTTGTCCATTCAGTTCCTCGTGTACTATTACCTATATATTACCAGTGCTGCTAGTCATAGACTTTCCACGAGCATTCTCTACCATCTGCTGTCTCCTGTTCCGTGATCACCCCGCTACCAGAGTACCATATTACCACCTATACTGCTCTGGTAAGTCCATCACCTGGTGATCCCTGGGTAAAGACTCCTAGTGCCCGTGACAGTGAGAGAGGGCAGAGGGGCAGCGTGAGAGATGGCAGAGGGGCAGCGTGAGAGAGGGCAGAGGGGTAGCATGAGAGAGGGCAGAGGGCAGCGCTGAGAGAGGGCAGAGTGAGAGGGCAGACAGGGAAGCATGAGAGGGGTGCCGCAAACTGCAAAAGTTTGGGAACCACTGACCTAATCAACTGAGAAGTATAAAGCAAACATTTGGGGGGCAGATTGGCAGCAGAGTGAGAGAGGAGCATAGAGAAAGGGGCAGAGAGTGTCAGAGAGAGAGTGGCAGAGTGAGAGGGGGCAGAGTGGCGGCAGAGTGAGAGAGGGTGGCAGAGAGAGAGGGGCAGAGAGAGAGTGGCAGAGTGAAAGTGGCAGAGAGAGTGGCAAAGTGAAAGTGGGCAGCCGGGACAGTGTGAGAGGGGGCAGAGGGGACAGCATGAAAGGGCAGAGTGAGAGGAGGCAGCGTGAGAGAGGGCAGAGGGGCAGCGTGAGAGAGGGCAGAGGGCAGCGCTGAGAGAGGGCAGAGTGAGAGGGCAGACAGGGCAGCATAAGAGGGGGCAGAGGGGCAGCGTGACAGATGGCAGAGTGAGAGAAGGCAGCGTGAGAGAGGGCAGAGTGAGAGGAGGCAGCGTGAGTGAGAGAGGGCAGAGAGGCAGCGTGAGAGGGCAGAGGGGCAGCATGAGAGAGGGCAGCGCTGAGAGACGGGCAGAGTGAGAGGGCAGACGGGGCAGCGTGAGAGGGGACAGAGGGGCAGCGTGAGAGATGGCAGAGTGAGAGAAGGCAGCGTGAGAGAGGGCAGAGTGAGAGGAGGGAGCGTGAGAGAGGGCAGAGTGGCAGAGTGAGAGGAGGCAGCGTGATAGAGGGCAGAGAGGCAGCGTGAGAGGGCAGAGGGGCAGCATGAGAGAGGGCAGCGCTGAGAGAGGGCAGAGTGAGAGGGCAGACGGGGCAGTGTGAGAGGGGACAGAGGGGCAGCGTGAGAGAGGGCAGAGTGAACGGAGTCAGCGTGAGAGAGGGCAGAGTGAGAGGAGGCAGCGTGAGAGAGGGCAGAGGGGCAGCGTGAGAGGAGGCAGCGTGAGAGAGGGCAGAGTGAGAGAGGGCAGAGTGGCAGCATAAGAGAGGGCAGAGTGGCAGCGTGAGAGAGGGCAGAGTGGCAGCGGGAGAGAGGGCAGAGTGGCAGCGTGAGAGAGGGCAGAGGTGCAGCGTGAGAGAGGGAAGAGTGCAGCGCTGAGAGAGGGCAGAGTGAGAGGGCAGACAGGGCAGCGTTGAGAGGGGGCAGCGTGACTGGATGGAGAGGGGGCAGAGTGTGTGGAGATGAAGGAGGTCACAGTGTGAGTTAGTTGTCAATTATTCTTTGACAGAAATATAATTGAAAAAAATATATAAAAATATTTTTTTTTCCTTAGATCTATGCGTATTATTTTTGCATACAACTAAATACGTATTTCTGTCCTGACCTAAATATTTATTATGTTTTTTTGACCCAACTACTTCTAAAACAGGACTGCTCTGTAATTATTTTGGAGGGGTGCCTTGAAAAAATTATGGACTCTAAGGGTGCCGCAAACTGCCAAAGTTTGGGAACCACTGACCTAATCAACTGAGAAATATAAAGTAAACGTTTGCTCCTGGTGGGTGGAGTTGTGGAGAATGGGGCACTGGTTGCTGAATGCTGGCTAGGTATAGAAGGGTGCCCACATGAAAAAAAAAAATTATTTCAGGTTGAGGTATGAGATTCTTAAACGGGCATCAAGGGGTGGAGCTTGTACATTTGGGGGTTGGCTGACTGAAGAGTCACCTCAAAGTCTACCTGCAAATTGACCTGATTTTTACAGGACTTATACTTTCAAGGGGATGCCTTTTCTACAAACCAAATGCAATATATACAGAAAAACACATTAGTTGGTTCAAATCTACAATGTAATTAAAAATTAAAAAGTACAAATGTCACACAGAAAATCAAGACATTACTTATACCCCTAAACTTATGTTTTAATTAAAACATAAATGAGACACCCCACCTCTCCTCCCTGAATGTTAGATATTCTCTCCCCTGGCAGGACACTCAGAGAATAAGATACCACCCCCATATTCCCCTCCTATCCCACTCAAAATCACCAACAACAGGAAATTAAGGCCTGTTACTTTTTCCTTTCCATGCATATTTGGCTTGAAATATTAATTCTTTAGTTTGATATTTATATAGCTTTAAGGTTTTTATGTTCTTAAGACTTGTTACTACGTCTATATGGTTTGAAGTCTAAATTTCCTGTTATAAATAATAAGATTTAAAAAAAATAAAAACATATTTAGAGCCATTTAACTGATATTGATTTAATCTGATTTGAATACAATTTTGAAACAGTGCTGAGTGTACACATTTAAAATATAAAGCAACATATTTTGAAAAGCTTTAAAAAACAACCCATAAATGAGACAATTCCCAAAACAGAATGTGCGCTGAGAAATTATGTAGTTTGTCAAATAAGTGCAATTTCACAAAATGTATGGGCTGTTCGTCCACATATTTTGCTATTAATAAATGCACTTTAATGACATGAGTAAAGTATCTCTCACACATGACAGTACTATTATTTTATGTAGCTAGGTTAACGCTACTATTTCCTTAAAACACTATTTTTAGCATTTTAAGGGACATATTCAATTGTTTTTTTTCCGCGCAGTGGAAAAATTAGTACAGTCAATACGGTAATATGTAGCTGGATTTCAGCTTACGGCTCAGGGAGCTGCGAGCTGAAATCCAGCGAGTAAATTACCGTATTAGCTGTTTTTCCGCGCACGATTACCGTAATAACGGTAATCGTGCGCAGACCGTGAGATTTTCGGCGTTTCCGCCAAGAATTGAATATGCTCCTAAGTCTTTTATGGTGAGTATACACCCATTTTTGTTGCACCTGAAAACTAGGGGTAAATTTATCAAGCTGCGGGTTAGAAAAAGTGGAGATGTTACCTATAGCAACCAATCAGATTCAAGCTGTCATTTTGTAGATTATACTAATTAAATGAAAACTAGAATCTGATTGGTTGCTATAGGCAACATCTCCACTTTTTCAAACCCACAACTTCATAACTTTACCCCTAGGACTGTTATATATTGTAGCATGCAGTTCTCCGGTCTTGTAAATAACATTTGAAGAACTTTAAACTACAGAAATTTTCACAGTCAACTGTATAGAATACTGTGGTAAGTGACGTGCTGCAAGTTTGTGGTGAGGGTGATTTACTCTAGAACTTTTACAACATTGTATAACCACAGTATGGGAAAGTTTATGTTTTTATATCCAGGAAGAGATTTGCTCATTACATAGAAACAAACTCTATATTAAAGACCTATCTTCCTTTCTTAAATTACTTAGATACTTGCATTAAGATCTACAATTAGTTTGTGTTGATTTAAAGCATATATAATACAATATATTGAACATTATCAGAAAAACTGTTTCCATTGACATATCTATCTTTATTAGGTAAGTTTTATCAACTTTGGTAACAGAATAATTAATCTTTCAATCTCTTTAGTCTTTTAGTGTATATAACAACACAATTTTCTAAATCTTTCAAATAATTTCACTAATTAAAACATTTATGTCAACCAGAAAATAACCTGTATTAATTTAAGGTGGGCTTTAAAAATAAATGTATCTTTCACTCTCAATTATTTGCTTTTTAGTGATAAAGTAAAAAGCTCCCAGTGTTATGCATGACTTTTTGTTACATACAGTATACTTAGTCTGAATGGATGTTGATGGCTTTATTTCCTTGTACTAATTATATATGTTATGTAAATAGCTTGATGTATTTCATTTAGGTATGTAAATATATTAGATTTGTTTGGTGATTAGAGCAGAAGGAATTCCCCAGGAAAATACCTGACATTGTACCTGGTACAGAAACACCCATGTATATAGTCATTTTTGAATACTGTATTCATGACAATAAAGCCAATCAATTCATTAAGACTTAAGGGAATTACTGATACAGTTTCACAAACATTCACATTTCAGTTTTAAATTTGGTCCCAGACACATGAAAACTAACAATATGTATTTCACATAATGTTCCATCACTTCTCCACATGTTCCTTAAAAAAATAAAAATGATATATATATATATATATATATATATATATATATATATATATATATATATATATATATAATTTATTTATTTTTTAAACTTCCTCCTCTCCCATCCCTGTAAACAACTGCAATCTCTAAAGATGCTCACCCTCGCCCCCTGCAGGTGTATTTTCCAGTGCCTGAGAAAAAAGTTCAAAGTGAGCATGAGATTACTTTTAAAACCAAGTAAAAGAAGTTAATGTCCTAATTATGCTATTTTGTGTTTGTATGAAAGTTACATATTGCCCTTATATCTACTGTATCTTCCAATTTAATTCTTCTATTTTATTTATAGGTCCATAAAATGTTTAAGCCATGGCTTATTTTTATACTTCATATTTTAACTGTGACATATTTGCCATTGTACAAAGCAGGTAAGTGCAAATAATATGTGTGCTGAAAATTATGATTTTACATTAGAAGTATGATTATAAATTATTTTATTTATTTAACATTCTAATATAAGTACAAGTGTTCATATATGGGGGTATTTTATACATTTATAGAAATATAAATCTTTAAAATGTATTTGATGGAATGACTATTTAATGAAATATTTATTTCTGATGTAAAAACATCCTTTTTTGTACTTTTGGTCCTCAATTATTTTTTTCTGTGCCTCCATAAGAAAATTAGATGTTTTTATTAGAGATGCTCACTGACCCCCGTGAACTGGTTTTGGATCTGGATTTGCTTCGTGTTGAGGTTTTGGTTTTGGCAAAACCGCCCTCGGGGTAAATGTATGAACCTCCGGATTCTTCAACTCCGGCGAGTTCAGCGTCTTCAGCGCTTAAATTTAAAGCGGCGCTGCCTTGTAAAGGGAGACTGCACATAAAACTGTGAATGCCTCCCTAAGTCTACCTTCTCCACGCCCACCACCTAATTTAAATAATCCTGTCTGCAAAACAAAACATGTTTTGCAGTACTAGGCATAAACCCCATACTTAGCAAAACCGACCCTGAAACATCGAACTTGTCCCATTGGCAAGTGCATACTTTTGCAGCCTCACAAATGTTGTAATTTCAGCAAGCTAGACCTTATGTATTTATGTAAAATTGGGGATGCTTGATTAACAGTAGGTGTGTTACATCACAAAAGAAAACTTGTGTTACAAATATGCACTTTTGTTGTCTTAAAGGAGTCTAGATAATTATTGCAAGCGCACTTACAAACACAAACTTTATACGGAAAAGAGAAAACAAACTTTTGAAAATATAGGGGAAAGAAATTTGAAAAGATTACATACAATTAATTCAACCTATTACACATACCACTTATTTTATTCTCTGACTTTTAATATGTAAGTACATGCTCTATTCCTAAGCAGAACCACACCCAAATATGTTATGCTATTCAAGGTCTACTGTAGTATATTGAATCCTACTATATAAAATACAATATCGAGCACTAAGGCTTCAGATTTAGTGAAATTTCCCTAAAACCTAGAAATCATACCAAATATATCCAGCACTAGCTTTACAAACTTCTGGATTAGATATAAAAAAGAAAGATTTCATCAGCAAAGGCTGTTACTCTCAATTCCATACTAGACATTCAACCTATTAAAGCAATACACTATATGTAAACCAGGCATTCACCGCTAATGCTTTTATATTTTATCATACTAATATGCTTAAACGTAGAAATGTATTTGTTTTATCAATGAGTTATATAGAGGAGTCTGATGAGAATGAAAAATAGATGCAAAAAAATGTGTGCAACTGAGACTTTTGCATTTTTATCTACAGTAGAAATAGCAGATCTGTTGCTGGCTATAGCAGTGTGCTGGGGGAATTTGTCTGTGTTTTTCATTTTAGGATAACCGTACCCTTTCATGCAACTGTTATAGCCTATAAATTGATTTGAGCAACTACCAGTTCTTTATTTGTCTGAGAGGCATGTTGGTGTCAGTAGCTGAGGGGGAGTACTGACATTGGATTGCTATTTGGAGGTCTCTGGGGTACCTCTTTGGTAAGTTAGCTCTCAATTTAAAAACACATATGTATGGCCCAAATATATGGGACTCTCATTGTTTAGAGTAGGACCACCCTATTAGCAAAAGCACCTTGGAGTGGTGGGTGGCTTCAACATACATTTGCAAATGTGTGCAACTGAGACTTTTGCATTTTTATCTACAGTAGAAATAGCAGATCTGTTGCTGGCTATAGCAGTGTGCTGGGGGAATTTGTCTGTGTTTTTTCCTTTTAGGATAACCCCACCCTTTTACGCACCTGTTATAGCCTATAAATTGATTTGAGCAATTACCAGTTCTTTATTTGTCCAGGCAAAGTTAACTGCAGAAAAACATAAAATTGCCAACATGCCTTTCTGCACACGTAGTGGCAAGGACAGAATGAGGCCTTGACATTTCTTTATGAGTGCTAGTTCTGCAACTGTCCCTGAAGCATCTTCTTGTAAGGTCAGACATGACCAAGCAAGACCTTGTCAGTCAGACTCAAAAAGTGGTGCCCAAAAAACGTTTACATGTAAAAGCCGAGCTGGAAGAAAACAGTAAGGCATTAGAAGAAAATGAATGTTCAGATTCAGAAATGACACAAATCAATTAGAAGAGTCTATCCACGAGTGCTATGTGTAAGCCTGACATTTCTGATACTGTACCCATAAAGAAGCCTCCTTTCAGCATTTCTGCAGATGTGTGCATTAACAGCCCAAGTGTAGGCGGTGATATACAAATTGAGGATGCCACTTTGGAATTACAAAAAGATGAGGGGGATATTTGTGTAGCTGACGACTGCGCTAATGAGGATGTTAATGAGGATGATGCTGTTTGTGTAAGTCCTGCACCAGTAGAAGCAGTTCTTGCACGTGATAAGAAGAAGACCATTGTCATGCCTGGGCATAAGACCAAAAAATCCACCTCTTATGTGTGGAATTATTTATACACAAATCCTGACAACTGTTGTCTAGCCATTTGTAGCGGTTGTAAAGCCATAGTCAGTAGAGGTAGGGTCCTTAACCATCTAGGAACCTCATCCATGTTACGCCATTTCAAGCGATTTCATGGCAAGCTGTTGTGAAAATCTGAAACTTATGCTAAAAAAATAACAACAAGCAGTCCATCATCAGCTAGGTCCATTTCTCAGCTAGATCCCGACACCTGCAATCTACACCTCATCAATATCCTCACTAGCGATCGGAGTTAGTCCTGCTTCCAAGTTGGTAAGGCTAGATGACTCCTCCACTATCCTGTATTCTTGAGCGTTAGTCCCACTGCTGCTTGTGGGGACGGATATTCATCCCAGAAGTAGACCAAGAAGAAGACTACCAGTAGTTTACAACAATTGACTGTTAAACAATCCTTTGCAATAGGAAGCAAGTATGAAAGCTGTCACCCAGCGGATCACAGACGCCATGGCGACTATGCTAGTATTAGATCTGCATCCAATATCCACAGTTAATTGACGTCTTGATCCCCATTACCAAATTCCACCATGACACATTTTACTAGAAAAGCTATTCCTTACCGCTACCAGAAGGTTTGTAAAAATTTAATTATAGCGCTACAAAATGCCATTTTGCCCACTGAACACTTAACCACAGATATGTGGACAAGCGGAACTGAACAAACTAAAGATTATATGATAGTGACAGCCCACTGGGTTGGTGATTCGCTTTCACCAGCAGGAACAGCAGCAGCATGTTCCCAAGTACGTCACATTTTTCAGAGGCAGGCTACTCTGTGTATCACCGGCTTCAGTATGAGGTATACAGCGGCAATATGTTACAAAAACTAAGGGATGTCATTGCAACATGACTTATCCCGCTTGGACTCTCCTCAAGATATGTAATTTCTGATAACGCCACCAATATTGTGAGATCATTACAGCTGGTTGAATTCCATCACATTCCCTGGTTTTCTCACACAATAAACTTGGTGCAGAGTTTTTTTGAAAGCCAAGAAATCCTATTTATTTAATTTTTTTACAACTCCAATGTTTAACATTTTTTTTTTTTTTTACAACATAGTAAAACTTGTGATTGATGTCATGATTTCTGCTTGTATAAAATGCTTCTAATAAAAAAATATTGTTTAAAAAAAAAAAAAAAAAAAAAAAGACAGGGACATGCAGGAGATGCTGTCTGTGGCCCGTAAAATATCTGGACATTTCCGGCATTCGGCAACAGCATGTAGAAAATTGCAGCAGCTACAAGAGCAATTTTATTTGCTCTGCCACCAACTGAAGCAAGATGTGGTAACAAGGTGGAATTCTGTATATGCTTGTGAGGATGGAGGAACAGCGAAAAGCCATCCACGCTTACTCCACAAGCCATGACATTGAGAAAGGAGGGGGAATGTATTTTACTCAAGCACAGTGCAGAATACTTTCTGTGTTGTGCAAGGTACTGAAACCATTAGAAGTAGTCACCTGTGAAGTGAGTTCAGACACTGCTAGCTTGAGCCAAGTGATTCCCTTAATTAGACTTTTGGAAAAGCAGCTTGAAAAACTGAAGGAAGAGTTGAAGCAAAGCAATTACGCCAAGTATGTTGGACTTTTAGATCAAGTACTTTATTCGCTTCGCCAAGATCCAAGAGTTATCAAAATCTTGAAATCGAATCACTACATTTTGGCGACTGTGCTTTGATCATATGTTTAAAAGGTATGTCTTCTCTTTGCTTACAACTGACCCAGATATCAAGAGATTCAAGGAGCTCCTGGTGAGCAACATAACAGCTCAAGTGTTACGTGACTGGACATCATCTCCTCCTTCAGTTTCTCAGTCAACTGCTGCTCGGAAAAATGTTAGCATTCCCAAGAGATCCAGGGATGATGCAGATGACTCAGCACAACATTTTGACATTTGGTCTGCTGTAAAAGAATTGACCAAAAATGTGACACCTCTGCCGTAACTCCACCTGATCCTACTATCAACATCCAAAGGATGGTGGAGATTTTTCTAATGACAGCATAGAAATAGACACATCAGACAGTCCCTTTACATACTGGGAGGAAAAAAAAGGAATTTGGAGATCCATGTACCAACTCGCTTTGCACTACCTAAGCTGCCCATTCTCAAGTGTGTACTCGGAAATAGTTTTCTGCACAGCCAGGAACCTTGTCAACGATCAGCGTAGGAGGCTACTTCCTCAAAATGTGGAAAAGATGATGTTCATCAAATTTAACTACTAATTCCAAGAGGAAGGCCTTTCCCACCAATTACGTCAAAGTACAGACACTTCTGTAATGGTAGATTCCAGCGGTGAATTAATAATGTGTGAGAATGATGTACAAACTGATGAGGGTGATCATGCGGCTGAGGATGATGACAACAACATCTTGTCACAGTAGAGTTCATTAACAGCACTGTTACCTTAGGTGGCTTAAGGCCATTGTTACCTTGTTTTATGGGTACCCAAACAAACCAAGCACTTCAGCCACAAAAGTGGCACTACTTTTCGCTGAAGTGCTTACTTTGTTAAAGTGGGCATGTCCTTTTTAAGATCCAACATAAGGGTGCGTATGAGGGCCTAAGGACAATTCCATCTTGCACCACTTTTCCTTTCAGCTACCGCTGTGTGCCAATGTTACCTACATGTGTTATATACTGTTGTGTGCTTTGATAAACTCAAAGACACCAATTCATGATGCATATGACTCAGCATAACATTTTGACATCTGGTCAGGTCTTCTGTAAAAGAATTGATCAGAATTAGCTGTAACTCCACCTGATCCTACTATCAACTATCAATATCCAAAGAATGGTGAAGGATTATTATTAATTTTTTTGAATGGTATAAAGACAACAGTTTTATTATCAAAGCACATTGTTGCTTGCAGAAGTAATGTAAGTATGGATGTCTAAATAGACGTCTATATGTATTACTCAAACCTTCCACTTTGCTGCTGTTTCATCAGTATTGCACAAAGTTTTTGTAATCTGCACTTTACGTCAAAGGTACCTAGTTATAATTTAATTTTTTGGGAATTGGGGCTGATTTGAAGCTCAGTGATAACCTTGCTTTTTGCTGTTAATTTCAATGGCTCTTTTTAGTGCATTGTCTGGAACAAGATCCGATATACTCATGTCAGAGTGATCACAGCCAATTTTTGGACACTTGGCAGATTTACCCTTTTTAAGTTTGTTTTCAATTAGCCTTTCAATTGCTTCTCTCTCATACGTGTGACCACATACTTTGTTTTTCACTGGGTTCACCATCTCTAACTGTGTTATAGGAGTGCTCTGGGTGACTTTTATCTCCTCATCTTCATCTTCCAAAGTTTAGTTTGCAGGCGCCAGTGATACACCCATTTGTTTTCTCAGGTCTCTTAGCTGCTGTTTAAGCTGGACATAATTATCGTCCTGCCTCAGGGCCTTCTCTGTATTATTCTTCTGAAGCACAGTATATCTCTCGTGTACAAGCTCTCTTAAATTCCGGGATCTCATCCAGGGAGTCACATTTTAACTTAAGTACGGTCTTCTCAATTGCGTCTATATATTGGTTTAAATCTCTGTTCAATGCAGTGTATTCCAACATGACAGATTCCCTGCTGCCCACATGTTCCGTGTCACAGTCTGTCTGAAGCAGATCTAATGCCACTCTAGTTGTAATATCCATTTCTGTGTCTCATAAGTTTGGCAGTTCTTAGGGGATGAGAGGGAGGTATCCACAGAGGAGAAGGAGATTAAAGATGCAGCATGAGCAGACATGATTTAATAATGTAGAGTTCATTGAGAGCACTGATAGTCTTACGGCAGCTAAGCTATTGATAGCTTGTTTTGTGGGGCCCAAGCAAACCAAGCACTTCAGCCACAAAAGTGGCACTGCTTGTCGCTGGAGTGCATGGTTTGTTAAACTATACATGTCCTTTTCAATATTTTACATAAGGGTTGGTGGGAGGGCCCAAGGACAATTCCATCTTGCACCACTTTTCTTTTCTGCCACTGCTGTGTGGCAATGTTTCCTAAATGAGATATGAACTGCCGTGTGTTTGTGTCGTTGCTCTGTCGCTTAGCATCCAGCCAGTTCGCTGCAGTCTATGTCCGAAAGTGTATGAAAATAATATTGTGACCTGTGAGGCGGTCAAAATTTACTGGAAATGACTAGAAATTAGTGTTATTAAGGTCAATAATAATGTAGGAAAAGAAGAAGAGCAAAATTATGGAATTTTAGGATATTTTAGCTATTTTTCAAAAAAAATACATATTCAAAACCAAAACACGCGAGGGCGGTTTTGTCAAAATCCAAACCAAAACATGGGGGTCAGTGAATATCTCTAGTTGTAAGGTGCAAAACCAATTAGGACAATTTCCCACCACAGTTGTGATCGATTTAAAACATAGCTGAGAATAAACCATGCTGTATTTTAGGACAAAAATTTAAAAGTTTAAAGTAATGAAGGGGTACTAAAGTGTTAGCAGGCTGGACATTGCAGAGGCATTTACACTTTTCCCACCATATGCATGTTCAGCTAAATCTGCAAACATACACAAGCAGGCACAATTTTCTATTAAGGTGGTAGTTCCAAGGAACAGGAAGAGGACGTGCACCTTGAAATGCGCTAACTTAACAATTGGATTATTTTAGATCTAAAAACAAAGATCTAGAAATAATGCAAATTATATTGTGTGTATATTGTATTATCCTTTAAAACATGTTGTTTGTATTCTTTATCAGTTCCTTGTTAAATATCAAGGCAAGTCTTTATTTGTCTTTAACATAAATAAAAGGTGATGCATTACTGAGCTGAATAATATACCTTAAGTAACTGGAGTTCTTATACTCAACTAAATCATACTTTGGAGGTCACCTCTCCGGGAGATCTCCAAAGTTGGCTGTGTCTTGGGCCCGGGGCCACACTTATCGCATCAGTAGGCTCCACCCCTTGCTATGCAATACCAATTTTGGCCTATTTTAGCACGGGGCGAGGCCAGGGTGACAGGATTAGCTCCCCCCACCCTCTTCATCAGCGAAGCAGGCAAGATTTGGGAGGTTGCCCTGCCATCCCGGGAGTCCGGGAGAACTCCCAAAAAGTTATGAGTCTCCCAGACATTCTGGGAGAGTAGCAACTATAAACTAAATAGGGATAATTTCTCTGCTGCAGGTTGTCATGTATGTTGGGAGCTGCTACACTAAGGGAGCAGACAGACAACAATTGACAGGTTGACAAGCTTGCTTTGCAGAAATGCATAAGGTGGATTTGTTGATTCTTACAGAAAGAGAGTGCTAGTGATATCACAATAGCTCAAATAACTATATTCTAAGTATTTTGACCTGTGTCATATTCCATTAAGACTCTGTATAGTATATGTGGAAGGGGATTCAGCTGTCTGTAATGCAATGGAGAGGTAATAATTTCTTTTTAATGCAGCTGAAGTGAAATGTCAGGGTAAAACTAAATAATGGGGAAGTGGTCACGTCACAAATGGGGGCACAACCTATAACGTGTCTAGCGCTTCTGAAGGATTAGGTCACCTCTTACCAATATTCCCTTTAATATCACATGCATTGCAGAGTGGCTGTGAACGTGTCATAACTTCCAACATTTCAGCTGGTGGGACAAAGGTGCTGACTGTTGGGACAGACCCTTCAGATCGGGACTGTCCTGCCTAAACAGGGACAGTTGAGTGGTATGATGTAGTCAAACTTTGCAAAACAATTTGAAGGCCCGCATTTATATTTAACCCCTCTTCCATGTTTTATGAGGTCTGCCCCCTAGTGAACACATTTCTCCACCAAGTTCCATTAATATAAAATTAATGCATGTGTGTTACAGGTAATTAAACATGTGCATACCCCATTAGCACCCATTTCCCTAGCACGCTGAAAGGGTTGGTGAAATATTGTGTCTCTTTCATCAGTGCCTCTACCCGAGCCTTCCACATAGTATAGCGAGATGTGAACTGTGACTAAATCCATCAAGGGTTGACTCAGGAGGCCCTTATACCCGACCACACTAACCCTCTGAATAATAATGGATCACACACTATGGTTATGAACAATCAGCTGGGTGTTTATTTTGGGGAAAGTAAATGGGTAAGGCAGATTTAAATATGGGAGATTCTGGATGGGATAAGTGGGACAATAATCAAAGGCAACAGTACAGTGAATAGAAATAACGAAGAAGCAAGATGGCAGCTACACTGACGCCTAAACTTTCCCATAACTCACTCACACACAATATGAAAAATATAGATCAACAATGATTTAACACAATAATCACAGTCCTGGCAATATTAAATAGTTTGTGAGAATAACGAGTTAATCTTGTGTACTTTCAGAAATGTTGGTAACCCAGGCTACTAAACTTGGGTATCTTTAGATGTAACTTGCATTAGATCTCTGATACCTTGTCTCTATATTTCTGGCAGGTAACACGGTCTCTGATATATGTACAGATTAATGTTAGAATGTCTAACGTGTGGATATTAGAGGTATAATGTTATTTTCTTAATGCAGCACTAATAGTATCAGTGTTTGGTGTGTTATTACTTATTTCTTTCTCTCTGGATGAAGATGACAGTCTCAGACACTTTTGGGTTATGGATTACCTATAAGCCTGGACTTGCTAGCTGCAAACTCGCAGTTTGCTAATAATGGGAGTCTCCGACTCTGCATATAGGCTCGCTTTGCTGTGTAATCTCTCTCAGCCTGTTTGATAGCTGAATCTCTGCAGAGATCCAGCTACAATACTCTCCTGTGCCACACTACACCCAGTAGCTTCTTTTATAGTTCTGTGGTCTCTGTGTCAGAGGGCAAACTCTGTCCTTCCAGCATACTCTCCTTTCAGAGATCTCTCCTTTCCTTGTTGCTTGTACACTCCCCAGGCTGTCTGCAAATCTCCTTCCTTCCTGTCCTTCTCCCAGCTCAGACTCACTGCAAAGGCTAACCTCTGCTGTGTTCCCATGGCAACAGGAACAAGACAGCTTTGCTACATATACATAAGCTAAAAAAATTAAAGTGTGTTCAATTACAAACTGTCAGCTGGAATTCTATAAGTTTGAAACAGGCAACCTGCCCTGCATGCATACTTCCCAACTTTGGAGTGTTAGGAATCTAGATGGGGATATGTCCTAGTGCTTTTTAAGCTTTCCCCCCTTGCAAACTCATTCATTGCCACTGGTGCAGGTGGCACTCGTTTGCTTCTGCTCTGCTGCGCCCTTGAAGGCTATCCCATTACATGAAGAACCAGATTGTGCAAGGCAGATACAGTAAATCGATGCGTTTGCACAAAATTTAATGTGCTGGGGGGGGCACATTTATAGTACAATTGCACAGCACTTTTTGACAGAGTTTTTAGTTTTTTTGTAATAGTAATGATGTACACTTAACCTACCTATATGGTATATTTTTAAAACATTTTAAGTATGTGATTTCTTTTAACTGTACTTATAGTTTAGCACTGATGTATGCTGTGTTATGACATTGCAATTTAGCTGCCAAGAGTAAATTACATAACATTTGTAAAAAGTATAGCTTCTGTGGACACGCTTTATGATTCATCTCATAAGGCATATAGAGGTCTACTTGCCTAGATTGTACCACCCATGTTATGTATGCATTGTTTATAGGTATACATATACAAATAATATATTTTACATGATTTGCCTTGTAGAGCTGTGTAACGATGATGGAGTGGAGTTTGAGATAGCATATGTCATGGATGGCCAGCCTGTTTATGTCATCTGCCCACTTCAATACCTATTAAAAGAAAACAATTTCAATGTAACCTGGTTTAAGAATGACTCACAGACAGAAATCACCTCAGACAGACAAGCGAGAGTTCATCAGTATAAAAACTTCATTAGCTTTTTCCCCGCAAGGCTGGACGATAAAGGCTACTACTCATGTGTTCTCAGGTAAGATTGTGTGATGACTGATCAGTGTTGTGCAAATTTAGATCTTGGAATAATGGTACATGTTACAAAGCCTTAAGCTGGGTACACACTACAGGTTTTTCACCCGATTATCATGCCAATCACACAATAAATGCCTGTTAGGTCTAATATTGCATTAGTGTGTACTCTCCCACAATCAGGTCGGGCAAATGTAGAAGTGTTCATGTACTCATGACCAGCAGTGTAGGCAGATCTCCATAGAGTTTACAGAGTCACAGTAGATGGTTATGACAGATGAAGAGCACAGATCTAAAAATAAATCTTATAAAATGTGTATAGTGTGTACACATGAATCGGCATGCTGAGCGGGACTTTCAGTCGTTGGTAAAAGCGTTAAAGATATCCCATCAGGAGAAATATTTTGTAGTGTGTACCCAAATTATTAGTAAAGTATTAATATAATCTCCAGCTACAGTCTACAACTGTCACTGTTAAGCCAGGCAATTTTGCTACTATTTTAAAAAAAGCAACAAAGGTGTTTGTTGGCACAAAAATTAAAAAAACGGAAAAGCTAAACTTGTTATACTTCTTGAATCCTCAATTCTCAATCACAAACAAATCAAACTAATACATAAAGCAAATAAAAATGCCACATTTCTTAACCTATCTCATTCAAATAAATGCCAGGGATGTAATGTTTGGTTCAGAAACACTTCCATATTAAATATCATAGTTTCTTTATGTTGTATAGTGGGTTGTGCAATATAGGCGAAAGCCCAGGATGTGTCATTTTCTGTGCCATGGAGGACAAGCCTACAAGTAAAATGGTCAAGTGGTCCCTTAATTTCTTCTATGTGTTGCATAAACAAATGGTTTCTAGACATATAAGCAAAGTTATAAAAATAGGCATTTTCAACTGTTAGATTTGGAAAGAACCAACTTTCATCTTGATAAATAGGTGTCAAATTTAAAATGTTATTTTCTGATTATATTTTGCATGATTTGTAAAAAATAAACTATAGTGTTGGGAAATATAAACACAATCTAACTGCAGGAATGTTGAGAATCCACCATGTCTGAAATGTATCCTAGATCATGCAAATGGTTTGACTTACGCCAAAATGCCCTACTTAACAATGCATTTCGTTAGAATTAATATTTACAGCCAGCCAGTTATAGTCAATAGTGATGTCATCCATTTTTTTACTGTATTATTTTTCTTCCCCTGTTAAATGCAGAAATTCAACATACTGCACCCAGAGGCTTAAAAAAGTAGAAGTGTTTAAAAATGATGATGGTCTGTGCTATAATCACACCATAATGTACAATTTGTATTCAGCGATGCAATCAGTGCTTAAAATTGAATGTCCTGACATGAGTGACTATGTGAATGAAGAGAAGACACAGATAAAATGGTTTAAGGTAATAATCCATTTTTTTCCCTAAAATTAAACTGGTGCACTGCTTAGTAATGTAGTGCAAATGTCAGTAGCATTGTCCTTATCTTTTAATGTATGTAAAAGGGTGTGCTGTGGGATGCTCTACTTCTGAGGTGTAGGAATTATAGTGAAGTATACTTTTTTGAAATGTTAGTTTAGCTGAAGTTGAGCCTGTGAGAAATTTTATGAGGGATGGAAATCCTCAGCCAAATGGCGCTGTTTATTACGATTGTCCTGGGAGGGACGCCAGCATTGAGGCATATCTTGCAGAAGAGCGAGTTCCAGAGTAGGATGTGAGCATCACATCACAATCCTTGGATGCCCTCTTCAGAGCAGTACGCTCCGATGCTATTGAACAACCTGCTTAACACAGTTTTGTTTTTTGCTGTGTTATTATATATTTCCATATTTTGCAAAAGGCTGCAGCTAGCCAATGAGATGCTATCTGGAAAGCTTTTCCTTTCTCTTTTTCTTCGACCCGACTGCTGCAAAAATAGTTATTTGACCTATGGTATTTTATTGTAAGATCTCCCTTAAGGGCGTTCTAGCTTTTTCCAGTGATTGACACTATATAATGTGTTTTATTTCCATACAGGAATGCCAGCCTTTGGACCTAGATGGTGACAAGTATTATGCTAAAGGATTTATCTTGAATCTCAATAAAGTGACTCCGCAAGATACTGGGAATTATACATGTGAAGCTACATTCACTTACAATGGTACCAGTTTTAAAAAATCACGGTCTATTTATTACTCCATTATAGGTAATTGTGAATACATATTATATAATATTAATCTATACTGACCAATTATGAATATGATTCACTGCCTGTACCTACATGTTTCTAGGGATTATATAATCTTGTTTTTTAACTGTCTGATTCCCTTGTGCCTCTAAAATCTTTAAAGTACTATACAACAATTAGTATCAATGAATATTTAGGCAACATAATGAAGGATAATGTAACAAACATTACATACAATGAGGGATATTCTTAATAAGGGTGTGCACCGGCCACTTTTAGTGTTTTGGGTTTTGGGTTCTGATTAGCTTGAGGTTTTGGGTTCTGATTTGTTTTGCCAAAACACCTGATGAAAGGTTTTGGTTCTGATTTAGGGTTTTGGGTTCTGATTTATTTTTAAAAAAGCATAAAAAGTGCTAAAATCTAGTTTCTTGTTTGTTTTTCACTCCTACGCTATTATTAACCTCAATAACATTCAATAACAATCATTTCCACTAATTTCCAGTCTATTTGGAACACCTCACACCTCACAATATTGTTTTTAGTCCAAAACGTTGGACCGAGGTAGCTTTCTGGACTGCGTAGTGGAGTGGGCCCGGTACCCAATTTGGTACCGGGGCCACAATATATCACCCTCAACTGGTCTGAATTCCACTGCACAGCTGCCTGCTCCTACATCCTCTGCAGCATATACAGGGTGTAGTTCGAACACGTCAATACCTCTTGTTTTTGACGATAACAGGTCATTTTAGTTAATTTTGGATTTGGCCCCAACATTGAATGTAGTTTAATATCTGATACGCATCTATCTGGACTGCGTAGTGGAGTGGCCCCGGTACCAAATTGGTACCGGGGCCACAATATAAAGCCCTAAACTGGTCTAAATTCCACTGCACAGCTATCTGGACTGCGTAGTGGAGTGGCCCCGGTACCCAATTTGGTACCGGGGCCACAATATAAAGCCCTAAACTGGTCTGAATTCCACTGCACAGAGTAATAGAAATGGCAGTTATTCATTTTTTGAAATACAGAAAGAAAGAACATAGTAATAGAAATGGCAGTTCCTCTTTTTTGAAACTACAAAAACAAATTTGGTACCGGAGCCACAATATAAAACCCTAAACTGGTCTGAATTCCACTGCACAGCTATCTGGACTGCGTAGTGGAGTGGCCCCGGTACCCAATTTAGTACTGGGGCCACAATATAAAACCCTAAACTGGTCTGAATTCCACTGCACAGAGTAATAGAAATGGCAGTTATTCTTTTTTTGAAATACAGAAAGAAAGAACGTAGTAATAGAAATGGCAGCTATTCTTTTATTTGAAATACAGAAAGAAAGAACATAGTAATATAAATGGCAGTTATTCTTTTTTTTGAAATACAGAAAGAAAGAACATAGTAATAGAAATGGCAGTTATTCAAATCCCCAGTAGAGTCTAAGTGGGGTGAGCCACAGAGAGATTATTTCCCTCAGTTTCTCTAACAGGTTGTCAGCGTTGTGCCTCTTATTAAAAACGATGATACACAACGTTGCCTGTCTTGGAACGAGCAGGCGTTGTGTAGATGCTGCTACTGATGCAGTTGCTGCTGTTGCTGCGGAAGGGGATGCATCTACCCAGTGGGCTGTCACAGTCATATAGTCCTTAGTTTGCCTTGAACCCCTTGTCACATGTCCGTGGTTAAGTGGACACTGGGTACAACCGCATTTTTAAGAGCACTGAGGACACTTTTTCGTACTTCTCTATACATCGTTGGTATCGCCTGCCTAGTGAAGTGGAACCTCTACTAGGAGATTGGGCATCGGCCTTGGCAGACGACGTTGATGGCATTTCATTGTCTATGGCATGACGAGTGGCAGCAGCTTCAGCATTAGGAGGAAGTGGGTCTTGATCTTTCCCTACTTTATCCCCCAAATTTTGGTACTCCATTATATGCAGCACACGTTGTATTACAGTACTATTTTTTAAATACTGCAAGAACAGTGAACAACTTTTAATAGATTGCAGTATTAATGTTTAGGGACTGCAAGAATTTTTTTTAGACTTTTTAGAATTTTTTATATATTTTTTTAAAAGGATTTTTGTAGAATTTAAATTTTTTTTGAAGATTTTTTAATACTTTTAAAATAAATATGCACTTAGCAGAACAAAGCAGAGGACAAAAGCACCGCTGGACTCAGCAAGGGCAGAGCACTGGACTGATGCACCCCTGGACTCAGCAAGGACAGAGCACTGGACTGATGAACCACTGGACTCAGCAAGGACAGAGCACTGGACTGATGCACTACTGGACTCAGCAAGGACTTTTTTGATTTTTCTCGGATTTGTCTCGCAAAACACTTGACGAAAGGTCTCGGTTCGGATTTAAGGTTTTGGATTCGGATTTTTTTTGGAAAAAACATAAAAAGTTTAAAAATCAAGTTTTTGGGCTTATTTTCACTCCTATGCTATTAGTAACCTCAATAACATTCAATAACAAGCATTTTCACTAATTTACAGTGTATTCTGAACACCTCACAATATAGTTATTAGTCCAAAACGTTGCAACGAGGTATCTTTCTGGACTGCGTAGAGGAGTGGGTCACCACAATATATATAATAAGAAAACCATCAACTTGTATGATTCGCACCAATAAATGTACCTGGACTGCGTAGATGAGTGGGTCACCACAATATATATTAAAAACCCTGAACTTGTATGATTCGCACCAATAAATGTACCTGGACTGCGTAGAGGAGTGGGTCACCACAATATATATTAAAAACCCTGAACTTTTATGATTCGCACCAATAAATGTATCTGGACTGCGTAGAGGAGTGGGTACTGGGCACCACAATAAAATATATAAAAAACCTTCAACAGGTCTGCATTACACTGCACATACGGCTGCTCCTCCATCCTCTCCATCATATACATGTTGGAGTTTTAGCGTGTGACAACCTCTTGTTTTTGATAATGTCAGTGCATTTTGAATATTTTTCAATTTGCCCCACACCACTGAATGTACTTTATCTATGATACGCATCTATCTATCTTGACTGCGTAGTGTGGTGGCCCCGGTACACAATTTGGTACCGAGGCCACAATATAATTAAAAAACCCTCCACGGGTCAGAATTCCACCAAAAAAGGGTATGGACTGCGTAGTGTGGTGGCCCCGGTACACAATTTGGTACCGAGGCCACAATATAATTAAAAAATTGGGCATCAACTGTCACCGTTGTTTAATATCTGATACACCTAAATATGGACTGCACAGTGGAGTGGCCCCGGTAGTAAATTTGGTGCCGGGGCCACAATACCTCCTCCAACTTCCAAGTGTAGTGTTTATACAGACAGACAGCGTCGAAGTGTTATTAGTTGACTTTCTTAACCCTAAAATTGTCCCTGTTGCAAATATTCGTGCAATGGACAGTTACTTTTTTATTGAAAGACTCAAGCTTTCAAGTGTAGTGTTTATAAAATATAAACAACAATACAGTAGTTTTAGAGCACGTCAATACCTCTTGTTTTAAATTATGACAGGGCATTTTACTTTTGGTTTAATTTCTTGAATTTGTTTAAATTTGGTTTTACTTTTTGAACATGGCAAACGACTGTTGATTGGTCATATAATGCAAAAAAAAAAGTTCCAAGATGGAATTGTCCTTGGGCCCTCACACCCACCCTTATGTTGTTGAAATAGGACATGCACACTTTAACAAACCAATCATTTCAGCGACAGGGCCTACCAAACAACTTTGGCTGAAATGATTGGTTTGTTTGGGCCCCCACACCAAAAAAGCTATTCATCTCTCCCTGTACAGACTAAACAGGCTCTACTGAGGCAAGATGTCGTCCTCATCCTCAACCTCTGATTCCTCTCCCCCTACAGTGTGTACTTCCTCCTCATCACACATTATCAATTGGTCCCCGCTGGACTCCACAACCACAGGTCCCTCTGTAGTATCTGGAGGGCAGTGCTGTACTTCATTGTGGAATTGATTATTCATTTTTATAAACATCATTTTTTCAACGTTGTGAGGAAGCAACCTCCTTCGCCGCTCACTGACCAGGTTCCCCGCTGCACTAAAAACTCTTTCCGAGTACACACTGGATGGGGGACAACTCAGGTAAAATAGAGCCAGTTTGTACAGGGGCTTCCAAACTGCCTTTTTTTCCTGCCAGTAACAATATGGACTGTCTGACATGTCTACTTGGATGGTGTCAGCAAAGTAATCATCCACAATTTTTTCTATTGTGACAGCATCCAATGCAGCGAGAGTAGACATGTCTGCAATGGTTGGCAGGTCCTTCAGTCCGGACCAGATGTTATCAGCATCCCCGCCAGTGCCTCTTTTGGGAAAACTGAGCTTTTTCCTCGCAGCCGTAGATGTGGAAGAAAATGAGGGTGGAGCTGTTGGCATGTCACGGTCCTCTTCAGAGGACAATCTCCTGACCAGCAGGTCTTTGCACCGCTGTAGACTTGTGTCCGCTGGAAACAGAGACACAACATACGCTTTAAACCGAGGATCGAGCACGGTGGCCAGAATGTATTCCTCTGACTTTAAAAGAGTGACCACCCTCGGATCCTGGCAAAGCGTACAAAGGGCTACATCCACAAGAGCTACATGCTTGGTGTAATCGCAATGGCTTACCAGCTCCTCCCTCACTTTCTCCAGCTGCTTCTGCAACAGCCTGATCAGGGGAATGACCTGACTCAAGCTGGCAGTGTCGGAACTGACTTCTCGTGTGGCAAGTTCAAATGGCTGCAGAACCTTGCACAACACGGAAATCAGTCTCCACTGCGCTTGACTGAGGCGCATCCCCACTCCTTTGCCTATGTCGTAGGTGGCTGTGTACGCCTGAATGGCCTTTTGCTGCTCCTCCATCCTCTGCAGCATATAGAGGGTGGAGTTCCAGCGCGTCACAACCTCTTGTTTGAGGTGATGGCAGGGCAGGTTCATGCTTTTTTGATGTGCCTCTAGTCTGCGGTAGGCACTGGCTGAATGCCGAAAGTGTCCAGCAATTTTGCGCGCCACCGCAAGCATCTCCTGCACACCCCTGTCACTCTTGAGGTAATGCTGCACCACCAAATTAATGGTGTGGGCAAAACATGGGACGTGCTGGAAATTGCCCATATTTAATGCCCGCACAATGTTACTGCCATTGTCTGACACCACAAATCCCCATGAGAGTCTAAGTGGGGTAAGCCACTGGGAGATAATTTCCCTCATTTTCTCTAATATGTTGTCAGCGTTGTGCCTCTTATTAAAGCCTGTAATACACAATGTTGCCTGCCTTTGCACGAGCAGCCATTTTGTAGTTGCTGCTACTGATGCAGCTGTTGCTGTTGCTGCGGAAGGGGATGCATCTACCCAGTGGGCTGTCACAGTCATATAGTCCTTCGTTTGCCCAGAACCACTTGTCCACATGTCCGTGGTTAAGTGGACAGTGGGTACAACCGCATTTTTTAGAGCACTGAGGACACTTGATCGTACTTCTCTGTACATTTTTGGTATCGCCTGCCTAGTGAAGTGGAATCTCGAGGGGATTTGGTACCGGGGACACAATACCTCCATCAACCCTCTAAATCCCACTCCACTGATGGCGGACACCGGGCGCACGTCTAACACCAACATTGCAGTTACAGCCGCAGTTATACGCTTTGCAATAGGGTGACTACTATCGTATTTTGTGGTCATGGCAAACGACTGTTGGACGGTCAATTGTTTTGTGAAAGACTTAGCGGTCTTACGACTTCCCCTCTGGGAAGATGACCGACTAACAGCAGCAACAGCAGCAGTGGCAGTAGTAGGCGTACCGCTGCAGGATTCCTCGGATGAATCCCGTATTGAGGAGGACTCAGTCTGGCTGTTGACTTGGGCTGCAGGACTGAATCTGATGGAGATTGTGGAGGAAGTTGACGAGGAGGGTGTTGCTGGTGTGTATCCAACTGGACCACGGGATTTAGGTGTCCCTGTACCGATGAGGGTCCTAGCCCCAGTTCCTGAACTAACCACTGAACTATGAAGGTTATTCAGGTGACGTATAAGGGAGGATGTTCCTAGGTGGGCAAGATCCTTACCCCTGCTTATTTGAGCTTTACATAAGCTACATATGGCCATACATTGGTTGTCTGGATTTGGATAAAAATAACTCCAGACCGAAGAGGTGCATTTTTTGGTCTTCTGACCAGGCATGACGATGGGCTTTTTCATCCCATGGACATCAGCTGTTTCCCCCCCTGGTGCCTCATTTACAATAACCACATCACCATCCTCATCATCAAGTTCCTCCACAGCGCCAGCTACATCATCAATAGCCTCCTCCCGAGCCACCTCTTCCCGTACAGTGATGGGAAGGTCAGGCTTGACAACCACCAACATCCTTGGACTCGCCTTGTGGATTTGTGATAATTTCTCTTTAGATGGCAGAGTTGTTTGCTGTTTTGTTGCTGACAGCATAACTCTCTTCAATTTTTTGTAGGGGGGGGGGAGGAGGAGGAGGTTTAAGATCCGTGGGTGAAGCTGAACCACTAGTCATGAACACGGGCCAGGGCCTAAGCCGTTCCTTGCCACTCCGTGTCGTAAATGGCATATTGGCAACTTTACGTTTCTCCTCAGATGATTTTAAGTTTCTCTTTTTGCTACTTTTTCTTAACTTGGGCTTTTTGGATTTTACATGCCCGGTACTACGAGATTGGGCATCGGGCTTGAAAGACGACGTTGATGGCATTTCATCGTCTATGTCATGACTAGTGGCAGCAGCTTCAGCATTAGGAGGAAGTGGGTCTTGATCTTTCCCTACTTTATCCTCCAAATTTTTGGTCTCCATTATATGTAGCACAAGATACTGCAGAATGTGTGAACTTGGTAATATTGCAGTACCAATGGACTTATACTGCTGGATTGGTTTTGCAAATTTGGTTATAATTATATATTTTTTTTTTAATTTTTTATTTTTTTTTACTTTTTTTTTATTTTTTAAAAACTTGGGAATAATGGGGAAATAACTATGCCCTTAGAAGCACAGAGCACAGGACACAGCACCACTGGACTGAACAGGACACGGCACAGGACCCAGCAGCACTACGGAACTCAGCAGGACAGAGCACAGGACACAGCACCACTGGACTGATACTGCAGAATGTGTGAACTTTGTAATATTGCAGTACCACTGGACTTTTACTGCTGAATGTGTGAACTTGGTAATATTGCAGTACCAATGGGCTTATACTGCAGGATTGGTTGTGCAAATTTTGTGGTAATTAAAAAAAATTAAATTAGTTTTTGGTATTTTTTTAAATAACTTTTTTTTATTTTTTTAAACACAGGGGAATATTGGGGAAATAACTATGCCCTTAGAAGCACAGAGCACAGGACACAGCACCACTGGACTGAACAGGACACAGCACAGGACCCAGCAGCACCACTGACCTCAGAAGGACAGAGCACAGCACACAGCACCACTGGACTGATACTGCAGAACACAGCACAGCACAGCACAGAACTAAACAGCACAGCACAAAACTAAACAGCACAGCACGAGATCTACCAGGACAGAGGACCACCTAACACACCCTCCCTCTACCCTGATCAATGCCCGAGTGAAGATGGCGGCGACTAGCGGGGAATTTATAGGATCCGAGTATCGCGAGATCCGACAACGGGATTATGAGTCAGAGCCTCAGTTTCAGATTTTAATTTGGCGCCAATACCCGGATCTGTCTCTGATCCGACTCGGATCGGCAACGTTCGGGTGGGCTCGGATTTCAGAAATCCGAGTGCGCTCATCTCTACTTTTAAAATAAAGATGCACTTAGCAAAACAAAGCACAAGACAAAAGCACCGCTGGACTCAGCAAGGACAGAGCACTGGACTGATGCACCACTGGACTCAGCAAGGACAGAGCACTGGACTGATGCACCACTGAACTCAGCAGGACAGAGCACAGGACAAAAGCACCACTGGACTCAGCAGGACAGAGCACAGGACAAAAGCACCACTGGACTCAGCAGGACAGAGCACTGGCAAAAGCACCACTGGACTCAGCAGGACAGAGCACAGCACAGCACAGCACAGCACGAGAAATAGCAGGACAGAGGACCACCTAACACACCCTCCCTCTTCCCTGATCAATGCCCGAGTGAAGATGGCGGCGGGAAGCGGGGAATTTAAAGGATCCGAGTATCGCGAGATTCGACAGCGGGATTATGACTCAGAGCCTCGTTTTAAGTTTCGGAATCGGCGGGAATACCCGGACAGTGCTCAGATCTGACTCGGATCCGCACTGTTCGGGGGGGCTCGGAGTCCAGAAATCCGAGTCCGCTCATCCTTAATTCTTAAAGTATCAGAAAAGATAATTCTTTATATTCTGATTTATTTTTAAACAGATTAACAAACTTTTCCTCCGTTTTACAGAGTGGTTGAATATTATATTATTTCTATTTAGATAAAAGTTTTGTATCCTTTGTACAAACACTGAATAGGGGAATAAGGTCTGTAAAGCTTGTTTACCAGTATGACAATCCCATATCAATAAATACTACTTTATAATTTACACATCGTATTGAAAATTTGCTTTATTTACCAGCTACCAGAATGTAGCTTACTTTATATTATAGCCACCATATTGTGGTCTGTTTTATAACCTAACCAAAGCTAGACGCCAAGCTAGAGTCTGCCTAGAGACTATGCTTTATATAAGCCACCATGTTGGGATCCATAGATTATTAAGCAAAGATATTCAAGTAAGTCCAAAGGATTTAAAAAAATGCTGTCCCAAGAAAGGTAGTGATTTGCACAAACAGGCTGACACATTTCTTTACAACTTTGATTTAATTAGAGGCATTTATGATCAGTGCAGGAACAGATATTTAAACTGCGTTGATCCAACCATTTATGCAGCTTCAGCTGAGTGAAAATCTTTTTTTCTCCAATATATATTGATATCAATTTTAATTTGCGTTCTCTTTTGCATAAAATGTAGTTTAACTTAAATGGCTCAGCTCAAGTTACCATCTTGTTAAAGCCTTGGAAATGCTTTAGATTTTCTGGGCTCTAGGTTTCTTGTGACCTCCATTATTAAGTCCTTGGTCTTGGCTCTCCTTGAACAAACCTTACAGAAAACAGATATGCATCCACTTGTAACATAGGGTCATTCCTTCAGCACCTTAATGAATTTTAAAGGGTTTATTCAGATCTTTTTTACTGATGGATTAGTTAGCCACTGTTATCTCTCATATTCAATACTATCCTTAAAGGTAGAGCTAAAACATTATCTCTGAACACATCATTAGTAGAGTTTGATTTGGTCAGGATACTCAGTATCCATCATTATATTTATCATCCTATCTATAGAGTCCGCTTCTCTTTTGGAACAATATATCTCAGCTATTTATTACATGTAGAAGGTCTTACTGAACAGGAACTTCAATACAATTGAAGATCGGATAGTTTCCGCAATGCTTCATGCAAGCGTTTAGTCATGAATTAATACAAGGGACATTCCATTAGAGATGCTGTAGCCACAACAGTTACAGAACTAGGTATTCCTGTAGTATCCTACATACAATAATTTGGACCTTACATCTGACCTTTGGTGAACACTCTTTGTGACCATCTGATCTTCAGAAGGTGAAATTTCTCAGAGCTACCACCAGATGTATAGAATTCTACCTACTAACTGCCTCCAGATTGTAAGCTTTCATGTTCAAGGCCCTCTCTATCCTCTGTCACATGTCTGCTCCTTCTTTGGTAACCTCTATGTCCTTCTTCTTTTTCTATGTTTGATTTCTATATTTGTAGGATTTGTTATCCTGAATGTCTAGCACTGCAGAGTTTTATGGTGCCTTATAAATAAACATTGAGGTTATTAGGTTGCAATCCTAAAAAAAAAAACAACAACAAACAAACAGAACTTTGCAGGTATCTGTGATTTGCAAACTTCATTAATTTTAGAGAGTTAGGATTGCCACATAGTAACAGCGGACCTTCCTGCCTCCCCTTTATAGTTAGAAGGGTTGTTGCCATCTCTGGAAAGGACTTCTGATGCTTAGTAATGTTTCCTGGATTGCCGACAGATGCCAAGAAAGGACATATGCTCAAAATGAATCTTTGTGTGGTGCTGCAGGATAATGTACCTTATCAAGACTCATTGACATCTGGCAAATCTACTATGTGCCAATAATTGCATTAGGCTCCACACAGCCACTGCACCTTTTAATTATTGCTTCTTCAATTTCCCCTTTGCAACTGCTTGGTCAAGTCAAACATTCCTATACCAAATATTATCAGGGTGTTGGAGATTGAGACAAAAGTGCAAATTACCCTTATATATTTTCTGAAATATTTGAGTTCAGTGCAATATTTAATAGCATATATAAAGAAAACTAAATACAGAGTAAATACTTTTTTTTTTTCCAGATAAACAATCACAAACTGCACCTGTTATGATAAAGCCAACGAATAACTTCTTACAAGTGGAATTAGGTGAGATTAGTTCTCTTGTATTCGGTTGCTTGATTTTTATACAGCATAACTACCTGGTCCTCCTCCACTTTAACACTGAGCTCTGTTATCTCTTATTCTCTAAGCTGCTTTATGTTTTTGTGCAGTAGCTTGCAGAGCTAGGTTGGGGTTTATCAGAATATGGTGAGGTTGGGTGGATTTTCATAAAAGCCAACATTTACATGGGTTTCTAGTTATGCCCAGGGGAGAGCTGGCAAATTTTAGCCTGGGCGGGGGGAAGGGGGGGGGGGGAGGGGGCAGAACTTGACAGCCTATTTTAAAGGAAGAAAAATGCAGGTGGCCCAGTGACGCAGCCCAAGGTAGCTCACTATTGGACCTTGCCCCTTGTTATGCCACTGCTTATATCACTTTACATGTTTAGAGCAACTGTATCCTGAAAGGGCAGCTACTCTGGGCCATTGTTCGTCAACATAAAGAGCTTCCTCACATATCCATTATTTGTAATTAAGTGTTCTAACATGTAACAATTTTGCAGGAGCTGCTTTTACTCTTACCTGTGAAGTGATATATAATGCAAATACTGATTTATATTGGACATTCAATGATTCTTTTATTGAAGAATATTCAGATGATGGCAGAGTGACAATGGGAGAAACGTAGTAAGTATAATTTACTCATTACTGAAACATATTCTCTAGATTTAAGTGAATATGTGTAGGAAATGTTTATGTTATGTTATGCCCCAAATTACAGTTTATTTATATCATACTTGCTGCCTATTTATCAAGCCTTAACTTCTGCAAAACCAGCACTTTTTGGAGGAGAATAATGTAAGCATCAGGGCCAGTGTCGGACTGGGGCATGAAGGGCCCACCGGGGAAATGCAGTGATAGGGGCCCACTACATTGGGGTGTGGCCAACTGTAAGAGTGGGTGTGGCCAGACAAGGGTGTGTAGTCAGCCCATGGAGGGCAACTTACAACGTAAAGAACAAGGACACCTGGTAAATATATATATATATATATATATATATATATATAGTTGGTAAATAAGTGAAGACCTCCAGCCGATTACGTGATGCAGGTATTACTGGTGTTAAAGAAAAGAACAAATAATGTCCATCCCGGGGGGAGGGGGGGGGGGTATAGTCCTCAGTTAGAGGGGTAGTTATGCAGCGTTGCTATCTATATCTAATATATAGTCCCAGTGGCCGTTAAGACCTGATAAAGAAAGCGGTGTCCATCTGGAATGTACAAAACACTAATAGGAGAAAATTCCACTTAATACAGCAGCGTTAAGAAATACTTGCTGTTGTTTAGCCGCGCGTCAGTCCCGGAAATGGATCTGTGTTGTCAGCTGGAATGCACGCTAGTGTTGCTAGGCGCTTGACTAGAGATCCTTGTCGACAGTGATTAGACCAATGACGTGTAGTGGGCGTGTTCGCTGCGGTGCTGCTGTACTACTGGAAAAATTTAGAGATCATCTGATCGGGGGGGGGAGTCAGTGGGCTCCCGCAGCCGTATTCCACAGAAAATGGCAGGTGTGGTGATGCGGGCGGCGGCACCGCCGACATCTGAACTCCGGTGTTCCCCATAAGCTCCGTCCCAACAGTGGAGGGGGCGGAGCTTCAACCCAGCTGGGCCTACCGGTGGATAGTCCGGCTGCCCGGCAGGCCAGTCCGAGGCTGATCAGGGCTTATTAGGAAAGCACCCAGCATATGCAGAGGCTTGGTGAGTTATAACACTCCTCTTACCGCTGCCAGCCAGTATTTCTGAGTTTCGCACATTTGTTCTGGTGACAATTCTTTGCTAAATTAGGGTTAAACTTAATTTTTATATTATTGCGATAAGCTACATACTTGCCAACTCTCCCGGAATTTCCGGGAGACTCCCGCATTTCGCGAGAGTCTCACGGACTCCCGGGAGAGTGTGGCAATCTCCCTGATCTGCCCACTTCAGTGGGCAGAATTTTGTTCAAACGCCGCGATTCACCGGGAATCGCGGCGTTTGGCAACGCCCCCGCTGTAAAATGACGCAATTTGCGTCATTACGTCATGGGGCGGGGCTAAAATGACACAATTTCTGGAGCCCCGCCCCCTACACACCCGCAGCTCCAGGAAGCCATCTGAAAAAAGTTGGCAAGTATGGATAAGCAGCGATAGAAAATCCAAGCTGTCACCCCAATCATTAATAGGGACTTTATTAGTGATACCTTTTGTATTAATTGTAAAGATCATACTATAAACTTTATCTTTACTTCTATACATGATAGTTTTACACCAGAATGAATGGTTATTCTTTATTTAACCTTGATTTCTAGACAGATTTAATTGATTTATATTCACTTTAGCACAATCAGCTGCATTAACTATTAGTGGAGCAATTGATTTTCATTTTGATACATGAAATTTGCACTGTAAAAGTTTGAAGTGGACAATTTAAGCGGAATCCATGATAATGCCAACTCTGAGTGTAATGCAGTGGCGGATCCAGGGGGGGGGCGATCGGGGCAATCGCCCCCCCTAGCTGGGGCTTGCTGCCGGCGGCTGCACACTGTGCAGGTCCGCTCGGCAGTGACAGTGTACTTCCCGGCTGCTCTGATTGTGTTTTAAACACAATTAGAGCAGCGGGACAGCACACTGTCACTGCCGAGCGGACCTGCACAAACTGTGCAGCCACCGGCAGCCTTAGAAATCAGAAAGGGGCGGGGCCTAAATCGCCCCCCCTAAAATCGCCCGGGGTAGAGCAATAGTCTGGATCCGCCCCTGGTGTAATGGGCACATATTTTTGTGAGTATCATTATGGAAGTGCAACATTATTAATCATTTAAGCATCCCATATCATCATACTAAGTAGAGATGCACAAAATTGTGGTGACATTTTGTGCAAATTGAGATTTGCTGTGGAACAGGCAGTTTCTCAAAAGTGTGAAGTTCAGCAATACAATCTTCCAGTCCCCCTTTTACTCTGCTATTCTGCATTGTATTTGTTAATTCACATTTTGCTAAATTTGTAGTTTTTGATTAGTGCTCAGACAATGTCGGTCAATTCATTCTGCTGTGTGGTGTGATTGTAGTTGGATTGGGGACACGTATGGTCAAATTCCACATTTGGCAGGTACACTCTAATTCTAGGCATGCACAGTTTTAATTGATATATTGCAACATCTAAATCTGTAGCATAAATAAATACATAGCAGAGGCAAATGTGAACTACTACTGATAACCAAGAACTCTCACTCCAATTCATTGTAGTGAAAAAAAGGAAATTGCAAGATATCATATACACAAAGGCAACACACGGAAAATCACACACCTATCTTCTTTACTTTTCTAGTTATATACCAATAAGAACAAACAGCAACCTGCAAGGTACATGATGCTGTGGTGATGCTGTCCATCATCCCTGATATCAGGGAATTCAGATGGTCAGACTGATATGCTCTAAGAGTCTGTATTTCCTTAAAAAGTGAATGACAGCCAGGAAAGAAGTGGGGGTGAGGTGTTATTTTAGCCAAATCTACCAGGATGAATTGGATTTAGCACAGCCAGATTGAGTCTCCTGATATTGTGGGTAACGCAGTGGGGGGAGCTAGTACCTGCGAGTACAACCTCGGAAACTTCCAAGTAACTTGACAATAGCTTAGATATTTTCATGTAAACATCAGTAGTTTTTTCTGGCAAAATAAAATAGGTGAGGGGTGGCGGATGGTTCACATTTATTACAAATAGCTAGGCCATGGGAAACAACATAGTAAACAATACAAACAGTGAAGTTAGCATTCAAAGTGAGATTTACATCAGAAGGAAAAAATCACTTTATAAAGTAACTGATAGTGAAATTGTATGTTGGCAAGAAACGTCTGAATTATGGTGATGTGGTAGAATGGGTATCACAATCTGATCACAATGTGTACTTAAAAACCAATGTCAAGAATAATAATTATAATTTATTTATGAGTTTGTAGTAAACAACAAGAATCGTGATTGACTCATTCTGTACAGCATGATAATCCATATTTAGCCACATGGACATATAGGTAAAGAATCCATAGTCCCTTACATTTAGTATCTAAACATTAATGAGATATGTAAGAAATATTTGTTTCTCTATAACTTTCTCTCTTATTACCAGTACATTCACACAAGATGGGACACAATTAGTGGGCAGCACCCTAAACTTTTCAAAAGTTAAAGAAGAAGACTATAACAGAAAATTTTACTGTCATGTGATTGCGACTAGCAGCAAGGCATTTGTTATATTGGAACACCCAGGTATGTATTAAAACCATTTAATGATGTTTGTATTATTGATTAATTCAGTATAGAAAAGTGATTGGGCTCTCAACATGTTGCTCATCATACACTATGTGATTGTGTGTGCATAAATATACCCAGTATTGTAAAAGTTTAGGAACCTATGGAAAACAAATTAATAAGGCTTTCTCGTGTTCCCAGCTACTACCAAACGTCCAAAACAAACGAGCAGGGGCTGGCTGGCAAATTTAAACCAGCAATGGCCAAGAGCAGTGGCCCATCCATTAAAGGTAGTTTAGGTGTAGAAATCAGGGGACAATTTATGAAAGTGCTAAAAACTGGAAAGGGCTTGTTATGCCCTTCAGATGGAATTACAAGAATAGCAGCATTAAAAATGACTTTTTCTTAGAATAAAGCATTTATTTTTTTTAATGCAGTACTGTTCAAATTATTATTTAATAAAAATGCAAGGTATTTAATTATATGGCCAATACTGTAGCTAAACAGCACTATACAGCTTCCTGCACTTGAACTGCTGTTTACAAATCCTGCATGTCCATCTCAATTCAGTGAACATGTCAGATAAGTTTGTGTGGAAGTAGCGACGCAGTGCTGATTGAGCTACTGTGGTGTACATATAATAGAGTACCAAAAGAAAAAATCTGTTTTGTCTTCTCTCTTCTGATGTCACCAATGCGGGATAGGGGTGGCTCTAAAGGTAGAAAGTCTGTGTAATAAGAATCCTAGTAAGGGGAGATCTAAATGTGTAATCTGGGGGCGGATTAATGCCAAGCATTTAAAGAGTTGCATAATAAAAATTCTGGGGGTAAATGTGTGTTATAGTGAATCTGATGGAAGTGGGCTATATAATAGTGAATGAGATGGCGATATAATGTTAAGTATGGGACAATGGTAAAGGTGAATCTGGGGGCATGGCTGTGGATAATGGTGAAAATAATGGTTAGGAAAGGTCTGTGCTGTGATATGTCTTGAGGGGGAGTCTTAGGAATTGGGAGGAGGAATGTTTGTCTAAAGGAAGAATGAATGAATTCTAAGGGTTCTTTTTGTAATGGTAAATATGGGGCTACAAAAACTCTCTGGGAAATTTCAAGGTAATGGTGAATTTGGTGAGAGAAGGTTGGGTAATAATGAATACAGGGGAAATCTGTGTAATGGTGAATCTGCATGAGTGGGACGATACACTGGAAGGGGTATTTGGACGTTTTAGAAAGGGTGAGGATGAAAAACTTCCACAGAAAATTCTTTTGCTGAATTATATATGGTAGGAGGAGTTCAGGTTCATGGTAGCAGGCTCGGGTTCTTGCTTATGAGAAAAAGGCTACCATTTGGCTAGTCAGCTAGTATTGATGATGATGATATGCAGCTGTGTCATACACTATAACAACATTAGTTCTATGAGACTCATATAGGAACAGAGTTGTAATAGTGAATGATGCAGCTGCATAGGGCGTGATCATTACTACCAGGGCCGGACTGGGACTAAAAATCAGCCCTGGCATTTAAAGTTCCCAGCCCAGCTCAGGTGTAGTAGGATTGAAACCGTGTGCCACCTGGCAGCGGCGGCGCCGAAAAGGGAGTGACCACATTGTGTTGTGGGTGTGGGGCATTGATACATACATTATAATAAAACATTACATTTATCACGCCCTCCCAGCCTCATCAGGCAATCCCCCAGGCACACTATGACACCCCCAGCCCACTGTACTTATCTATGCTTCTGGTGCTGCTGACATCCATCAGGGTGGGAACTTTCTGTAGAGTGAGCAGGGAAGCTCTTAGTCTCACGAGATTACCAAATCTTGTGAGACTTAGAGCTCCTCGGCTTGCTCTGCATTCTGTGTCCTATCCAGGGACTGGGAGCAGTTATCTGCTCCCTCCTGCTAACCAAATCTGGATTATTGCTCAGGGGGGCCTGGGGTATTTAAGACACGGGGCCCCTAATATGTAACATGGTTATCATTTTAGACAAATGTTAGACAAATACACAGGCAATACTGTGTGCTAGTTAGTTGCACTCAATGAATTTTTATTTAAAGCGGCAATGTCGGGACCATGCAGGTTAACTGTTAAGAGAGGGGTCCCGACATTGCCGCTTTAAATAAAAATTCATTCAGGGCGTGCTGACGTCAGGCACTACTGCCGGACACCTGTGCATTCGGATGAAGCTACTGTCAGTGTCCTGCTACAATCGGATATCTGGACAGTCGCTGATCAGGTAAGTCTGTGTATATTCTTGTCGTTGTCTTCTCAAATCGGTTTTCTTTTGTAGGTGTCCTCAGCGTCGGATTTAATAGCATCGGCAACGTGACTACCACCGGAAATATCGACTAACAGGTAGCTATACTTATTATGTTCTTACAAGGATGCAATATGCAAATTAATTGTTATGTGTTTTGTCAAATAGTCATGTGCTTTTTTGTGTAGTTAAAGGAAGCATAAGACTTATTATCATTGTGCTTTTCATATTTTTAAACTGTATAATCATAAATAAATATTAGTAAAATAGAGCTGATTTTCTATGTCACAGTACTTTTTGGAATCATTAAAACTATAGATAAAACTGCATACAAATATATTTATATCAGATTGCAAAGATTTGGACAAAATTCCACATAGTCAATAAGCTAAGATTATATATCTGTGTAGATTGTATATTTATTATTGCATAGATATATTTCTTGGACCATAGTGAAATAGATCCCCTTTTAAAAACACATGAGCCAATCATATGCACATACGTGATAAATGTGTTTATATAATATGATTGGACTAGAAGTTTTTGTCCAATTAGTTTTTTGAGCTGACCAATTGCAAGCCTGATATAATATATTTGCAGACATATAGTAGAGACATATAAGATATATCTATATAGATATATATTAATGCTTATATGCTATATAGAAATTATAAATATATCTATAAATAAAGATTCCGTTTATAAATTGGCACCCCAGAGGGGATATGGAATTATTCTGTATCTATTTTACTAATTGTAATATTTATTTCAGAACAGTGCAAAGGCTATAAGCCTGCTGCCAGATTGTAAAATCATAGTGGAGTAAGTCAATCAATAATGAGAGAGAATTTAAAAAGGCCTAGAAATTGAAAATTCCCAAATAAATAAATGTATGAACCATATATTAGAGTAACCTTAAGAAACCAGTAAATCTTATGGAAAGGATATATGAGAAATAAAAAGGCAATAAATAATAAATAAATAACATTGTATCCATTATACAATGTCGAAAATGCACAATATTGTAGCATTTAGGAAAATGTTCCTGCAACTGTGTTAGAATCTGCTGAAAGTACCCTTGTTTGAAACCAGATACTAGGATGTGACAGGGAAAATGTAGGTTCCATTGTACATGAAATTTGTAAACTAGGATGTGACATGAAAAATGTAGGTCTTAGTATACCTGAAATGTGTAAACTGTCTGAAGTGTCAATGTTCACATGTCAGCAACAGAATGGACAGAATGCATAAAAAGCAATGCTAAATCAGTATAGCCTTGATATTCACTGTATTTGTTTTTGTTTAAATTATAGTAAGTTTCGCTCTCGCTACACATCCCATGATGCCAGTGACTGTCAGCACAGCAGAATACATTAGAGTCCTAAAAATACAGACACATGGACTTGTCCAGGGGCGTCTTCCAGTTCCACCAGAAAGGAAACACTTCCATTAATCCTTTCATCACTGCAATCATGCAATATGTTTGTCTTTGTCAAGATACTTCCAAAACATATACATGTACACCTTCATTTCAGTGTACATCTCATTGCCGCAATTATACATTGTTTTCTTTGTACATATACCTTTGACATTTTGCCTGTACACATTTGCCTTGTGTACAATTTTATATCATCATAATGTACCTTGTAAGTACTTTATTTTGTAAAATATGTTAAATATCTGATAAGGATGATATACCCCTATAACAAATTAGGACAAAAAATATTAATTGGGATAAATTACTCTCTTAATATAGAATGCATCAAGTCTTAGACAATAATTTTAGCAGAAAATGGGTCTTAGAAATTATATGCAAGTTGCCGCATATAGCATAATGCTGAATGGGGGTTATACAATTCCTGAATGACATCTGGGGCTAGATTTACTAAGCTGCGGGTTTGAAAAAGTGGGGATGTTGCCTATAGCAACCAATCAGATTCTAGCTTTCATTTATTTAGTACCTTCTACAAAATGACAGCTAGAATCTGATTGGTTGCTATAGACAACATCCCCACTTTTTCAAACCCGCAGCTTAGTAAATCTAGTCCTTAGTGTCTATATGGAGCATAAACATAATCATTTATTGTCTTGATAGTATGTTGCTATAAACAAATCAATGCTAATATGATTAGTCGTTATATTGTACATTAGATGAAGAAACCTATTAGATATAGTTAAGTTACTGCAGTATTATTTTTGTGCTTAGTTATATAAAATAGTGTATATGAAGATGGTAAAACAAGAATGAGACCTTACTGTATGGTACTGTGTTCAGTCATGTAGGATTTGTGAAGAATATACCATAAGAATAAATATTGGCGGTTTTCATACCTCCAGACATTGTTTTTGAAATACCATTGACCAGAGACAATTGACATATATCTGCAAGCAAGAAAAAAAAAGGGTACTATTTGTTCGAGATAAACATTCTCTATATTCTACGTCACAACCTGTTTTGTAGCTAATTTCGCATGGTCACAAGGGGCCAACTGTTACCATATAGGTAATTGATTTAATAAATAAAATAATGTAGTGTGTAGAAGTAGAAGGAAAGCTGTTTGAAATAAAATAGTTTGTGTATATATATATATATATATATATATATATATATATATATATGTGTGTGTGTGTGTGTGTGTGTGTGTGTGTGTGTATAGGTTAGTGAGAAGTAGCTGTGTTAAGATGTAGTTTTATGCATAAATGTATATTATAGAAACTTAGTTTTGGATGAAAAAATCTGATATCTCATTTTCTGCAAACAAATTAATGTTTGAAGCAAGGAGAAGCAAATTGCCCTTACATATAAGAGTAGCTATAGGAGATCACGCCATAAAATGCAACTTACATTCAGTTAGAGGCTTTGAACAGCTATGTAAATAGAACAGTGTTTTGTCTATTGTACTCAGATGTCAACAAACGTCTCAAGCAAGATGCAGTCAAACAGTCAATTTAGTGCTGAAAAGGCACCTTACACGACATCCTGCTTCCTTATCACCTACAGGTGAAATTCTTTAGGATATCTATTTCATACTTGCCAACCTTTCCTCATTGGCCTGAGGGAGATCCCAGGGGAAGTGGGCGTGCGGGGGCGGGACTTGACAAATCGCATCATTTTTACCCTGCCCCCTCAACAATTGTCACAAATATGGCCAATTACAGCAGGGGGTGGGGCTAAGATGATGCAACATTTGCGTCATTAAGCCCCACCCCACCACCACTTATCTATTGCTGGGGTGAAAACCGGGAGGTTGCCCTGCTCTCCCGGGAGTTCGGGAGGTCTCCCGGAGATTGCGGGAGTCGCCCAGAGATTCCGGGAGAGCAGGCAACTATGTGTTAAAGAAAAGCAGCTAATGAATCTCTAGAGACTGAAGTGTCTTTTACATTTCTGTCTCCATTACTGAAGTCATGTTGCCTTGCCTGTCAGTCTTTGACTGAATCCTGGTCTTCATGAAAATGGCCACCTCCCTAGGCATCAATAAATGGACATAGGACACAATTTCTGAACTGTGTCATCATGCCACAGATGGCGAAGCCAACCACATCTTGTACTGGCTCAGCATCAGGGAGAATGCCAAACTCTTCAGGGAGTGAGGGAGATCACCCCTATTTCAGGGAGTCTCCCTGACATTCAGGGAGAGTTGGCAAGTATTTACATCAAAGACATCCCCCCCTTGCCTGTCACCTTGGGGGCAGAATGATCCAAATTGGTTTCATGACTTTTGAAAATCAGTCAGGCAAGTTTATATGGTACTTATCTGCATCAAAAATAGCCTTTATGACTCCTTTTGTTTCTAAGGGCATCTGAAAAAATAGCTCAGTGAGATTGAAGTGTGTGAAAGAAAACAATTTATAGAGATTACATAGTGGGGAAATCAAATCCCATGTTTGGAGGTGGGGGGAAGTTTGAATATATATGAGAAGCCAAAGACATTGTTAGTCAGTTCAAAAAATGCAAGTGAAGGGCAGGAGGAGATGAGTCAGTTGGAGTTAAGACAGAAATATACACTAACAGAAAGCTATACCTATTATTTTCTTACAGGGATGCAATATGTTTACTAATTGTTAAGTGTTTTGTCAAATAGTCTTGTGTTTTATATTTTGTTATTTAGTGAAAGGAAACATAAGTAATTAGAAGACTTATTATCATTCTGCTTGTCATATTTTTTTATCTGTATAATCATAAATAAATATTAGTAAAATAGAGCTGAGTTTCCATGTCAATTACTTTTTGGAATCATTAAAACTATAGATATATAGCAAAACTGCATACACATATATTTATGTCAGATTGCAAAGGTTTTGAAAAAACTCCACATAGTCAATGAGCTAAGATTATATATCTGTGCAGATTGTATATTTATTATTGCATAGATATATCCAGCATACAGTCATTCAATCCTGAAGTCTGTGGTCAAAATAGACTGAATGATGGTCTCAGTGCCTGGTTTATATACAGTTTGTGGTACATAAAAATCAGTAGTGATATCATGGCATTTTTCCATTGGTTCAGGATTTATGACAGTCCAGCATAATGCAGGTCATAGGTCGGTTCAAACAATGCCCTCCAAGGGTGGGGGTCAATTCTCCAACAGCTGCCTACGTGTCTTACCACCAAAATACTGGTTCAAACCAGTCTATTAGCATTACAAACACAATATAATTTTGAGCAATAATCCTTTATCATCCATAACTAGCATACGCAAGGTGCGATCACCTAGCCGATAGTAGCGGATGTCTGATGGTAAAAAGTGGATTAGAATGACACTAAACATGATACATTTCCTATATCCTGAACCTTAGATGTCAATAAACTTGTTTTAACATTATTATATTAAACTATTAAATCTATTACATTTGATTATTTTTATTCTGGTCTTTCAGTTTTACTGCACATGGATGAATAGGGTAACGTAGGTTCTGGCATAATGATTCAGAAGGTTTACCCCTAGGTAGCCCCTAGTATTCTAGGCCAGTTTCGCTGAGGCAGCAGAGTAACTCTCAGCTGCCTTGGCGAGACTTAATGGCGATAGGTGATTTTATATCACCAGTATAATCAGTTATAGAAAGTCAGACTTATCGCTGCATATTAATAAATAGACACCTATGTTACAAACATCACCATTTTAGACTCTACATATCCTTGTTTGCAACAGCACTTTCATAGGGTTACCGTTTGCCCTAGTTTTGGCAATGGAAAATCTTTTAGTACAGTAGTTTAATTATATTAGTTCCAGATGCACCTGGATTATCAGGATTAGTTTGGATAGACATCTATTATCAATTTATTGCATTTAGTGTACAAAACATTACAGTGATGTGAGTTTATGGGCTCAGAAAACTTCAGATAATTTTTGTGGTGCAGTTTTGCATTCTAAATTACGGGAGTCCAACACATTAGGTGCTTTACACGGAAGTGAATTTGTGTCTGTTTGATAACACGTCCAATTGTCTGTAATGATGGATATTTTATATACCTCATATGAGAATAACAATACATTTTTATGTTTTAAATAAAAAAAAATTGTGCTTTAAGCTTGCCGCTAATTCAGTCATCCAGTTTGACCATCCTTTTGATGGGTGATGAATAACAGAAAAACAATCAAATCTGACTGTCCAAATTGTTCCAATTTGGCCAATGTTAGTCCAAGTTTGATTAGTTTGTTTATACATGGAAATCATTTAATGTGCTGGGGATGACTGATCATTTGCGGTTAGCTGATGCAGAAGAAATGTTGGTCATCCTGTGTGTGCTAAAATTGACTCACTCATTCAGAGAACAAATTCAGCCTAGTTGTACAGTAGTACAGGTGTAAAGATACATTGTGATGGTGATGATACTAGCTGCACTATCTATCTGCTACTCCTGCTGTTTTTCGATTAGACTTATCTTGAGATATCTGTAACTCAACATAAATATGTGGTAGCATTTATATTCGAGGTGCAAAATGCATCAAACTGTGACTGAGGCTGTATATGTGTAATATTCTGTACCACCACATCACCTAACTTTTTTTCTGTGCAGCTGAGAGCCTTACTGCAGTCTCAGATTTGCACTTATTGGGCCCGATTCATTATGGAAAGTAATGCAAAAAAATGAGTAACTTTGAACCTTGGCAAAACCATGTTGCAATGCAAGGGGTGCAAATAAGTTTATTATTTTGCACATAAGGAAAAAAATGGCTGCTTTTTCATGTAGGACGCAAATACTTGATAGCTTAATTTTAGCATTGGCATTAAAAGTAGATAGGTGCTTTTATAAGTGAACAAACAAGTGCTGGCTGGGCTAGGGTGGATCTGCCCCCTCGGGCCAGTCCCATAGTGGGCTACCTTGGGCTTTGTCACTGAGCTACCTGTATTCTTTTCCTTTAAATATTCCTAATAGGCTGCTGAGCCGGGAACCCGCAACCCTTTCCCCAGTGAACAAATAATCATGTATTAAAAATATATCATTGACACATGTAATGGAGATAATCCCCTCTCTCGCATGATTAATTTAAGACTAAATGCCTTTTTTATCACGGCGAGTGAAAACCTCCTATGAGCATGATTTCGGTTCCCAAAATGTGATTCTCCCAAATAGGACCATTTGAACAAATAGCAATGCATTATATTTTTGCACGCTAGAAAATTTCCTTTACTGTCCCTAAAAATAAAAATGTGATACTGCTGTTTCAAGTGTATTTAAAATTCTTTGCATATATTTGGAAAAATTTCTGCTCATAAATAGAAAATGTAATAGATATTAAGAATGGTAGTGGATCCTTTGGCACCTCAGGCTCTATCAGGAGTAGAACCCTTCCTACTCAGCCCAGTTGTCAGTCAGTAAAGCACTGTAAGGGCTAGATTTACTAAGCTGCGGGTTTGAAAAAGTGGTGATGTTGCCTATAGCAACCAATCAGATTCTAGCTGTCATTTTGTAGAAGGTACTAAATAAATGAAAGCTAGAATCTGATTGGTTGCTATAGGAAACATCCCCACTTTTTCAAACTCGCAGCTTAGTAAATCTAGGTCTAAGTCTTTGAAGCTCTCAAGGGTGAACTGCAAGTGATCAGGCTGCCCATGCTCAGAAAACTAAGCGCTGCAGACTCCAACAGCCAACACTAACAGCCAACTACTAGATGGACTTGTGTCCTATATAGGGGTGTGCACCGGCCACTTTTAGTGTTTTGTGTTTTGGGTTCTGATTAGCTTGAGGTTTTGGGTTCTGATTTGTTATGCCAAAACACCCCACTCAAGGTTTTGGTTCTTGTCACGAACAGCACTCACCTGAGTCTGTGTGACGCTTACGTGACACAGGGTTAACCACACAACAACCACTTGGTCTGTCTAAAATGATTAAATACTTCCCTATCTATGCCACACACTAGCTTTGCGATACTAATTACCACCACCAAGGTTTTTTCGGATAAGAGCTGACACTCTTATTTAGGAAGCCTTCGGTTCTCCCTAGCATTAATCCAACACAATTTACTTTAATCAGAGTTCACTTAAATCACAAGGTTTGCACAGTTTCAATTAGGTAGCGTCTGGACCAAACTGTCGCGTGAATTCATAAGAACACAGAGACTAGAACTTATTAAGTGTAATTTAATATGGAAAATACATCCACAATGCTTAAGATAAAAAGATAATAAAATGACATACAAATAGAGTGCAATTGTTTCTTATAAAATAAAAAGGATAAAACACAGAATTGATACCTCACTTAGAATCAAGTTTGTGGTGCCGGGAGGAGCAGGAAAAAATGGAACCTCTTCAATTAAACTCCCTCAGAAGAAGAACCCAGGGTTACATTTTCAATACAGTTTTAAAGTCAAGCTACAGGGCCCCCCAGCCCCCTTCCCTGTGAGGTCAGAACCAACAGGATGGGAGAATGCAAATTAGGGTCTTATGACTTTGCTGTTTGAATACCTCTAAGTCAAGTTTTCTTTACACCGTCCTAACTTTTCAACAGTATGGTTTACGAACATGATTTTACCTTCACACAACAGGTCCTAAGTTTCCCTTCATCTGCATACCACACATGCCTCTGGTATGTATGATATTGGAGAAAATGATATGATCTTTTCCTGTGCCCTTATTCAGCTTGAATCTGTCATTAACATACAACCCAGTCTCTGCAGTCGGCCTGTCTGGGGCCTCCCAAACATGTGTGAGATTTCATTGACTTGCAAGAGATCTCCTCAAAGGCATTCACATTTGCCATCCTGCCATAAATGGTATAAGGTGCTATCCTTATCTACCAGCCCCCCTGGGTGGTTTAACATCCACAAAACCCATTGATCTAACAGCTTCTAAGAGCACCAGGTCACACTATTTCTAGGAAGTAATACACAAACATATATTTGCAGATTTATGCCTAAACATTAGCTTGCACATGACACCTCCCCGTTCTAGAGGGTGGCAGGGAAATTGTTACCTACAAGACGATTTTCCCTGCTCACCTGACACAAGGCTTTCGTTCTGACGGGATAATCCATCTGCATTACCATGGTGGCTCCCTTTTCGGTGCTGAACAGTGAAAGTGTATTGCTGGAGGGTCAAACTCCACCGGAGCAACTTCCCATTGTCCCCAGCCACCCTGTGCAACCAGCTGAGAGGGTTGTGATCTGTGATTACCGTAAAGTCCCGTCCATACAGGTAGGACTGCAACTTTTGCAAGGCCCACACTATAGCTAAACACTCTTTTTCCACAACTGCGTAGGCCACCTCCCTGGGAAGCAGCTTCCGACTAAGGTATAGGATGGGGTGCTCTTCCCCTTGTTGATTCACTTGGCTGAGTACAGCTCCCAGCCCATAGTTGGAGGCATCCGTTTGCACTGTAAACCTCCGGTCAAAATCAGGAGCCTGCAATACTGGGGATTGGGTAAGTGCAGACTTCAATGCAGTGAATGCCTCTTCACAGTCTGGGGTCCAAGTCACCACTTGGGGCAACCTCTTTTTTGTAAGGTCAGTTAGGGGCTTAGCTAAGGAGCTATATTGGGGCACGAATTTTCGGTAATATCCAGCGGTCCCCAAAAAGGACATAACCTGTTTCTTGGTCTTAGGGGTGGGCCATGCAGCAATAGCATCTACCTTAGTTGGCTCAGGACGCAGGGTACCTCCTCCTACTCGGTGCCCCAAGTACTGCACCTCATTCATACCAATCTGACATTTCTCAGGTTTTATTGTTAAACCCGCCCCCGCTATTTTAGCTAGCACACTGCTCAAGTGGATCAAATGTTCTTCCCAGGTCTGGCTAAACACAGCAATGTCATCTAGGTAGGCTACAGCATACCTCTCTTGGCCCTCTAGCAGGCTATCAACAAGTCGCTGGAAGGAGGCAGGGGCATTTTTCATCCCAAAGGGCATGACCAGGAACTCATACAGACCAAACGGGGTGATAAATGCGGACCGCTCCTGAGCCTCAGGCGTCAGAGGGATCTGCCAATAACCCCTACTCAGATCCATAATGGTTATATAGCGAGCATGGGCTAACCGTTCTAGCAATTCATCTATCCTGGGCATGGGATAGGCATCAAACACAGTAGCCTCATTTAACCTTCTATAATCCACACAGAACCGGGTTCCACCACATTTTTTGGGGATCAGCACTACTGGTGCAGCCCAGGAGCTGTGGGACTTTCTAATTACCCCTAACTCCAACATTTCTTCAATCTCCCTTTTCATATCTGTCTGCACTTCCAGGGAAACTCGATAAGCTGTCTGTCTGAGGGGAGGCTGATCGCCTGTGTTTACATGATGAACAACTAGATGTGTTTGTCCTGGCTTCCCTGTAAAATGATTCTGATAGGGCTTCAATGTCACAAACAGCTGATCTATCTGTACTTCTGTCAAGCTCTCACTATGCTGGGTGGTCTCTAATGATCTCCCACTCTTGGCAGAGGCTACTAAGTCTAACAAGGGGTCTGGCTCCTGGTCCTCTTCGGGTAAGCTACATACAGCTAATACAGAGACCCCCCTTTCGTGGTAGGCCTTGATCATGTTCACATGATATACCTTGTGCCTCTTCCGTCCCTCATCCCTGGCTACCACATAATTGACATCATTGATGCGTTGAACTATCAAGAAGGGGCCCTCCCAAGCAGCCTGTAACTTATTCTGCCGCATAGGAACCAATACCAGAACTTTCTGACCCACTTCAAAGATACGCTCCCTAGCACTGCGGTCATACCATTGCTTCTGCTTAGTCTGGGCAGCCTTCAGATTACTATGCACCATCCCCATTAGGGATTGCATCCTCTCCCTGAACTGCACCACATAGTGGACCACGGAGGTTTCGGGGGTGATTAATTTCCCTTCCCAATCCTCTTTGATCAGATCTAAGGGACCGCGCACCCTGCGCCCATACAGGAGTTCAAAGGGGGAGAAGCCAGTGGATTCCTGCGGCACCTCCCTGTATGCAAACAGGAGGTGCGGCAGAAACCTCTCCCAGTCTCTCCCCTGGGACTCCACAAAGGTTCTGAGCATCTGTTTGAGAGTACCATTAAAACGCTCACACAGGCCATTAGTTTGTGGGTGGTAGGGGCTGGCTATGAGGTGTTCCACGTGCATCTTTTTGCAAAGGCTTTGCATTAAATTAGACATAAACTGTGTGCCCTGATCAGTTAACATTTCCTTGGGGAATCCTACCCTGGAGAAAATGGATATGAGGGCATCGGCCACCTTGTCAGCCCGTATGGAGGAGAGGGCCACCGCTTCGGGGTACCGTGTGGCATAGTCCACCACAGTGAGAATAAATTGTTTTCCAGAGCTGCTGGGAATGGCAAGGGGTCCTATAATGTCCACAGCTACCCGCTCAAAGGGTTCTGCTATTATTGGCAGGGGCACTAGAGGGGCGTGTCCCACATCACCAGGCTTCCCCACCATCTGACAGGCATGACAAGATCGACAATAATTGGCAATATCTTTGCCCATTTCTGGCCAGTAAAACTTTTGCTTTAAGCGAGACTTAGTTTTCTTTATGCCTAAATGCCCTGCCAGCGGGACCTCATGAGCTACCCTGAGTAACCCTTCCCGATACATAAGGGGTACCACTAGCCGTTTCTCCATCACCCCCGCCTCAGGTACATCTCTGGCTACACTTTCCTTATACAACTTTCCCTGTTCCCAAAACACTCTTTCTTTATCAGACTCAGTGGGAGGACTGCCTGCTAGGCACCTCAGTGTTTCCAGTGTAGTGTCAGTCTGCTGTGCTTGTTGAAAAGCCTGGCTTCTTACTTGCTGCTCAGTGTCTGGTGATAAAGGTAAGGCGTCTGTAACTGCAGGTGCTGGAGGGAGGGGGGTTAGAGGGGGAGTTTCTGGGTCAGAGGGACTTTCTACCTCTCTCTCAGGAGTTAATTGTGAGGACCTATCCTTCTCTGCTTGCCTACGTGTGACCACTGACACTGAGGAAATAGTTACATCCCCTACCTCCTTGGATACAATTGAGCAATCATTTTCCTTCTCACATCCTAGTTTACAGACTTCAGATACAACTGAACAAACATTTTCCCTGTCACATCCTGATACCTGGGAAAAAACATGGTTAGGTTCAGAGTCCACAACATCACTACTAGCAACATAACGAGATAACATCCTGCCTAAATCAGTTCCAAGCAAAACATTTGTAGGAATATTGTCCGATACCCCGACTTCCCTTAGACCTCTTCCAGCACCCCAGTCCAGATAGACCCGGGCCATAGGCACAGCAGGGTGTATTCCTCCCACCCCGCGCACAGCAATAGTTTTCCCTGGAATTATATCCGATGACCCCACCAACTCTGAACGCACCAGGGTAACATCAGCACCCGTGTCTCTTAACCCCACAGTTACCTTGTCACCGACAGTGACTGTTTGCAGATTGTCATTCCGGCTCACTTGGGATCCCGCAACACACAGGACAGCTGGAGCAGACCGGGGAGGAGGTGGCCCCACAGTGGAGGCTGTAGATGTCTTTCGGTCTGGACAGGCGGCACTGAGGTGCCCTGTCCTGTTGCAAATAAAACAACGGCGGGTATCTCCCTGAACAGGCTTGGCCCCCACCCTCCCAAAAGATGAAGAAACAACAGCAGGTGAAGGTGCTCCTCCGGGCCGCTCCCCTTTCCAGGCAGACTGTCCTGGCACAAAAGTTCCTCTTTTAGCTGCAGGGGCCCGGGTGACAGTGTACTTGTCAGCCAGTCTAGCTGCATCCGCAGATGATGCAGGGTCACGATCCACTACCCATTCCTTCACTTCAGCTGGGCACAAAGTCAGAAACTGCTCCTGGATCATCAAATCTTGCAGAGCATCAAAGGTGGTGATCTGTAGCCCTCCAACCCACTGTTTGAATGAAGCACACAGCTGGGCCACAAGTCCTGAATATGTGTCAGAGGCACTGCGTTTTAAATCTCTGAATTTCTGCCTATGCGCCTCTGGGGTGATGTTAAAGCGTTGCAACAGGGCACTTTTGATTGCCTCATAATTTCCGTCCATCTCAGGTGGAAGATCTGCAAAGGCTTCTAATGCTTTACCTCGCAAACCAGGGGTTAAATATTGTGCCCACTGATCTTTGGCCAGTCCATACTGTCTGCATGTCTTTTCAAAACCTCGCAAAAAAGTATCCAAATCCCCATCTTTTTCCAATACAGGGAAATTCTCAGGACGGGGTCTGCTAATACCAGCATCTCTGGTCTCTGGCTGGCGTTTGAGCTTCGCAAGCTCCAGCTCATATCTCCTCTCTGCCTCTCGCTCGGCAGATTCTCTTTCTGCCTGTCGCTCTGCTTGGCGCTCCGCTGCCTCCATAGCAGCGCGCCTCTCTGCTGCCTCCATAGCAGCGTGCCTCTCTGCTGCCTCCATAGCAGCATGCCTCTCTGCTGCCTCCATAGCAGCACGCCTCTCCTGACGGTCAGCAGCTTCCTTCTCCTGGAACTGCTGTATGAGTTGCATTTTAGTTGTAATGTCCGCTGGGCCCAAATATTTTAGGGCAGTTTGCAAATAAACATCCATAGCAGTGTCCACACATGAACCATTAGAATCATCCGAAAATAACAGTCCCTGGTTTTGAGGAATACCCACAGTCAGGTCCACTTCTGAGTTCTGGCTATTCTCTTCCTCGGACACAGCTGTGAGTTGCTGATCCCTCTGCACAAGAGCTTCAATCAATTGCTCCTTGCTTTTGCCACTGGTGGGAATTCCTCCATCCTCACAGTCTGAAATCAGCGCCTCCTTTGTCAAGCGTTTATATGCAGCCGCCATCTCCTCCGCTTAATGCCAAATAAAAAAAGATAAGAAAAAAAAGAGAAGGGGAGGGAAAGAAACAATTGCTGTATATCTTATAATGTTTTAAGCATTGAGTTCAGTCTCTGGTGAATTAGTCGGTATTTCCTCTCTCAGGGCTCACACAACCCTAATTCACTTAAGTTCTTAAAAAAAAATAAAAAAATATATCCCACAAGCTTGCCACCAATTTGTCACGAACAGCACTCACCTGAGTCTGTGTGACGCTTACGTGACACAGGGTTAACCACACAACAACCACTTGGTCTGTCTAAAATGATTAAATACTTCCCTATCTATGCCACACACTAGCTTTGCGATACTAATTACCACCACCAAGGTTTTTTCGGATAAGAGCTGACACTCTTATTTAGGAAGCCTTCGGTTCTCCCTAGCATTAATCCAACACAATTTACTTTAATCAGAGTTCACTTAAATCACAAGGTTTGCACAGTTTCAATTAGGTAGCGTCTGGACCAAACTGTCGCGTGAATTCATAAGAACACAGAGACTAGAACTTATTAAGTGTAATTTAATATGGAAAATACATCCACAATGCTTAAGATAAAAAGATAATAAAATGACATACAAATAGAGTGCAATTGTTTCTTATAAAATAAAAAGGATAAAACACAGAATTGATACCTCACTTAGAATCAAGTTTGTGGTGCCGGGAGGAGCAGGAAAAAATGGAACCTCTTCAATTAAACTCCCTCAGAAGAAGAACCCAGGGTTACATTTTCAATACAGTTTTAAAGTCAAGCTACAGGGCCCCCCAGCCCCCTTCCCTGTGAGGTCAGAACCAACAGGATGGGAGAATGCAAATTAGGGTCTTATGACTTTGCTGTTTGAATACCTCTAAGTCAAGTTTTCTTTACACCGTCCTAACTTTTCAACAGTATGGTTTACGAACATGATTTTACCTTCACACAACAGGTCCTAAGTTTCCCTTCATCTGCATACCACACATGCCTCTGGTATGTATGATATTGGAGAAAATGATATGATCTTTTCCTGTGCCCTTATTCAGCTTGAATCTGTCATTAACATACAACCCAGTCTCTGCAGTCGGCCTGTCTGGGGCCTCCCAAACATGTGTGAGATTTCATTGTCTTGCAAGAGATCTCCTCAAAGGCATTCACATTTGCCATCCTGCCATAAATGGTATAAGGTGCTATCCTTATCTACCAGCCCCCCTGGGTGGTTTAACATCCACAAAACCCATTGATCTAACAGCTTCTAAGAGCACCAGGTCACACTATTTCTAGGAAGTAATACACAAACATATATTTGCAGATTTATGCCTAAACATTAGCTTGCACATGACAGTTCTGATTTAGGGTTTTGGGTTCTGATTTTTTTTTTAAAAAAAGCATAAAAAGTGCTAAAAACCAGTTTTCTTGTTTTTTTTTCACTCCTACGCTATTATTAACCTCAATAACATTCAATAACAATCATTTCCACTAATTTCCAGTCTATTCTGAACACCTCACACCTCACAATATTGTTTTTAGGCCAAAAGGTTGCACCAAGGTAGCTGGATGTCTAAGCTAAGCGACAAAAGTGGGCGGCACAAACACGTGGCCCTTCTAGGAGTGGCACTGCAGTGGCAGACAGGATGGCAGTTTGAAAAACTAGGCCCCAAAGAGCAAAGAGCACATAATGCCAAAAAAAGAGGTGCAAGATGGAATTGTCCTTGGGCCCTCCCACCCACCCTTATGTTGTTGAAATAGGACATGCGCACTTTAACAAACCAATCATTTCAGCGACAGGGCCTACAAAACTGTGGCTGAAATGATTGGTTTGTTTGGTCCCCCACAAAACGAGCTGGCAAAGAAAAAAAAGAGGTGCAAGATGGAATTGTCCTTGGGCCCTCCCACCCACCCTTATGTTGTTGAAAAAGGACATGCACACTTTAACAAACCAATCATTTCAGCGACAGGGCCTACCAAACTACTGTGGCTGAAATGATTGGTTTGTTTGGGCCCCCACACAAAAAAAGCTATTCATCTCTTCCTGTACAAACTAAACTGGCTCTACTGAGGCAAGATGTCGTCCTCATCCTCTTATTCCTCGCCTCCTTCAGTGTGTACTTCCTCATCCTCACACATTATCAATTCGTCCCCGCTGGACTCCACAATCACAGGTCCCTCTGTAGTCTCTGGAGGCCATTGCTGGTCTTGATTGAAGAATTGATAATTCATTTTTATGAACATCATCTTCTCAACATTTTGCGGAAGCAACCTCCTTCGCCGCTCACTGACCAGGTTCCCCGCTGCACTAAAAACTTTTTCGGAGTACACACTGGAGGGGGGACAACTCAGGTAAAATAGAGCCAGTTTGTACAGGGGCTTCCAAACTGCCTTTTTTCCTGCCAGTAAGAATAAGGACTGTCTGACATGTCTACTTGGATGTCTACTTGGATCTTTGCCTACTTTATCCTCCAATTTTTTGTACTCCATTATATGCAGCACAAGAGAGTGTACCCCTAAACCACACACACCCGGCAAAGGCTTTAAAAATTATATGCGGCACAGGACAGTACCACTGGACTGGAGTTATACAGCAGTACAAATTCCTTTATACTGCAAGAACAGTGAACGTAGTTTAATCTCTGGTACCAATATTTCTGGACTGCAGGAACAGTGAACCTAGTTTAATCTCTGGTACTAATATTTCTGGACTGCAGGAACAGTGAACGTAGTTTAATCTTTGGTACTAATATTTCTGGACTGCAGGAACAGTGAACGTGTTTATATATTGCAGTACTAATATTTCTGGGCTGCAGGAACAGTGAACGTATTTATATATTGCAGTACTAATATTTCTGGACTGCAGGAACAGTGAATGTATTTATATATTGCAGTACTAATATTTCTGGACTGCAGGAACAGTGAACGTATTTATATATTGCAGTACTAATATTTCTGGACTGCAGGAACAGTGAACGTATTTATATATTGCAGTACTAATATTTCTGGACTGCAGGAACAGTGAACGTATTTATATATTGCAGTACTAATATTTCTGGACTGCAGGAACAGTGAACGTATTTATATATTGCAGTACTAATATTTCTGGACTGCAGGAACAGTGAACGTATTTATATATTCCAGTACTAATATTTCTGGACTGCAGGAACAGTGAACGTATTTATATATTGCAGTACTAATATTTCTGGACTGCAGGAACAGTGAACGTATTTATTTATATATTGCAGTACTAATATTTCTGGACTGCAGGAACAGTGAACGTATTTATATATTGCAGTACTAATATTTCTGGACTGCAGGAACAGTGAACGTATTTATATATTGCAGTAGAAATTTTTTTAGAGTTTTTTTGTAATTTTTTTTAAAGTTTTTTTAAAATTATTTTTGTATAATTTTTTAATAATTTTTTTATACATTTTTAATAACAATGGACTTGGCAGGACAAAGCACAGGACACAGCACCACTGGACTCAGCAGGACAGAGCACTGGACAAAGCACCACTGGACTCAGCAGGACAGAGCACAGGACAAAGCACCACTGGACTCAGCAGGACAGAGCACAGGACAAGGCACCACTGGACTCAGCAGGACAGAGTGACAGGACACAGCAGCAGTAAAAATACCAACCTCCCTCTTCCCTGAACTTAGCCCGACTGAGGATGGCGGCGGCAAGCGAGGAATTTATAGAATCCGAGTCTCGTGAGATCCGACGGCGGGATTGGAGTCAGAGCCTCGCTTTCAGGGTTTCTCCCCGCCGGAAATACCCGCACAGTGCACAGATCACCGTCGGATCCGCACTGTTCGGGTGGGCTCGGATTATCGCAATCCGAGCCCGCTCATCTCTAGTCCTATAAGGTGCTTTTTCTGTTTGTGTATGAGCATGTCTATTCTATGTGCCAGAGGCCTCTTGGTACTGTATTTTTTTATTTTTCTGAGTATGTCATTGCACAACTTCTATTGTTCTGTAGGCTAAAGGTAATACTCATTACCTGTTCTTATTTTGTATGAATACTACTTTATTGCATTGGATGTCATTTCTTTCAGGGCTGGCTACTATAATAATTGTGGTGAGAAAGAAAAACAACACTATTCGAGAGTGATTTTATAGGAGTCATCCTGAAAACATTACATACCATTTGTTTATATATTGTAGATTTTTATAAACATTAAAACTGATTATGTAAGAAAAGTTCCCTGTACTTGTAGATAATAATCACTGTCAAAATACTGGTAAAATCAAAGATTCTATTGAATGCAAATCAGCCTTTAAATCACCAGTGTAGAATAGTAGGATATGGAAAATTGATTTAGTAAATTACCAAAAATATCTAGACACTCAAGATCAGTTACAAAAACATTAATAAGAAAAAAACACATACATCTTTTGTGCATGTTACAAACACTGAAATAAATGGGCCATCATTCATTTCAATGATGTTTCCATTGGTGCACTCTTAACCACACTGAAATTAAAGAAATGTTTTGAAATCCATGGGAAAAGCTAATTTTTCATTACTGCCCCAAAACACTTATTTAATTATATTGTGCAATGATGCATATCTACATGTAAGGAAATGGGTGATAGGTTTATGAACCAGAAAAAATGCCTGTCTGCAGCCAGAAGTGGGCCTGTAATGAGGATACCATGCGTTACTGTCTCAGGCACCAATTTCTGTTTGGGGGGAAATGAATGAAATCCATTAAAATTGTTGATGTACCTGATTCCAAACTCTAGTGATAAATACCATATTGATAGATCAAATAATGCCTAAAAATTATAATAGTTGTCTTTTGATGTGCACCATATTAATGGCATCTTGCATAAGTGTAACCCCTAGGATTTACAAGTTCCCGGGTTGGAGATTTATGTTTGTGAATGAAGTCTCACCTGGATCTCTGGCTCAAGGCTTCCACCTAAATCTTGCTCGGAGTCCTCAGTGTTGTAGTATTATCAGATTCTACCAGGGATTAACTTGGGAATCCTCTACCCAAACATATCCATTAATGCATTCATTAAAACATGCCAAAAATTAAAGAAAAAAGTATGGCTCTGAAAAGGGATACCTTTTTCTTGCTATGGAGACTGGTAGCTGTATTGCTTTAGCAGACCAATAAGTAGATTGCTAAGCAGCACACAATATGTATCAACAATGAATTAGATTACAGAAATTAATGATTTTTCCAGTAGTAACAATCATTACAAATAAACCATTTCAAGCAGTATATTGCAGATTTTCAACGAAGAAATTAAATTGAGTTCGGCTAAACTCCACAAATTTGAACACAAGGCTCACTACACTCATCAAGTCTATCCTCACACTCGCGCCATGCAGACTCTTACTGGCATTCCTCCCCCTAAATTTTTTAAGCAAGCAGGAGTAAAGTAACATATGTAACATCTGGTCACAGTGGAAACAGTAATAAGCTCAGACAATATGGTGCTGTTTGCGTGCTTGATGACTGTGAACTGGGCCACTTGTTAAGGAATGATGGAGTACAATGTCCGCTTTAAATATGATAAAAGTGTCGATAAAGGAAGACACCTAGTCAAGGCAGTCTCTATCAGCAACCCAGTGTTTAGTAATAGTAGTTCATAGGGTTATTTACAGTGGAGATCTGACAATTCCAGACTCCTGGGATGTTCCTGGCTGAGCTTAGTGACTCGGGTAATAGTCTCCAATTCCCTGAGTTGATGGACACTCCTTCTAGACCTTGGGTGCTCTGGACTTTAGACCACCTGGATGCCCTCCAGACACACACAGAACAACTTCCTTTCACTTTTTCTCCTCATTCTTCTGCTCCCAGACACAGCTTGGGGGCAGGTTTCCCTTCCTCCTATTAGTGGACAGGTAAATGCTCCCAATTAAGACATGGTCACAGATATAATATATAAAATATTTATATATATTAGAGCTGTTTACTGAACCCCGTGTTTTGGTTTTGGATCTGGATTACCTTCGTGTTTTGGTTTTGGCATTGGCAAAACCACCCTTGTGTGTTTTGCTTTTGGTTTTAGATCCCTATTTTTTTCTAAAATCCCCATTTTGTTTGTAAAATCACATAATTTGGCTCTTTTTTTTTTGTTCGTATATTGTTATTAACCTCAATAACATTAATTTCCAGTCATTTCCAGTCAATTTTTGTCAAGTGACAAGAACACTGCTACCCTTCCTGTTTCTGTATGAGCAATGGCACTGGAGACTGGAGAGTGACAAGAACACTGCTATCCATGTTTCTGTGTGAGCAATGGCACTGAGCAATGTCACTGAAGAATGGAGAGTGACAAGAACACTGCTACCCCTGTTTCTGTGTGAGCAATGGCGCTGGATCTCCTGGGGAGGGAGGTACTTATGGAATCCAAAACCTGCGAGATTCGACAATGCAACAATGACGTTTTGCCTCGATTCAGATCCGAGGATGCACAAAAGTACCGAGCCGGCTCGCGAGTCTACTTGAATCCCTTAAAGTAGGGTGGGCTCGGTTTTCAGAAATACGAGTTTGAGCATCTCTACTATATATATATATATATGTATGTGTATATATATGTATATGTATAAATATATATATATATATATATATATATGTGTATATATATGTATATGTATAAATATATATATATATATATATATATATATATATATATATATATATGTGTATATATATGTGTATATACATATATACCAATGCATTAATGAGGACAAAAAAGGCATGTTGGTGTCAGTAGCTGAGGGGGAGTGCTGACATTGGATTGCTATTTGGAGGCTTCTGGGGTACCTCATTGATGCATTGGTAAAGAAAGCATCTTCCGAGCCAATTCGAAGTGGTGCTATTATTCTGGGAGAAGACCCTGTTGGAGTCAGGACGTTACATTACAGCGGTCCGTTACAGACCATATTCATGTGAAGGTCTATGAGCACTTATTCAAGGCTATTTGAATTTGAATTTCTGGTACGGGAATTGCACATTTGTGGACTATCCCAAAGATGTTATACATTTAATGCAACTATGTTGGCGCCCCTTTCTCTTTTTGTATATATATATATATGTGTATATATATATATGTGTATATATATATATATATATATATGTATGTATATGTATGTATATATGTGTTTTGAACTTACCTTATCCCAGCTCCGCTGCGCTGTCAGCGTTGTCTGGCAGCTGTATCCGCTCTGCTGTTCGGCGCTTCTCCCGATGGCGCCCCCGCACTTCCGGGTTCTCCCTGCATCTAGTCATGTGACTCCTGGGCAGGGAATTCAAATCTCTATATCTACTCTGCTCTGACACGCTGCCTGTGTCAGAGCAATGTGTTTCCTGTTCCTGGCTACCTGTTCCTGTGTACCTGACTCCTGTGATCCTGCTCCCTGTGTACTCCAATTTTCCTTCTACTCCTGTGTACCAACCTGGCTGTGACCTGACTATTCTTTGGCTTAATCCCTGGCACCGTGAATTGGACTGACCATCCCGTGTACCGACCCGGCTGTGTTATCGACTACTCTCTGGATTTCCCTCTGGCACCGTATACTTGATACCTCCTATGTACTGACCCGGCTGTGTCTCGACTCCTCTCACTCCATCTCCTGCTACACACTCAACCGACTCAGTGCATTTACCGGTGACTGCTCCAGACCTCCAAACCCTGGATTTCACGGTTAGTGCCTGTATTTGCATCACTTTGTCATATTGCCTGTTTGACTACCCATCACTTAGAGCCTTCTCCCTTACGTCAGTAGGCTAACCTGGGGGCCGCGACCTGCGGTTCTTCGGCAGCAAAGTCCACCCTACCTTGCGGTGGTTCTTGGTGAAGACCGGAAGGCCATTAGACTCCGCGCCCTAGGTAAGCCTGTGCAAATACTGACTAAGGCATTAGAACCGTAACAGTTTGCTCTGACCCACTTATCTAACTGATGGAAGCGTCAGGAAATCCCTCCGCTAGGGAATTACTGGATCACTTAGCGGTTCGGGTTGAAGACCAGGGGAAGAATCAATAACAGTTATTACAGATTCTGCAGACTCTGTCTAACAGGTTGGACACACTCCAAGGTACGGTCTCAGCTCAAGCAGCTCAGATGGCAGCTCCTACTCCTCCGCCTGTTCCGGCTCCACCACCTGCTCCCTCTCAGAGCAGCCCTGCCGTTATTGCTCCAGCCATCTCTCAACTCCGCATACCTAACCCACCTAAGTTCAATGGGGATCCTAAGGAATGCCGAGGGTTCTTGAACCAGTGTGCTATTCAATTTGAACTACAGCCTGGAAACTTTCCTACAGAGAAAACTAAAGTCGCTTATATAATCTCATTATTATCTGGTCAAGCGCTTGCCTGGGCTTCTCCTCTTTGGGAACATGATGACCCTATCCTTCATAATTGTGCCACTTTTCTGGAAACCTTCAGACGCATCTTTGATGAACCCGGACGGGTCTCCAGTGCTGCTTCAGGACTCCTCCGTCTACGCCAAGGTACCCTTACTTTGGGCCAGTACGCTCTCCAATTTCGCACTATGGCGGCTGAGCTACGTTGGAACAATGAAGCTTTGGTGTCCACGTTCTGGCAAGGCTTGTCAGATCGTATTAAGGATGAGTTAGCGGCCCGAGAGTTACCCACTACTCTGGACGAATTTATTTCTCTCTGTAACCAGTTTGATATCCGGTTCCGTGAACGCACTCAAGAGAGAGAAAGTTCCCGTCGATCCACATTCCGCTTGGCACCTCGATTTCAGAGTCCAGTTACTCCTGAGGAAGAGCCTATGCAGTTGGGAAGGGCACGTTTATCCCAGGAGGAAAGAGAGAGGCGATTCAAGAACCGTTTGTGCCTCTATTGCGGGGAACCCGGTCATGTTTTGAGCCAGTGTGGGAGGCGTCCAGGAAACGACTGGAACTAACTGACGTTGGAGAGGCTAAGTTAGGTAGGTCTATTCCCTCTCCTGTGGATTCTAGTTTTTCTATCCAAGTCCTTCTGCGATATATATTGATAAACAACTGTCTTTTCCAGCACTTATTGACTCCGGAGCAGCGGGGAATTTTCTACGAGCTGACATCGTAGAGAGGTTGTCCTTACCCATGCAACCATTGGATCCACCTGTCGCTATCACAGCTATAGACGGCAGCCGTATTATTGGAGGATCCATTAAGAACAGAACTGTCAACCTTTCTCTACGCATCGGAGCCTTACACACTGAGGAAATCTCCTTTTTAGTCATCCCAGAGGCTATCAACCCTGTGATTTTAGGCCTACCTTGGCTCAGACTTCACTCCCCCACTCTAGATTGGCAGAAGCCTGAAGTTCTTGCATGGGGTCCAGGATGTCATTCCAGATGTCTTCCCAGGATTCATAGGCCCGCTATAGCCGGTCCTCCCACACCCTCCGGTATTCCTCCTCAATATCATTCATTTTCTGACGTCTTTTGTGAAAAAGAGGCTTCCAAGTTACCCCCACACAGACCTTGGGATTGCGCCATTGAATTGTTGCCGGACAAGATACCACCCAGAGGATGTGTATTTCCATTATCTTTACCCGAATCAGATGCTATGTCCCTATATATCAAGGAGAATTTGAACAGAGGTTTTATCCGGAAATCTTCGTCACCAGCAGGAGCCGGTTTCTTTTTTGTAAAAAAGAAGGACGGCGGACTGCGCCCTTGTATCGACTATCGTGGTCTCAATGCCATGACTAAGAAGAACAGGTACCCCTTGCCATTGATTTCTGAACTCTTTGATAGGGTCAAAGGAGCTTCTAGATTTTCTAAACTTGATTTGAAAGGGGCCTACAACCTAATCCGTATCAAACAGGGGGATGAATGGAAAACAGCGTTCAATACGCACAATGGGCAATTCGAATACCTAGTTATGCCATTTGGACTTTGTAACGCCCCTGCTGTTTTCCAAAATTTCATTAATGAGATTTTTCAAGACTTCCTGTATCGAATTGTTGTGATTTATCTGGATGATATCCTGATTTTTTCTCCTGATATGGTTACTCACCGCCATCATGTCTCCTTAGTTCTTCAACGCCTTCGCTCACATCATCTATATTGTAATTTGGACAAGTGTGTCTTTGAAAAAGCGCATCTTCCTTTTCTTGGTCATGTGGTTTCTGGCTTCGGATTACGTATGGACCCCGAGAAGTTAAAGGCAATTTCTGATTGGCCCCAACCAGTAGGCCTCAAGGCCATCCAGCGTTTCGTTGGATTTTCTAATTATTACCGCCACTTTATCAAAGGGTTTTCTTCCGTGATTGCACCCATCACCTCCTTGACCAAGAAGTCCGCCAACACTAAAACTTGGCCACCAGAGGCCGTGGAAGCCTTCAAGTACCTTAAAGAAGCCTTCATCTCGGCTCCTATTCTTCAGCAACCTGATCCTTCTTTTCCTTTTTTCCTTGAGGTAGATGCATCCTCTACTGGAGTGGGAGCTATCTTGTCTCAGAAGAATTCTACTGGAAAATTTTCTCCCTGTGGCTTCTTTTTTCGCAAATTTTCGTCTACTGAAAAAAACTATGGCATTGGAGATAGAGAACTCCTCGCTATCAAATTGGCCTTGGAAGCTTGGAGACACCATTTGGAAGGAGCCAGATTTCCTGTTACTATTTTTACAGATCACAAAAACTTGCTGTATTTACAAACTGCATCTTGCCTCAATCCTCGTCAGGCCAGATGGTCCCTATTTTTCTCCCGCTTCGATATGATCATTACCTTCAGACCAGGCTCCAAGAACAAGAAGGCTGACACTCTCTCTCGTTCCTTCGACTCCATGGATACAGAAGAAGAGGGTTCTAGACCCATCCTAGATCCAGAATGTATTCTGGCTACCACTCCCACTCACTTTATTACTCCTCACGGGAAAACTTTGGTTCCTCCACATCTCCAATCAAAACTCCTTAAATGGGCTCATGCCTCCCGTTTTTCTGGTCATGCTGGTATAAAATAAAACTTTGGAATTTATCTCCCGTGGTTATTGGTGGCCGTCTATCCACTCAGACGTTCGACAGTTTGTGACGGCATGTTCCACTTGTGCTCAGAACAAAGTCCCTCGTCAAGCTCCATACGGTCTGCTGCAACCTCTACCAATTCCAGATCGACCTTGGAGTCATCTTTCCATGGATTTTATCACAGATTTACCCTCCTCCAGAGGTTTCTCAGTAGTATGGGTGGTCACTGATCGCCTTTCCCGGGCTGCTCATTTTGTGCCATTAAAAGGTCTCCCTTCTGCTCCTGTTCTGGCTCAACTCTTCATCAAAGAGATTTTTCGCCTACATGGCTGTCCAGATGTTATCGTTTCTGATCGGGGAACTCAGTTCGTGGCAAGATTTTGGAGGCCTTTTTCTCGTCTCTGTGGAATTAAGTTGAATTTCTCTTCTGCATATCATCCTCAAAGTAATGGTCTCACTGAAAGGACGAATCAAGAATTGGAGAAATTTCTCAGATGTTTCATTTCAGCTAAACATGATGATTGGGTCGATTTATTACCTTGGGCAGAATTCGCTCACAATAATAATTCGCATGATTCCACCTCCACTTCTCCCTTTTTTGCTCTTCAGGGATTTCATCCTAAAGTTCCACCCTTCAAGGATCTACCCGCTTCTGGAGTTCCTGCAGTTGATTCCCTTCTATCGGACTTCTCAGCTAGGTGGGATCTTATTAAACGCAAATTGCTTCACACCTTTGCCATCAGTAAAAGAGCATTTGACAAAAGAAGAAGACCATCTCCATTACTTGCTCCTGGTGACAAAGTATGGTTGTCTACGAAGAATCTTCGCTTGCTGGTTCCCTCTAGGAAATTCGCTCCCCGATTTATTGGCCCCTTCAAGATCATAGAGGTCGTTAATCCGGTGGCCTTTAGATTAAAGTTACCTCCTACCTTTAGGATTCCCAATGTGTTCCACATTTCCCTTCTCAAGCCACTTGTTATTAACAAATTTTTCTCTTCTAAAAAACCTCCTGCTGCTATTTCTGCGCTAGATCAGGAATTTGAGGTTAAGGAGATTCTAGATTCTTGGATTTCCAGAGGTTCCTTGCAGTTCCTGGTTGATTGGAAAGGCTACGGTCTTGAAGAGTGTTCTTGGATTCCTGCACGAGATCTTCATGTTCCTTGTTTGTTGAAGAGTTTCCATACCAAGTTCCCTCAAAAGCCTTAAAGGTTGTCCGGAGGCAGCTCCTGAAGTGGGGGTACTGTTATGAACTTACCTTATCCCCGCTCCGCTGCGCTGTCAGCGTTGTCTGGCAGCTGTATCCGCTCTGCTGTTCGGCGTTTCTCCCAATGGCGCCCCCGCACTTCCGGGTTCTCCCTGCATCTAGTCATGTGACTCCTGGGCGGAGAATTCAAATCTCTATATCTACTCTGCTCTGACACGCTGCCTGTGTCAGAGCAATGTGTTTCCTGTTCCTGGCTACCTGTTCCTGTGTACCTGACTCCTGTGATCCTGCTCCCTGTGTACTCCCATTTTCCTTCTACTCCTGTGTACCAACCTGGCTGTGACCTGACTATTCTTTGGCTTAATCCCTGGCACCGGGAATTGGACTGACCATCCCGTGTACCGACCCGGCTGTGTTATCGACTACTCTCTGGATTTCCCTCTGGCACCGTATATTTGATACCTCCTGTGTACCGACCCGGCTGTGTCTCGACTCCTCTGGCTCCATCTCCTGCTACGCACTCAACCGACTCAGTGCATCTACCGGTGACTGCTCCAGACCTCCAAACCCTGGATTTCACGGTTAGTGCTTGTATTTGCATCACTTTGTCATATTACCTGTTTGACTACCCATCACTTAGAGCCTTCTCCCTTACGTCAGTAGGCTAACCTGGGGGCCGAGAGCTGCAGTTCTTCGGCAGCAAAGTCCACCCTACCTTGCGGTGGTTCTTGGTGAAGACCGGAAGGCCGTTAGACTCCGCGCCCTAGGTAAGCCTGTGCAAATACTGACTAAGGCATTAGAACCGTAACAGTTTGCTCTGACCCACTTATCTAACTGATGGAAGCGTCAGGAAATCCCTCCGCTAGGGAATTACTGGATCACTTAGCGGTTCGGGTTGAAGACCAGGGGAAGAATCAATAACAGTTATTACAGATTCTGCAGACTCTGTCTAACAGGTTGGACACGCTCCAAGGTACGGTCTCAGCTCAAGCAGCTCAGATGGCAGCTCCTACTCCTCCGCCTGTTCCGGCTCCACCACCTGCTTCCTCTCAGAGCAGCCCTGCCGTTATTGCTCCAGCCATCTCTCAACTCCGTTAAAACCGTAACAATATGTATGTATATGTATGTATGTATATATATATATATATATATATATATATATATATATATGTATGTATATGTATATATATATATGTATGTATATGTATATATATATATATATATATATATGTATATATATATATATATATATATATATATATATGTATGTATATATATATATATATATATATGTATGTATATATATATATATATGTATGTATGTATATATATATATATGTATGTATATATATATATATGTATGTATGTATATATATATGTATGTATATATATATATGTATGTATGTATATATATATATATATGTATGTATATATATATATATGTATGTATATATATATATATATATATATATGTATGTATGTATATATATATATATATGTATGTATATATATATATATATGCATGTATATATATATATATATATATGTATGTATATGTATATATATATGTGTGTGTATATATATGTATGTATATGTATATATATATATATACATGTATGTATATATATGTATGTATGTATATATATATGTATATATATGTATATATATAAATATATATGTATGTATGTGTGTATATGTATGTGTATATATGTATGTATGTGTGTATATGTATGTGTATATATGTATGTATGCGTGTATATGTATGTGTATATATATGTATGTATATTATTATTATTATTAATTTTTATTTATAGGGCGCCACAAGGTGTCCGTAGCGCCGTACAGGGACAAATGAGTTACAGTACAAGGTGAGACAGTACAGTACAGTAAACAGTAAGCACAGTAACTCAGTAAGCTCAATGCACAGCTAGAGAGGGCGGGGGAAGGGCGAGGGAGGATCCGCAAACAACGGAGCCCAAGAAGGAGGGCAAGGAAGACATGGAGACCCCCAGAGGGGACGGGGGATGGAGGGTCCTCGAGGAGGAGAACTAAGTAGCTGGAGAGCAGAGTTAGGAGTGGTGGAAACAGGAGGAGAGATGGCCCTGCTCAGAGGAGCGTACAATCTAAGGGATTGTATATGTATATATATATGTATGTATATATGTATGTATATATGTATGTATATATGTATATATATATTAGAGATGGGCGGGCTCGGTTCCTCGAGCTCCGAATCCTACCGGATTTAGGGTATCCGAGTACCGAGCCGAACACTCTCGGTACTCTCCCGCCCGTTCGGTTTTGAAATCGAGGCAAAACGTCATTGTGACATATTCGTTTTTCCGAGCTCGGATCTCGCGTGATTTGAAAAGCATAAATACCAGCCTCCACAGCAATCCATCACCATTTGACAGAGGGAGAAAGCAGGGTTAGGTCACACTGGCTATATCAGCGCAGGGACAGTGATTGATTGTATTCAATACCATTGAAAGTTTAATACCAGTTGCTACAGCAGTAAGAGGAGACGAGAGGAGGGTATTTGTTCAGTTTCTGGCACTCCAAGTGCTGTTGGGGTGTCCCCTATTCTTTTGCAGAAATGTATCTGGCTGTGAAAAAAGTACTATTTTGCAGCAGTGTCAAAAACAATTTGTAGCACTACAAGTGCTTTGAGCTCAGAATGGATTCAAAGCAGTCCACATATGAGCAAAAGGAGCAACCAGGTTCTGTCACCAGTCCTGATGGTAGTGTTCCCAGTACGTCATCTGGGAAAGGCGATTTCAAACTACACCGTCTTTTGAAATCGGCCAAAAAAACACACACAACAAAAAGAAATTTACTGTGTTGAAGCGAAAAAGAAGTGTAACTGAGGAAAAGTTAAGTGCCGATGAAAAAAAATTGCCAAGATGCCATTCTACACACGCAGTGGCAAAGAGAGAATGAGGCCTTAGCCTTTCTCTATTAGTTGCATTTCCAAAAATGTTACGGAGCCTACAAGTGGTGCACAACTACTGTTACGCTTCAAAGCCGAGCTGCAAGATAACAGTAAGGCATTAGAGGATAATGTTTGCTCTGAATCAGAAATGACACCAATCCCTGTGGAGAGTCCATCCAACAGTGGGATGTCTAATCGTGAGCATACTGTTAGTGTACCCATAAAGAGGGTCCCTTTCAGCAGTTCTGCTGATGTGTGCCTGAACAGCCCGAGTGTAGCCGGTGATACACAAATTGAGGATGCCACTTTGGAAATAGAAGAGGATGAGGGGGAGATTTGTGTAGGTGATGAGGGCGCTAATGAGGATGTTAATGAGGATGAGGTTGTTTGTGTAAGTCCTGCACCAGTGGCAGCAGTTCTGGCACGTGACAAGAAAAAGGGCATTGTCATGCCTTGCCATAAGACAAAAAAATCCACTTCTTATGTGTGGAATTATTTCTATCCAAATCCAGACAACAATTGTATAGCCATTTGTAGTGTATGTCAAGCCAGAGTCAGTCGAGGAAGGGACCTTAACCATCATGGAACCTCGTCTATGTTACGCCATTTAACTAGAGTTCATGGCAAAGTGTTGGGAAAAGCTGAAAGTTCTTCCAGAAAAAATACCAGCACTCCATCATCAGCTAAGACCCTCCGGTCACCGACATCCTGACGGCTACAAAATACACTCACCACACCATCCTCATCAATATCCTCAGTAGCGCTCGGAGTTTGCCCTGCATCCCACTTATTAAGGCTGGATGACTCCTGCACTCTAATTGATTCCTCTGAAGAAAGCTTTAGTCCCACTGCTGCTGCTGTTGCTGCTGCTAGGGGTGAATCGTCAGCCCAGAGGCAGGTCAAGAAAATGAGCAGTCCTACATTTCAGCAAATTAACTGTGAAACAATCATTTGCTAGGGGAAGCAAATATGACAGCAGTCACCCAGTCGCCAAGCGAATCACAGACGCAATGGCTGCCATGTTAGTGCTAGATATGCGTCCAATCTCCACAATAAACGCAGCTGGTTTATCACAGTTAATTGAGGTTTTGTGTCCGCGTTACAGAATTCCATCGCGACACCATTTTTCCTGTAAAGCAATTCCACAACTATACCAAAAAGTGTGTAAAAATGTAGAGATTGCGCTGAAAAATGCCATTCTGCCCACTGTCCACAGATATGTGGACAAGTGGAAGTGGCCAAACCAAAGACTATATGACTGTGACAGCCCACTGGGTTGGTCATTCACCTTCACCAGCAGCAGCAGCATGTACACCACTACGTAACATTTGTCACAGGCAGGCCACTCTTTGTATCACCGGCTTCACTAACAGGCATACAGCTGACAATTTGTTACACAAACTAAGAGATGTGATTGATACATGGCTTCTATCACTTGGACTCCCCAGGATATGTCATTTCTGATAACGCCAACAATATAGTGCGAGCATTACAGCTGGGTGATTTCCAGCACATTCCCTGTTTTGCTCACACCATCAACTTGGTGGTCCAGAGCTTCCTACAAAATAACCGAGAGGTGCATGAGATGCTTTTGGTGGCCCGTAAAATTTCAGGCCATTTCAGGCATTCATATTGCTTTTCGCCACGCCTACTTCCGCTGTGCACTCGCTGCTCTGCCACGTGTTGCCTTCCATTTGCCACAATTTTAAACAGTCATTATGTTTATTTCTCACTTTTGTTAACTTAATCAACCACACTTTATCTTTTACGTTATTTAGTACCTCTGCATTAAAACTCCCTATTGTTGGGAAAGGCCTAACACACTCTTTGGTCATCTTGACCCACGTGTCACAATACGCAGTTGCGTAAGCACCATATTTCTTGCACATAAGAAACCGTGCTGGACCAATAGGCCCTTCCTTAGGCAGTACACTGGCCATCTCTAGCGTATGCTTAGCACCCATGTTGAACAGTACCAGTCTATGCAGACCACACTTCCAAAAACACTTTCAACCCTTTGCTACAAACACTCTACCGCTAGAGATCTCTTACTGGCCGTGGACATATTTGCTCAAGCCGCGTCCACTCGCTTCCTCTCGTACCAAACGTGGACCCCTAACACAGAAAATATTACTGTGGGACCCAAGGGCTATCAGCTCCTCGATACCCTGGCTAAACCACAAAAATCTGTTGAGTTTATTACCACTGGTAGCACAAAGTCGATGCAATCAACCAGCCTTTCCAATGTAATTCCTCCCCGCTGCCTTCCCAAGTTACAATCACGGCTTTCCTTGCCATGCGGTCCGATTGCAACGCTTACAAATACTAACTATGAATAAACATTGCGATTACTCTTGGGAGCGTGCGTGAAAACTTCCTTTGTTTTCGCTCCCGGTATACCTGCCCCGTATACTGTCCTTCAGTTGGGCAACCTGCCTCGCCAGACAGCAACTGAGCACCTCAACAATAAACAGTGTATCTACGTTACAAAATCACACACTATACACCTTTTCTGTGCAGAAAATCAAAAGTTACCAACAATAATAATAATGTCTCAGAGGCTTTCACAAGTAATTATACTATGCACATATAATAACTATCAAAACGATTGTTTAACCACGTGGCAAATCTACCAGAAGTTCACATACGCTAAGCAGGAAGTACACATACGCTATGCAATACAATGTATCAAAACGCAATATGACAGAAAAAGAAACAGTTTTCTCTTTTGTCCCTTGATTCTAGTTAGCGCACCTTCAGATTATGCAAAACAGACATTCGGTTTCACAACACAGAGTAAAATTCAGGTTTTGAACACATTGCGTTCTTACCCGTATATGACGCGTCTCCAACCTTTGTTGAGGAACCGAAATCCGTTGGTCTTGCGTATCGTCCGGCAATGAAACCTCCAAACTCACGAGCCCCCAAATTGTTATGAGCGTTTTGTCGCTATCCATTGTTTTTCATCAATTTTTATATTATTTTATATGTTGGATCTGTTTTTATTACCTACCTTATTGTACTTTACTGCATATATTTGCACACCACTGTGGATAGCCTATGGTCCCATATGGTCTTTTATCATTATATAATCTGTTTATATGCCTTATGTACCCCATAGATATATGTACATTTTATGTGTTCTATCAGGGTAGTTATTACATATGTCTATATTTTATTTCACTGATATAATTCATTGTTTAACCATAGAGGTTCACCATTACCTAATTGATCACTATGATATACCTACTATGGACCATTATTTATTTGTCTACAAAACGTTTTTGCACTAGCACTCCCTCATTGTTATTATTCTCACTGTTAAATAACTATATCCTGCACCAAGATGGCCGATATGGAAGCCTTATTACTGAATGTTCCTACACCAAGATGGCCACAGCCAACATCACGTGACCTATTATAAATTTGGTGCTTAGTGATAATGCAATACCAATCTTACTAATCCACCCCTCACTTAACTCATGTTCACTATATCATAATCCACCAAATACTGCCTGCTTTTACTAGAAATCGCGGCAGTATAGTAGTCGCGCAAGCCCCCTTATTCTCACTGTTAAATAACTATATCCTGCACAAAGATGGCCGATATTGAATCCTTATTACTGAGTGTTCGTACACCAAGATGGCCACCGCCAACATCACGTGACCTATTATAAATTTGGTGCTTTGTGATAATGCCATACCAATCTTACTGTTCTACCCCTCACTTAACTCATGTTCACTAGATCATAATCCACCAAATACTGCCTGCTTTTACAAGAAATCGCGGCAGTACAGTAGCCGCGCATGCGCAGTAAGTCCGTTGGGACGCGCATGCGCAGTAGGTTCTATGCTATGCGCATGCGCGAAATGGCGATGCGCATCGCTATAAAAGACCCCTTTAGCTAAGACCACTTATACTACCTCCTGAGGAAGACCTTCTGAGGACGAAACGCGTAGAGGCTAAATCTATTCACTCCTGGGTTATATTTTACTACCATACCATTAGTAATTCCTGTGCGGAGACTGTGGGAGGTTCCTGTTGTACCCGAGGATATGGTAAATCTGTTACCTGAATTACAGATAAGCCTATGTTTTAATTACTCAATGTGAGTGTGCATTTTATATGTTACTTCTTATTAAATGCTGGTTTCTTTGAAATACTACACCATATAGTGCATTATCCTTTTTTCCCTATCCACTGTGTAGAGGAGAGTTTTGGTGTTTACAGTATGCTGCTGATGTATGGCTGGAGAGCAGGCATGCAGTTTTGCTGATTTACTACCTCCTTGGAGAGAATGCTGATTGTATCTCATTGAGAGAACAGCCGTTAATTAGCTGTGTTCCAGTCTCTGGACAAGATATATGCAGATAAGCAACCTTTAATCCTTGTGGTGTGTATTCATTAGGGTGATGGGCTATCACTAACACACTGATCTCATACCTGTTTTTCTGTCTTTTAATGCTTACATACTGGACTAATACCTATGGTCCTTAAGGATCGTCCAGAATATCGAAGTATTTGAACTATTTTGAACTTTACTACTTTCCACTGAACTTAGGTTAATACCCCCTGTAACGCACCATATTGCGCCATATCCTGAACCTATTTACTCTATTATCTTGGACTTACCAACCATTTCTAAGGAAGGCTGCCTCCATATGTGGAAGAGGTGTTTATGTGGACTTTTTATATATACTCATACAATACTGTTGTGAGCGCCATTGTTTATTACTTCTTTTGTACACTATTATCCTCCTGGTTTTGTTTTAACAAGGCTGCACTATCAGATTGTAAATCTTCACGTAAATATGTGGAGAAACACAGACAGAATCTCTCAGAGAACTAATCGATGTCAGAGAATATTTAATGAAAATGTTGACCCATTTCACTGTACATCTGATCTAGATAGTCTATTTTGGGATGTAGAAAAACTTCTAGTGAGAGAAACACGTATTTGGTGGGATGTGAAGGGTCTAGAACACTATATAGCAGTAGACCGCATCCCTAGGGGCTTACGCATTAATAAATCCCCTACAGAAAGCCCTGTAGAAAGCTACAGGGCTCATGTACATTTAACATCCTCTACCTTGTGGCCCCCTGCACTAGTTTCCTTGGTACACACAGGCCCTCTCTTTCCCCTGCCACTCCTTGTGCCGCTGCCTTATCATACTGACTCACCCTGACTCCTGACCCCCTGGTCCCTCCACCTTGTCCCACCGAACTCACCTGGACTCCGGACCCACTAGGCCCACCTGCTCTCGCCGGGTCTGAACTGAACTGTTTGGCTTGACCCTCTGGATCTCTGATCCCTCTGGATTGCTCGACCCCTTGGACCATTCCAGCTCCTGCACCTACCTCCGGATCGCCAGACCCCTTATTCTACTCCGGCTCCGGTGACCACCTACCTCGGCCTCAGTAACTACCTAATTCCTCCGTTCTCCTCCCACATCTCCTGGTAAGGGCTCTCCGTAGCCCCATCACTGCCTTTGTGTTTTAAATTTTTAAATTTATTTGCTTAGTTATTTATTTATTTTATTGAACCACACTTATTCATCCCACCTTTATGTTATTGTTCCCCACCACACATTGTTTTCATTGTTTGGATTGTTGTTTTATTTATTGTTATTTTATTCTCCTCTACTCTTCATTGTCTACAGTGCTTTGTCTACAGTGCTTTGCCCCTGCTCCTCCCCACTTTGCATCGTCCATACTGTTTTGCCTCTCACTCCTGTCCCCGTCTCTCACTATGCCACCCAGTTCCTTTCCTATACCTACTCTCTGCGCCCCCCGTCACCAGTCCTTCTCTCACAGTCCCATCTCTCCCCCTCGCCCCATCAACCTCTCACCCAGCCCCCTTCACTGGTCCAACTGTAGCTCCACCACTCGCTCCATTAACCCTAACAATCTTATCCACATCTCTCCTCATCCTTCCCTCCCTTTCTCCTGCGCCCTCTGGAACTCAAGATCCATCCGTAACAAAATTACCTCCATCCACGACCTCTTCATCTCCAACTCTCTTAACCTTCTTGCCATCACTGAAACCTGGCTCACTCCTTCTAATACCACCTCACCTGCCGCTCTCTCCTATGGTGGCCTCTCCTTCACCCACTCCACCAGACCAGATGATCATCCAGGAGGTGGAGTGGGCCTCCTCTTGTCCCCCTGCTGTACATTTCGGGTCATCCCCACCCTACCTTCTCTCTCGTTCTCCTCCTTTGAAGTTCACTCCATCCGTCTCTTCTCTCCCATCCACGTCCGTGTCTCTGTCATCTATCGTCCCCCTGGCCCCACCTCCCTCTTCCTTGATAACTTCGCTGCCTGGCTCCCTCACTACCTTTCCTCTGACCATCCCTCCATCATACTTGGCGACTTCAACATCCCCATCGATAATTGCTCCGACCCTGCCACCATCAAACTTCTCTCCCTCACCTCCTCCTTAGGCCTCTCCCAGTGGACCTCCACCCCCACCCACCGTCTCGGTCACTCACTTGACCTTGTCTTCTCTCATCTCTGCGACCTCTCTGATTTCTCCAACTCTCCCTTCCCACTCTCTGACCATCATCTGCTCTCTTTCACTCTGTCCTCCTCCCCTGCTCCTCCCCTTGAAGCGATCGACCCCATCTCCTTCTCCTCCTCTCTTGATTCTCTCCTTTCCCCCATTCCCTCCCTGGCCTGCCCTGACCAAGCGTCCTGTCTCTACAACCACTCCCTAACTACTGCCCTGGATGCTGTCGCCCCAGCCTCTCCCATTCGCCGATGCCGCCTCATTCCCCAAGCTTGGCACTCCAAACTCACCCGCTTCCTCCAAAAATGCTCTCGCACTGCAGAACGCCTCTGGAGGAAATCTCGCTCGCTGGCCGACTTCCTCCACTTTAAATTTATTCTCTCCTCATTCTGCTCCGCCCTCTCCCTCGCCAAACAAACCTTCTTCAAGTCCCTCATCTCCTCTCAGTCCTCTAATCCCCGTCGCCTTTTTGCCACCTTCAACTCCCTCCTCTCTCCCCCTCCCCCTCCGGTCCCTCTGTCCCTCTCTGCTGCTGACTTCGCCACTTTTTTCTCTTCTAAAATTGAAGCCATCTGACTTAACATCTCCGCTTCTAAACCCTCACCAGCTGTCCTCATCGCTCCACCCCCATCCAACAATCAACTCTGGTGCTCCTTCTGCCCCACATCAGGCGAAGAAGTCCGCTCCCTTATTCTTTCCTCTCCACCCTCCACCTGTCCTTTCGACCCCATCCCCTCCAACCTCCTTCGCTCTCTCTCTCCCACTGCCTGCTCCTACCTTAGCTCACCTTTTTAACCTATCACTCTCCTCCGGTGTAGTACCCTCTTCATTTAAACACGCTCTTATCTCTCCGATCCTCAAAAAACCCAATCTTGACCCCACCTCTGTCGCCAACTACCGCCCCATCTCACTTCTCCCCAACGCCTCCAAACTTCTTGAGCGGATAGTCTGCTGTCGCCTCACCAGATATCTCTCGGACGATTCCCTCCTTGACCCTCTCCAATCTGGATACCGTTCCCTCCACTCCACTGAAACTGCCCTGGCCAAAGTTACCAACGACCTCCTTTCAGCCAAATCTAAGGGTCACTTCTCCTTACTCATCCTCCTTGACCTCTCCGCGGCCTTTGACACTGTGGACCATCCCCTCCTTCTGCAAATTCTTCTCTCTCTCGGCCTCTCCGGTTCCGTCCATGCCTGGTTCTGCTCTTACCTCGCTAACCGCACCTTCTCTGTCTCCATGTCTGGCTCTTCCTCCACCCCCTTCCCACTCCCAGTAGGCCCCCAGGGCTCTGTCCTCGGCCCTTTAATCTTTTCGCTATACACTTCCTCCCTTGGTGCGCTCATCTCCTCCTTTGGTCTTCAGTATCACCTGTATGCTGACGACATTTAACTCTACATCTCTTCTCCTGATCTCTCTTCCTCCCTTATCTCTCGCGTATCTGACTGCCTCTCTGCCATCTCCTCCTGGATGTCCTCCCGCTTTCTCAAAATTAACATCTCCAAAACTGAATTCATTGTCTTTCCTCCCCCCAAACTCCCCTCCCACCACAACCTCTCTACCGTTGTTAACAACACCACCATCTCCTCTGTTACCCAACTCCGTTGCCTGGGTGTCATCCTTGACTCCTCTCTCTCTTTTGTCCCCCATGTCCAATCCCTTGCCCAAGCCTGTAAACTCCAACTTCGCAACCTAGCCTGTATCCGACCCTTCCTCTCACAAGACGCCACCAAAACCATCATCCATGCACTCATCATCTCCCGCCTCGACTACTGCAACCTTCTCCTCACTGGCCTCCCCCTCTCTCATCTCGCCCCCCTCCGCTCTGTACTCAATGCGGCTGCGCGACTCATCTTTCTCTCACGCCGCTCCTCCTCTGCTTCCCCTCTCTGCCTTGCCCTACACTGGCTCCCCATCCCCTACAGAATCCTCTTCAAACTCCTTACCACCACTTACAAAGCTCTCTCCCAGTCTACTGCCCCCTACATCTCCGACCTCCTCACCATTCACACTCCTGCCCGATCCCTGCGCTCTGCCACTGACCGTCGCCTCTCTTCCACTCTCATTGCCACTTCCCACTCCAGAATCCAAGACTTCTCCCGAGCTGCCCCTACACTGGAATGACCTCCCTCGCTCCATCCGTCTCGCTCCCAAGCTGTGCTCCTTCAAACGAGCACTTAAAACTCACCTGTTCCTTAAAGCCTACCAATCATCCACCTAACCCCTCACCTACTCTGCTCGCTCTTCCCTCTCTCCCCTGGTTTCACCGCTCCCTCTTGTGTCTGTTTCGTCCACCCTCCCTTAGGATGTAAGCTCGTTTGAGCAGGGCACGTCTTCCCTCGTGTCTCCACACCTGTTCTTCTGCTCCGTCCTTACTCCATTTGTCTGTCCCGGAATTTCTGAAGCACTGGTACTTTGTGTTTACTGTTCTGTACTGTTTAACCCTGTATGGTTTACTGCTTGTACTATGTACGGTGCTGCGGACACCTTGTGGCGCCTAACAAATAAATAATAATAATAATAATAATAATAATAATAATAATAATAATACCTTTGGTACTGACAATACTGAATTTATGAAAGAATGGGATCAAGCCCTACATAATTGTTCAGTCAATTTAATGAAACTCATTATCCATGAAAAAAGAAAGTTGTTTCATCAGGTAGAGGAAGAAATCAAAATTAAAGACTCCCTGTTAGAACCATTCAAAGAAAAAAAGGATTATCGTATTAACGAACAGGTACTTAACAAAAAACTAGAAAGAGTGGAGACAGAAGTGATCAGAACAAAAGAGAAAAAATTTATGAGGGATAAACACGACTACGATAATAAAAACATTAAACAATGGAAAAGACACACCATACAACACAATAACAAGAACACCCCCTTTCCCGACAGTGCCCCCAAAACAGATACTAATTGGCAAACAGTTCAACATGGAAGAAAAAGATCATGTCACGGGCACTAGGAGTCTTTACCCAGTATTACCAGCTGATGGTCTTATCAGAGCAGTAGAGTTGGTATATGATACTCTGATGGCAGGGTGATAATGGAACTGGAAACAGCAGATGGTTAGAGAATGTTCAGAAAGTCTATGACTAGCAGCACTGGTAAACAATAGGTAACTGAACACGAGGATCTGGATGGACAAGGACACGTGAGGGTAGTCAGTGGTCTGCGCACGGCAAGTTGTACCACTGCTATAGTGAGAAGAATGTCCAGGAGTAATAAGGAGGTGGAAGTCAGCGGTCTGCGTATAGCAAGTTGTACCGCTGTCTGTAGTGAAGGAATGGAATCCAGGTGAAGGTAACGGGGAAGTCAGTGGTCTGCGTGTAGCAAGTTGTACCACTGCTATGTGAGAGGATATATGCAACTGGTGACACAGGGAAACAGGAATCAGTGGTTTGCCTCTAGCAAGTTGTACAACTGAATATATATGTGAGGAAGGACACGAGGAGATAAATGCAATGCAGAATCTACATGGGTACACTGAACTTGATCCCACGTTGAACTGCACACAATAATAATAATGAATGAACAGCACTGCACAGATAAACAAAGTCACTAGAATAGTCCAGCAAAAGGAAACACAGTCAATAATAGCAATAGTCTCAGAGGATGGAAACTCCGGAGGAGAACAACTCAGTCCAGATGGATATGCAATACACCAGCACAGTCAATGAGAAGTATGCATACCGTGGTTCAGATGAGCAGGCTGTTAGAGATAGCTGCAGGGATACCTGAGCGGCAGAGAACAGACGAGATGAGAAGTCCTTGCAGAATGGAAGCGGCAGGTAGGTGCAGCGCACTGTAGGTAGGCCAGCAGGGACGACAAATACTCAGGAAGCAGTAGTATATCGAATAGAACAGCAGGAGACCACGGGAGAGTTGAAGCGATGTAGCACAGCTGGAAGCCGAGGAGCGTAGACTCGATGCTAACAGGCAAGTTGACACAAATGGACACACTGTAGAAGCAGTAGGCAGCGGGTCAGCTGACGGCAGGTGGAATGCAGACTGGAGCGCTGAGACGAGCAGGACTCTGTAGACACGCTGAAGTAGCTAACAAGAATCAGCTGGAACAGTAGCGATGTAACACAGGGGAGTTGGAGAGATCTGTAACTTGTTAGACACACGGAGGCAGCGGATAGGAATCAGCTGCCGGAGTCACGATGAAACACAGGAGAGTTTGCAGTAATCTGTAACTGTAGATATACGGAGGCAGCGGATAGGAATCAGCTGCTGGAGTCACGATGAAACACAGGAGAGTTTGCAGTAATCTGTAACTGTAGATATACGGAGGCAGCGGATAGGAATCAGCTGCTGAAGTCACTAGGAACACAAGGAGTAGAAGTGGTCTGGAAACCACAAACGGCAAACAGGAATCAGCATAAGCTGAACACACGAGGAGGCACTGGAACACCTTCAGAGACTCATGAGGAATGAGACTCCAAGATCAGGCCACGTGGTATTGACCACAGGTGCTTAATATAGGGAGTGTTGCCTGATCAGCCAATTAAGTTAAAGGAACAGAACTGAAGGTTAAAAGGGACTGCACATGCGCAGTACCTCATTATAATGGACGGACACGGTTCCTAGCTACCTTAGAAGTAGCACTCACAGTCCGGTGAGTGACAGATCACGATCTAGTCCACAGTACAATAAACGTCGGCCCACAGAATATCTGCCCCTTAGGAACAGATTTGTCACATTAGATAGGGTGGATGCAAGTGACAGTGAAGATTTTTTGTGCTCCTGTCCGAATGCTACACGAGAGAGGGGGAAACAGGAGACATGTAAGAGAGAGTATAAATGTAGCCTCGCCACCAAAACGCAGGCACACGGAAGAAGGGGAAAACGAGGGGGCATCCAGAAAGACAAAGAGAAAGTACAATACATCGATAATGGAATGCTAAAAAACAATGGTATCTTTAATCTGTCCAAACAACAATTGAGTACATCAGAATTTTCATTACTCAGCAAAGGTCTCTCCTTTGCCCCCACCACGAAACCTAACAAGTTCCAAATGTTTATAGATATCAATAAATTCACAAGGAAACTCACGTTGAAAAGATATTTCGCTAGGAAAGAATCTGCTCTAATCTCAAACTATGAAAATACGTCCAAATCAGGCATGAAACCTGTCTCAAAATTTTATCCACTTGAGTCCAGAAGCAGCCATATTGATCTGTTTCAAGAACTTGTAGTGAAAGATCTATGCCAGACAAATTATAAGAACCCGTATAATCCCAATCTATCTAAACAAGAAACCATAGTCATTGAAACCCTTATGAATAACAAATAACTAATTATTAAACAAGCAGATAAAGGGGGCGGAGTGGTGCTGCTAGATAGATCAGCTTATATTGAGGAAGCCGAGAGACTCCTGAATGACGAAATATCATATATGAGATTACAAAAAGACCCAACGGCCGATTTTGTATCTACTTTGAGAGAAACCCTCCTGAAAGGATTACGGCAACACATTCTAACCAAAGAAGAATATCAGTATCTCCTGGTTCAGAACCCTATTATTCCTATATTTTATTATCTCCCAAAAATACACAAAACTCTCAACAAACACCCAGGAAGACCTATAGTCGCTGGTATAGACTCCTTAACATCCCATTCGTCTGAATACGTGAATATCTTCCTTAGCAAATACGTAAACAAATTAGAATCCTACCTGAAAGACACAACTAGCGTACTCAATATTTTTGAAAACTTTAAATGGTGCTCTGGATACACATGGCTTACTATAGATGTACAATCTCTCTATACAGCGATAGAACATAACAAGGGCATAAGCGCATGCAGGGAGTTCTTAAACCCTGACCCCGATCTATCGGAAGAACATAAAGATTTTATATGTGAGCTAATTCGTTTCATTTTAACTCTTTAATTATTCATAATTATTTTAAATTTTTAGAGACCTTTTACCTTCAGGTGTGCGGAACCGCAATGGGGACGATTTTTGCCCCGAGTTTTGCTAATCTTTTAATGGGGAGTTGGGAACAGACATATATCTACAATCCAAACCCCTTTTCTAAGAATATCAAAATCTATAAGAGATATATAGATGATATGATGAATCCATTGATTCTTTTTTAACATACATTGGAAATAATGATTACAACCTTAGATTTACTGCAAACCGTAACAAACATCATATCGAGTTTTTAGACCTGGTCCTGACGGGTACGGACAATAAAGTCGAATCCCGAAATTTTATAAAAACAGTTGATACGAACAGCTATCTACATTTCAAAAGCGGCCACGTCAATAAATGGAAAACAAACAATCCCCTTTCACAGTTTTCTAGAATTAAGCGCAATTGCAGCAACAATTCTGAATGTAAAACTCAAGTTTCCCTTTATGCACAACGCTTCCAAGATAGAGGATACCCAGATAAACTATTATCAGAAGCCCTGATGAAAATAGAAGAGTCAACTAGGTCTGACCTAATGCAATATAAAAACAAAGAAACAAGAATAGGTTATGTCCCGTTCATCACAAACTATAACATGTGTGAACGCAGAATAAGATCAACATTGAATAAACACTGGGAGGTTCTGAGAATGGACTTTATTCTAGCCAACATTCTACCTCTCAGACCTGATATTGTCTTCCATAAGAGCAGAAACCTTAAAGATTCCCTAGCCCCCAGTATGATACCTGAATACAACCCCAGTACCAGGAAAACATTCCTTGAAACAAATGGATTCAATAAATGCAACCATTGTAACGTGTGCAAATACACAAACTTGAATAAGAAAGTGTTTTACAACTATGATAATAGCATGAAATATAATATTAAACAATTTATGAACTGCCAGACACCATCTGTCATCTACTTGTTAGAGTGCTCATGTGGTCTGAAATACGTGGGCAAGACTAAAAGACCATTAAAACTACGAATACAAGAACACATCTGAAATATAAAGAACAGGATAGAGTCGCATTCAGTGTCCAAACATTTTATTAGCACACACAATTCAGACCCGAGTTTCCTTACATTCAAAGGTATTGAAAATGTCCGTCTAGGGAGTAGAGGGGGAGATATCCAGACCAAGCTATCTAGACGAGAAATGTTCTGGATGTCCAACTTGGCACTCTGGCCCCCGATGGTTTTAATGAGGGTTATGAGATTGCACCGTTTTTATGAATTTATTGTTTTTCATCATTGTTTTTCATCATTTTTTATATTATTTTATATGTTGTATCTGTTTTTATTACCTACCTTATTGTACTTTATTGCATATATGTCACGGGCACTAGGAGTCTTTACCCAGGGATCACCAGGTGGTAGGCTTACCAGAGCAATGTAGGTGGTAATAGGGTACTCTGGTAGCAGGGTGATCACGGAACAGTAAATAGCAGATGACGAGATGCTCAGGAAAGTCTATGACTAGCAACACTGGTAATATGGAGGTAATAGTACACGAGGAACTGTATGGACAAGGACACGTGAAGGTAGTCAGTGGTCTGCGATAGCAAGTTGTACCACTGCTATAGTGAGGAGGAATGTCCAACAGAAACGAGGAGGTGATGAGAGTCAGCGGTCTGCGGATAGCAAGTTGTACCGCTGTCTGAGTGAAGGAATGGAATCCAAGTGGAGGTATCCGGGGAGTCAGTGGTCTGCGATAGCAAGTTGTACCACTGCTATGTGAGAGGATACTGGAACAGGTGAAACTGGAAACAGGGATCAGTGGTCTGCTACTAGCAAGTTGTACCACTGAATATATATGTGAGGAGGTGCACGGGGAGAGACTGCAACACAGGGTAAACACGGCACCTTAACACAATCCACAGTAATATGCACAATATAGATATATGAATGACTGAACAACACCGCAAATATGGAAAGTCTCTTGAAGTAATCCGGAACAAGATAGTACAGTCAATGATGGCAACAGACTCAGCGGATAGCAGACTCCAGAGGAGAACCAACACAGTCCAGCAAGATATGCAATACACCAGCACAGTCAATGAGAAGTATGCATACCGTGGTTCAGAAGCAGGCAGTCAGACAGGAGTGCAGCGATACCTGAGCGGCAGGAGGCCGGCAGGATGAGAAGTCCCTGGATGGATGAAGCAGAGGTCTAGTAGGTGCAGCGCACAGGTAAGTAAACCAACAGGGACACGAATCCACAGGAATCGGTAGAACGCGGAACTGGACTCTTGGAGGACCCAGAGGAATGGTGATGATCTAGCAGCAGGATAGCGGATGAGACACGAATCCAATGTGGACAGGCGGGTAGAGACCAGCGGAACACAGGAAGGCGTGGAGAGCGGATCAGCAGTAGATGGACGACTAGCGCTGGCAGCAGCAGCAGGACTCTGCGGACACACGGAGGTAACCAGTAGCAACCAGCAGGTGCAAATAGCGATGGAACACGCGTGAGCAGAGTAGACCAGGGACTGTTGATCACGGAGAGTAGCGGATGGCAATAATAGCAGCAGTCTCGAGGAAACACGGGAGAGATGAGATGAAGACTGCAGTGCACAGAGGCAGCGGATAGGAATCAGCTAACAGTCACGATGATGAAACACAGACGAGTTGCAAGCTGGAGTCTGTAGTGCACGGAGGCAGCGGATAGGAATCAGCTAACAGTCACGATGAGGAAACACAGACGAGTTGCAAGCTGGAGACTGTAGTGCACGGAGGCAGCGGATAGGAATCAGCTCACAGTCTTGATGATGAACAGGTGAGTAGATGTGGAGAGTGGCTGAAGTGCACGGAGGCAGCGGATAGGAATCAGCTCACAGTCTTGATGATGAACAGGTGAGTAGATGTGGAGAGTGGCTGAAGTGCACGGAGGCAGCGGATAGGAATCAGCAAACAGTCACAATGATATGAGATAGAGTTGAAGTGGCTTAGAAGACTGTAGTGCACGGAGGCAGCGGATAGGAATCAGCTAACAGTCACGATGATACACTTGATGGTAGAAGTGGTATGGGAACCACAGGAGTAGAAGTGGTTTGGAAACCACAGAGGTAGAAGTGGTTTGGAAACCACAGGAATCAGCAGCGCTGAATACACGAGGAAACACAGGAACACCTTCAGAGACTCATGGGGAATGAGACTCCAAGATCAGGCAACGTGGTGTTGACCACAGGTGCTTAATATAGGGAGTGTTGCCTGATCTGCCAATTAAGTTAAAGGGACATACACTGAAGGGTAGAAAAGGGCTGCGCATGCGCAGACCCTCAGGATGGAGGACAGCCACGGTTCCTAAATGTCCGGGAAGAGGCACTCACGGTCCGGTGAGTGACAGTACCCCCCCTTTTAAAGGTGGGCACAGAACGCCTGGAACCGGGCTTGTCCGGATTTTTGGAATAAAACTTCTTCAAAAGGGCAGGAGCATTAAGATCTTCAGCTTTGATCCAAGAGCGCTCCTCAGGACCAAAGCCCTTCCAATGAACGAGGAAACGGAGGACTCCTCGCGAAATTTTTGCATCCAATACCTCAGTAATCTCGAAATCCTCCTCCTGGTGAACTTGAACTGGCTGCGGAGCTGAGGGAGGAGTTGAGAAACGGTTGATGATAAGAGGTTTGAGTAAAGACACATGAAAGGCATTGGAAATCTGAAGATTCTTAGGAAGAAGAAGTTTAACACATACTGGATTGATTATTTGAATGATCCTATATGGACCAATAAAACGAGGGGCGAATTTCATAGATGGGACCTTCAAACGAATATTTTTGGTAGATAACCAGACACGATCTCCAATTTTTAGTGGTGGAATAGCCCGCCTCTTCTTATCTGCAAAAGACTTATATTTGTTAGATGTCTTCTTTAAACAGGTTTTGACCTGAGACCAGATATTTTTGAAGGTCTGACAAACAGTCACCACAGCAGGAACTTGGGTGGGCGGGAGGGCAGGAAATTCCGGAAAAGACGGATGGTGACCGTAGACCACAAAAAATGGAGTTTTGGATGATGACTCATGGTACATGTTGTTATGGGCGAATTCAGCCCAGGGAAGCAATTCTACCCAGTTGTCTTGATTGGCTGAAGAGAACATCCTTATAAAAGTCTCAAGATCTTGATTGACTCGTTCCGTTTGTCCGTTAGATTGCGGATGGTAAGAAGAAGAGAGTGCTAATCGTATGCCCAAGGTTTTACAAAGGGCTCGCCAGAATCGGGAAACGAATTGTACTCCTCTATCAGACACAATCTCCGACGGACATCCATGGATACGGAAGATCTCTTTAATGAAATGTTCAGCCAGAATAGACGAGGAAGGCAAACCAGACAGAGGGACGAAATGAGCCATCTTCGAAAATCTGTCCACCACCACCCAAATAGTATTATGATTCTTACTAGGTGGTAAATCAGTAACGAAATCCATACTAATATGGGTCCATGGTTTGGACGGAATGGGTAGTGGTCGCAGCAACCCTGCTGGAGTTCTGCGGGAGGATTTGAACTGGGAACATAACTCACAGGAAGCAATGAACTCTTTGACGTCTCTCCTCATTGAAGGCCACCAGTAATTTCGAGAGAGAATCTCAAAGGTCTTGTGTTCACCGGCGTGTCCAGAAAAACGGGAGGCATGGAACCACGAAAGGATTTTCCTCCTTAGAGTAGGAGGCACAAGGGTCTTCCCAAATGGTAGCATTTTGGTGGAGGAGGCAGCCAGTGAGATACATTTGGGGTCTAGAATAGTATGGTTGGAACCCTCTTCTACATCAGAGGACGTCACAAAAGCTCTAGATAGAGCGTCAGCTTTTTTGTTCTTGGCAGCTGGTTTGAAGGTTATAATTAATTCAAAACGGGAAAAGAAAAGAGACCATCTTGCTTGACGAGGGTTCAAGCATTGGGCAGACTGGAGATATGACAAGTTCTTATGATCCGTGAAGATCGTCACCGGATGGCGAGCTCCTTCCAATAAGTATCTCCATTCCTCTAATGCAGCTTTGATAGCCAGTAACTCCTTGTCCCCGATAGTATAATTCCTCTCTGCGGGCAGAAGACCCCGAGAATAGAAGGCACAAGGATGGAATTTTTGCTGTTCCGAGCGTTGGGAGAGGATGGCTCCCAAGCCCACATTAGAGGCATCTACTTCTAGGAAGAAGGGAAGTGTCACATCAGGCTGTCGAAGAATTGGAGCAGAGGAGAAGGACTCTTTGAGAATTTGAAAGGCTTGGAGAGCCTCAGATGACCATTGCTTAGGATTAGCCCCTTTCCGAGTCAGGGCCACAATAGGGGATGCAATGGAAGAAAAGTCTTGAATGAAGCGTCTATAGTAATTGGCAAAACCTAAAAAACGCTGGATAGCACGAAGAGTAGTTGGCTGGGGCCAATGTAGTACAGCATTCACCTTGTCTGGATCCATCTTCAGGCCAACTCCGGAAACTATATACCCCAAGAATGGAATCTGGGGCAATTCGAATGAACATTTTTCTAATTTACAGAACAATGAGTTTTTCCGTAGCCTGGAGAGGACTTCTGCCACATGTTGGTGATGAGAAGGCAGGTCCTGTGAAAAGATCAATATGTCGTCCAGGTAGACGACGACACATACGTATAATAAGTCCCGAAAGATCTCATTGATGAAGCCTTGGAAAACAGCGGGGGCATTACACAGCCCGAAAGGCATTACCAGATATTCGTAATGCCCGTCTCTGGTGTTGAACGCTGTCTTCCATTCGTCACCGGAACGAATTCTAATTAAATTGTAGGCACCACGAAGATCCAACTTAGTAAAGATACGGGCTCCCTTGATGCGATCGAACAACTCAGTGATCAGCAGAATGGGATACCGATTCTTGACAGTAATGGCATTGAGTCCACGAAAATCTATGCAAGGGCGTAATGATCCATCCTTCTTTTTGACGAAGAAGAACCCAGCTCCAGCGGGAGAGGTGGAAGGTCGAATAAACCCACGCTGGAGGTTCTCCTGTATGTACTCAGATGTGGCTTGAGTTTCAGGTAACGAGAGTGGATAGACCCGGCCCCTGGGAGGAGTCTTGCCAGGTAGAAGGTCGATCGGACAATCCCAAGAACGATGAGGAGGAAGACGTTCAGACTGAGCTTTATCAAACACATCAGTAAATGAAGCATACTGAGGAGGAAGTCCCGGTGAGGAAGATGAGATGGAAGATTGCTGTACTTTGAGAGGAATAACTTGGGAAAGGCACCGATGGTAACATTCAGACCCCCAAGACGTAACTTGAGGAGTGCGCCAGTCAATCTGGGGAGAGTGACACTGAAGCCATGGAAGGCCTAAGACAATCGGACTTGTCGTAACTGGAAGGATTAAAAACGATATTTCTTCATGGTGCAGGGCACCAATCTGAAGTGTTACTGGAGACGTACTCTGGGTGATGAGACCGTTGATGAGACGTGATCCATCTATAGCCGTCACAGTAATGGGTGTTCTTAACGTAATTACTGGTAGAGACCATTGATGCACTAATGATTTGGAAATAAAATTTCCTGCTGCTCCGGAATCAATCAATGCCTGTGACTCAAAGGTTTTGGTAGCAAAGGAAATCGTAACATCAAAAGCGCAGACTTTAGATTTCATAGAAGATGGAGAGGACTCCAGGGACCCTAACTTCACCTCTCCAGAACTAGTTAGGGCCTGGCATTTCCCGATCTCTTAGGGCAAGAGCTGAGCATATAAGTGGAATCAGCACAATAGATACAGAGTCTATTCTTGACTCTTCGTTTCCTCTCCTCTGAAGATAATTTGGAACGTCCTATCTCCATGGGAATCACAGAGGGTGAAACTGGACGAAATTGAGGGTTTGAACGAAGAGGTGCTTTAGCAGAAGTTGTTTTTTCAGCCTCTCTTTCACGAAATCTCATATCAACACGATGGCAAAGAGAGATCAGATCTTCAAGTGACGAAGGAAGCTCCTGGGTAGTCAGTGCATCTTTAATTTTATCGGAGAGCCCCTGCCAGAAGGCGGCAACTAGGGCTTCAGTGTTCCACTGAAGTTCAGAGGCTAAGATCCTAAATTGAATGACGTACTGGCCTACTGTATGAGATCCTTGTCGCAAACGGAGGATGCTGGAAGCAGCGGAGGTCACACGACCTGGTTCATCGAACACACTTCGGAATGTAGAAATGAATTTGGCACTATCTTGCAATATTGGGTCGTTTCTCTCCCACAGAGGGGAGGCCCAAGCCAGGGCTTGTCCAGAAAACAAAGAGATAAGATAGGCCACTCTGGAACGATGGGTAGAAAAATTTTGAGGTTGGAGCTCAAAATGGACTGAACATTGGTTAAGGAAACCCCTACAAGTTTTGGGGTCCCCATCGTACTTTGACGGAGTAGGCAGGTGAAGCGTGGAAGCTGTAGACACCTGGGATGGCACTGGGGAAACGGAGGAAAGCACAGGAGCCTCAGTAGTGGCTGTCACAGTCTGTCCGGATGTTCCTTGGGAGGTTAATGATTGATAACACTGAAGTAACAGCTGTTGGCGGGCATCCTGTTGCTCCACACGGCTGACCAGATGCTGCAGCATCTCTCTGGCGGTAGGTTCCGTATCTGGGTCTGTCATGGCCTGATCTTACTGTCACGGGCACTAGGAGTCTTTACCCAGGGATCACCAGGTGGTAGGCTTACCAGAGCAATGTAGGTGGTAATAGGGTACTCTGGTAGCAGGGTGATCACGGAACAGTAAATAGCAGATGACGAGATGCTCAGGAAAGTCTATGACTAGCAACATTGGTAATATGGAGGTAATAGTACACGAGGAACTGTATGGACAAGGACACGTGAAGGTAGTCAGTGGTCTGCGATAGCAAGTTGTACCACTGCTATAGTGAGGAGGAATGTCCAACAGAAACGAGGAGGTGATGAGAGTCAGCGGTCTGCGGATAGCAAGTTGTACCGCTGTCTGAGTGAAGGAATGGAATCCAAGTGGAGGTATCCGGGGAGTCAGTGGTCTGCGATAGCAAGTTGTACCACTGCTATGTGAGAGGATACTGGAACAGGTGAAACTGGAAACAGGGATCAGTGGTCTGCTACTAGCAAGTTGTACCACTGAATATATATGTGAGGAGGTGCACGGGGAGTGACTGCAACACAGGGTAAACACGGCACCTTAACACGATCCACAGTAATATGCACAATATAGATATATGAATGACTGAACAACACTGCAAATATGGAAAGTCTCTTGAAGTAATCCGGAACAAGATAGTACAGTCAATGATGGCAACAGACTCAGCGGATAGCAGACTCCAGAGGAGAACCAACACAGTCCAGCAAGATATGCAATACACCAGCACAGTCAATGAGAAGTATGCATACCGTGGTTCAGAAGCAGGCAGTCAGACAGGAGTGCAGCGATACCTGAGCGGCAGGAGGCCGGCAGGATGAGAAGTCCCTGGATGGATGAAGCAGAGGTCTAGTAGGTGCAGCGCACAGGTAAGTAAACCAACAGGGACACGAATCCACAGGAATCGGTAGAATGCGGAACTGGACTCTTGGAGGACCCAGAGGAATGGTGATGATCTAGCAGCAGGATAGCGGATGAGACACGAATCCAATGTGGACAGGCGGGTAGAGACCAGCGGAACACAGGAAGGCGTGGAGAGCGGATCAGCAGTAGATGGACGACTAGCGCTGGCAGCAGCAGCAGGACTCTGCGGACACACGGAGGTAACCAGTAGCAACCAGCAGGTGCAAATAGCGATGGAACACGGGTGAGCAGAGTAGACCAGGGACTGTTGATCACGGAGAGTAGCGGATGGCAATAATAGCAGCAGTCTCGAGGAAACACGGGAGAGATGAGATGAAGACTGCAGTGCACAGAGGCAGCGGATAGGAATCAGCTAACAGTCACGATGATGAAACACAGACGAGTTGCAAGCTGGAGTCTGTAGTGCACGGAGGCAGCGGATAGGAATCAGCTAACAGTCACGATGAGGAAACACAGACGAGTTGCAAGCTGGAGACTGTAGTGCACGGAGGCAGCGGATAGGAATCAGCTCACAGTCTTGATGATGAACAGGTGAGTAGATGTGGAGAGTGGCTGAAGTGCACGGAGGCAGCGGATAGGAATCAGCTCACAGTCTTGATGATGAACAGGTGAGTAGATGTGGAGAGTGGCTGAAGTGCACGGAGGCAGCGGATAGGAATCAGCAAACAGTCACAATGATATGAGATAGAGTTGAAGTGGCTTAGAAGACTGTAGTGCACGGAGGCAGCGGATAGGAATCAGCTAACAGTCACGATGATACACTTGATGGTAGAAGTGGTATGGGAACCACAGGAGTAGAAGTGGTTTGGAAACCACAGAGGTAGAAGTGGTTTGGAAACCACAGGAATCAGCAGCGCTGAATACACGAGGAAACACAGGAACACCTTCAGAGACTCATGGGGAATGAGACTCCAAGATCAGGCAACGTGGTGTTGACCACAGGTGCTTAATATAGGGAGTGTTGCCTGATCTGCCAATTAAGTTAAAGGGACATACACTGAAGGGTAGAAAAGGGCTGCGCATACGCAGACCCTCAGGATGGAGGACGGCCACGGTTCCTAAATTTCCGGGAAGAGGCACTCACGGTCCGGTGAGTGACAATATATTTGCACACCACTGTGGATAGCCTATGGTCCCATATGGTCTTTTATCTATATATAATCTGTTTATATGCCTTATGTACCCCATAGATATATGTACATTTTATGTACATAACATTTTTGCACTAGCACCCCCTCATTGTTATTATTCTTACGGTTAAATAACTATATCCTGCACCAAAATGGCCGATATTGAAGCCTTATTACTGAATGTTCCTACACCAAGATGGCCACCACTAACATCACGTGACCTATTATAAATTTGGTGCTTAGTGATAATGCATTACCAATCTTACTAATCCACCCCTCACTTACATAGTTACATAGTTACATAGTTGATGAGGTTGAAAAAAGACACCAGTCCATCAAGTTCAACCTATTTTGGATCTCCTGCGATCCTGCACTTATATTTGTAATTAATCCAGAGTAGGCAACCGCCCATCTGTTTCAATTTTGAAAATCCCCCCCAGACTCAATATTGCAATCCAATTTTTACCCTATATCCACTACTATCCTTTATTTTAAATTAACGGTCGTATCCCTGGATACACCTTTCCGCTAAAAATTTGTAAAACATATCTATTGAATCTGCCATCACATCCTTCCCTGGCAATGAATTCCATATCTTGACTGCCCTTACTTTAAAGAACCCCTTCCTTTGCTGGTTGTGAAATTTCCTCTCCTCTAACCTTAGGGGATGACCACGTGTCCTGTGTATGGTCCTTGGGGTAAAAAGTTCCCATGAAAGCTCTCTGTATTGACCCCTAATGTATTTGTACATAGTAATCATATCTCCCCTTAGACGCCTCTTTTCTAAAGTAAACATGCCTAAACTGGCTAACCTTTCCTCATAACTTAATGACTCCATACCCTTTATCAATTTTGTCGCCCTTCTCTGAACCCTTTCTAGTTCCAAATTATCTTTTTTATAGAGTGGTGCCCAGAACTGTACTGCATATTCAAGATGAGGTCTTACCAATGATTTATACAGTGGCAAAATTACACTATCTTCCCTTGCATCTATGCCCCTTTTTATGCATGCCAATACTTTGTTTGCCCTTGCAGCTGCTGCTTGACATTGAGCACTATTGCTAAGTCTACTGTCTACGAGCACTCCCAAATCCTTTTCCATTATAGATTCTCCCAAATTAATTCCATTTAATTTATAGATTGCGTTCTTGTTTTTGATCCCTGAATGCATAACCTTACATTTATCTGTGTTAAACCTCATATTCCATTTAGCCGCCCAATCCTCCAGTTTATTTAAGTCTCTCTGTAGAGAAGCTACATCTTGCTCTGATTTTATTACCTTACAGAGTTTAGTGTCATCTGCAAAAATAGAAACTTTACTCTCTAAACCATCACCAAGGTCATTAATAAATATATTAAAAAGGAGTGGTCCCAGCACGGAACCTTGAGGAACTCCACTTAAGACCTTTGACCAATTAGAAAATGTTCCATTTATCACAACTCTCTGTTCCCTATTCTCTAACCAGTTTTCGATCCAAGTACAAATTTTGATTTCTAGACCCAGTTCCCTTATTTTGTAAACCAACCTCTTGTGTGGCACTGTATCAAAGGCCTTTGCAAAATCTAAGTAGACCACATCTACTGTCCTGCCCTGGTCTAAGTTCCCACTAACTTCCTCGTAGAAACTAATTAGATTAGTTTGACATGACCTATCCCTCACAAATCCATGTTGATTCCCACTAATAATTTTATTGCGTACCAAGTAATCCTGAATACTGTCCCTTAAAATACCTTCCAGTAGTTTCCCCACTATTGATGTCAGGCTTACAGGTCTATAATTCTCTGGTTGTGATCTCGTCCCCTTTTTAAACAACGGCACCACATCTGCTATTCGCCAATCCCTTGGTACTGAGCCTGATGAGATTGAATCTCTGAAAATTAAGAATAGCGGTCTAGCTATTTCCGAGTTTAATTCCATAAGGACCCTTGGGTGTATGCCATCTGGACCTGGAGCTTTATTTATCTTAATATTCTTCAGTCGCCTTTGGACTTCTTCCTCTGACAACCAAGTATTAATTAATGGCATGGTTTCATTTCCATTTTTATGTATTACTCCTGCCATTTGTTCCTCTCTGGTAAATACTGAAGAAAAGAACGTGTTTAATATCTCTGCTTTTTCCTTAGTATCATTTATCAATTCACCCATCTCACTTCTTAGTGGTCCTATATTATCTTTTTTAATCCTTTTGCCATTTATATACTTAAAAAACTTTTTGGGGTTTGTCTTACTTTCTTTTGCAACGTGCCTTTCATTTTCTAATTTAGCCAATCTAATTTCCTTTTTGCATGTTTTATTACATTCCTTGTACCTATGGAAGGACTCCTCTGACCCTTCAGACTTAAACAATTTAAATGCACGCTTCTTCCTTTGCATTTCTTCCCTTACCTTTTTATTTAGCCACATTGGTTTAGACTTAATTCTTTTACATTTATTTCCTATAGGAATGAACTTATACGTGTATGTTTCCAACAACATTTTAAAGACAGCCCACATTTCTTCCGTATTTTTTCCTTCAAAGGCTTTGTCCCAGTCTATGCTCTTTATAGACTCCTTTAGCATATTAAAATTTGCCTTTTTAAAGTTTAAAGTCCTAGTTGATCCCTTATACTGTTGTTTCTGGAAACTAATTTCAAATGAGACCATATTATGATCACTGTTTCCCAAGTGCTCCTTTACTTGAATATTTGATATTACGTCTACATTGTTTGTTATTACTAGGTCCAGTATAGTCCGGTTCCTAGTTGGTTCCTCAACTAATTGGGACATGTAATGGTCTTTTAGCGTGCTCAGAAACCTATTTCCCCTAGCTGTACCGCAGGTCTCAGTACTCCAATCAATGTCCGGATAATTAAAATCCCCCATAATTAAAATTTGACCTAGTTGTGTAGCCTTTTCAATTTGCTGTAGAAGTTGGGCTTCCTCAATCGTACTAATATCTGGCGGTTTATAGCATATCCCTATCAGAAACTTCTCTGAACTTTTTCCTCCGCTGGATATTTCCACCCACAATGCCTCTATATTATCACCAATATTCTCGTATATAACTTCCTGAATACTTGGTTTTAATTCTGGCTTAATATAAAGACATACTCCTCCTCCCCTTTTATTTACCCTATCCCTCCTGAAGAGAGAATAGCCTTCCAAGTTGACTGCCCAGTCATATGTATCATCCCACCAGGTCTCAGTAATACCTATAATTTCATACTGCTCATTCATTGCTACTAGTTCTAACTCCCCCATTTTACCTGTCAGGCTTCTTGCATGTTCACTATATCATAATCCACCAAATACTGCCTGCTTTTACTAGAAATCGCGGCAGTACAGTAGCCACGCAAGCCCCCTCATTCTCACTGTTTAATAACTATATCCTGCACAAAGATGGCCGATATTGAAGCCTTATTACTGAGTGTTCGTACACCAAGATGGCCACCGCCAACATCACGTGACCTATTATAAATTTGGTGCTTTGTGAAAATGCCATACCAATCTTACTGTTCTACCCCTCACTTAACTCATGTTCACTAGATCATAATCCACCAAATACTGCCTGCTTTTACAAGAAATCGCGGCAGTACAGTAGCCGCGCATGCACAGTAAGTCCGTTGGGACGCGCATGCGCAGTAGGTTCTATGCTATGCGCATGCGCAAAATGGCAATGTGCATCGCTATAAAAGACCCCTTTAGCTAAGACCACATATACTACCTCCTGAGGAAGTCCTTCTGAGGACGAAACGCGTAGAGGCTAAATCTATTCACTCCTGGGTTATATATTTGGACTACCATACCATTAGTAATTCCTGTGCGGAGACTGTGGGAGGTTCCTGTTGTACCCGAGGATATGGTAAATCTGTTACCTGAATTACAGATAAGCTTATGTTTTAATTACTCAATGTGAGTGTGCATTTTATATGTTACTTCTTATTAAATGCTGGTTTCTTTGAAATACTACACCATATAGTGCATTATCCTTTTTTCCCTATCCACTGTGTGGAGGAGAGTTTTGGTGTTTACAGTATGCTGCTGATGTATGGCTGGAGAGCAGGCATGCAGTTTTGCTGATTTACTACCTCCTTGGAGAGAATGTTAATTATATCTCATTGAAAGAACAGCCGTTAATAAGCTGTGTTCCAGTCTCTGGACAAGATATATGCAGATAAGCAACCTTTAATCCTTGTGGTGTGTATTCATTAGGGTGATGGGCTATCACTAACACACTGATCTCATACCTGTTTTTCTGTCTTTTAATGCTTACATACTGGACTAATACCTATGGTCCTTAAGGATTGTCCAGAATATAGAAGTATTTGAACTATTTTGAACTTTACTACTTTCCACTGAACTTGGGTTAATACCCCCTGTAACGCACCATATTGCGCCGTATCCTGAACCTATTTACTCTATAATCTTGGACCTACCAACCATTTCTAAGGAAGGCTGCCTCCATATGTGGAAGAGGTGTTTATGTGGACTTTTTATATATACTCATACAATACTGTTGTGAGCGCCATTGTTTATTACTTCTATTGTACAATATATACATATATATATATATATATATATATATATATTTTTATTGCTGATAATTGTCCACTTACTTTTCTATGCAATGTGATGATACTTATGTAAATCACAGAACATTTTTATTTTCCCAGCTAGCTTGCACTGCAGACTGCCAGTCTGAGTCAGGCAAACAAATGTGTAACATTACTGTAGAAGGCAAATGGGTTGAGCAGACTGCTGGATTCTGGTTGTATGATTTCTTTTGTTAGGACCGAGTTGGTCAACCCCTAAAATGTAAGGGGAAAACAGTTGGGATAGCCTATGTATACATGGGGATACTCGATATTATGTTACCGCTGAGGTGAACAGAGAAAAACAGTGTTGTCATGTGGTAGTCACTATTTCTTTTTTGGAAGCTATGGGACACCCAGTTGATTGTAAAAATAAATAACCCAGAACCTCTTGATAATGTTACTAATACAGAGGCAGTGGGAGTGTTCTTCTAGTTTGAAGGGTTAATTTTTTTCAAGCACGATTGGAGAGTCAGAAAATGACAAGGGCAGCAGTGGAGTGCTTAATAATGTACCTCCTTGTCACGGATCCTATGGATATTTAGTGGATCCCTTGTAGCTGCCAGGTGATATTGCTCATTCAGGGGCGTGGAGTCTAATGGGTAGGTGGTGTTCGCCAGTGACCCCCGCAAGGGGGTATGGACTTTGCTGCCCCTATTCTGCAGGTCGCGGTCCTCTGGATGAGTGTTAGCAGAGAAGTAGGCGGAGCCCGACACGGAGGAGAGATGACGGCAACTTAGAGGAGTACTGTAGTAGTAGCACTGAAGCTGGCCCAATAGTAGTGCAGAGCAGCAGCAGGAGAGTGTCTGGGACAGCGGCAAATTAATGATAGAATGGTGGCTGAGGCGATGATAGCCAGTACACAGCAATTGCGGGAGACTTATTGGTACTGTGGTGGTAGTATCATAAAGGCAATAGAGGAGAGGCACTATAGTGATCAATAACTCAGCGCAACAGCAGATGAGTCAGTGATACAACGGCAGTTCAACAGAGGCAATAGTGGGGCAGAACTAGCTGATCCAAGGATGTTAACTCAGAGCAACAGCAGGTGAGTCACTGGTACAGTGACAGTTCAAATGGAGACAGAAGTGGAGTAGAACTTAGCTGATCTGGAGATGGTAACTCAGAGCAACTGCAAGTGAGTCACTGGTGCAGTGGCAGTTCAAATAGAGACAGAAGTGGAGTAGAACTTAGCTGATCCGAAGATGGTAACTCAGAGCAATAGAAGGTGAGTGACTGGTACAGCGGCAGTTCAAATAGAAGCAGTAGTGGCTTAGAAGTTAGCTGATCCGAAGATAACTGTTAAGAGCCGCGGCGGGGCTCAGCCGCCGTGACTCTCTCACCTGCGTCCTGGCCGTCGCTATGGCAACCGGGACGTCACTTCCGGGTATTGTCCCGGCCGTTGCCGAGGTAACGGCCGAGACGCTGTTGTAGTTAGCACCGCGTCCCGGCATTAGGGTCAGCCGGGCGTGTGCGCAAATCAGGCCAGGGGACATTAATTAACAGCCTCCTGTGGCTGATCCCCACTGCCTCTCTTCATTGGCCTGCACCAGTATATAAGGCAGGGAGGGCTTAGCCTCCCTGCCGGTTATAGTTCAGTCTTTCTGTGCCTAGCCTGCTCCTGAGCTATTGTGTGTGTTAACCTTGGATTTGACTACCTGTGTATTTCCTATTGCCTGTCCCTGGATTCTGAGTCTTTGCCTGTGCCCTTAACCTATTGCCTGTCTCCTGATTCTGATCCATGGCCTGTGACCTTGACATATTGCCTGTACCCGGACTCTGACCATTGCCTGTGATCCTGATCCATTCCCTGTCCTTGGATTCTGAACAGTTGCCTGTGACCCTGACCGTGCTGATACCTGACATCCCCTCCGGTGCTCCGTCCAGTCTGCAGATCGCTGGCCCGCCTCTGTTCTGTGTGTCACCTCCTGTACCTGTGCGCAGCTATGTGAGTATAAACTTATACTACTTTGAGTTTAAGACCTGGGGGCATCTGAGTACCTGTGGGCATAACCAGTCTCTACGGAAAGGCGGCTGCTAAACTTCTACCAGTTCTATAAGTTTATGCCGCACTGGTTGTCGTAACAGTAACTCAGAGCACAGCAAGTGAGTCACTGGTACAGTGGAAGTTCAGCAGAGGCAGTAGCGGAGTAGAACTAGCTGGTCTGTGGATGGTAACTCAAAGCACGGCAGGAGAGTCACTGGTACAGCGGAAGTTCAACAGAGGCAGTAGCGGAGTAGAACTAGCTGGTCCATAGAAGGTAACTTGAAGCACGGCAGGAGAGTCAGACCGAAGGGAGCCAGGTCCTTACAGAGAGTGAATGAACTCGAAGAACAGGCATCGGAGGAAGTGGGAGATTTAAATAGTGCTCCAAAATGCCAGGACCAATGGGGAACAAATAGATGTTTATGAGAGAGGGGAGTAGACTTGCGCATGTGCAAAACAGATGGTAGTTGCATTCAAAGGTGTGATCAGGATACCGGAATCACTGCTTACAGGAGGAAGGTAACAGCACTGGTGCCCATCCGCGGGGCCGGCGTGTGACACTCCTACTGAAATAGGATATGTTGTTGAACCTGCTGACTGGGTATCCGTGCTTGGGGCACCTAGTAAGAAAAGATAATTTTGCCTCAGTGAAGTTAAAAGACCCAACTCTAGTGAAGACTATGAAGAGATTTTAAAAGTGGTTAATGGAAACCCAATAGAGTTTAATAGTAATTTGCCGTACCCTTACATGGCAATAAGTTAAAAGTAGTTATATCAAATGTACAAAAAAGGAAAAGATATTTTGGAATGGTTGATAGTTCTTAAACTGTGTAGAAGTGTTAGACCTGGCTCATGGTTACATAATGGCAAAGCATCTAGGGGTAGAAAAACCTCAGAATGAATCTTGCAGTTGTTTTTCTGGCCAGGGGTGTGTCCAACTCAGAATCAGGTACCTAGACGGAAAGACACACCTCTGCAAATTAGAAGTGCACATAGGTGTGCAGGAAGATGGAAAAATTAGAGGTGCGCTGTGCATTGGTCAGTTCAACCTAATTTACGGCTTAAATGAAAAAGAACCACACATTTGTGTGTTTGAGGGTTTCTTTTCTAACATTGCTGGAAGTGCACCTAGAAATTTGTTTCTCTACTGAAGTGGAGAAACAAACTATCAGATGACACTCTGGGGTCTATTTATCAAGCCTAAAACTTATGCATGGTTTACCGAGTTGATGCAACATACAAATGTTTTGAGGCGTACCCACTATCTTATTTCAATGATCTTGCTCTGCAACATGAAATCACATTTTTGCACTGTTCAGCAAAACTAGACTCACCCCTGTCCTTACTCTGAGATCTACAATAATCACTCCTACTATTGGCAAGAGCAAACTTGTGTTCCTCTATAAATGCCACCATCTAGTGTGATTTGATAATGGTAGGACTCGTTTGTAGGTGTAATAGCAATCACTGGACAGAAAGTTCAGGGTCACGGCTGTATTAGACTACCACTGGGCATTCCCCAGAAGTCAAATGTGAGTGTACTTCCATTTCCCAGTGATGTAGAGCCATAGTAACATACAATACTATTATTTATTAACGACTGTCTCTACCACACTTGCACAATAAGGTTAATTTAGTCAGAACAGTATATCTTTGTAGTGTGGGAGTAAAGTGGAGCACCTGGGGGAAACCCATGCAAAAACGGCTGCTTTGCATATAGTTATGACACAAAGAGAAAAGCAAGTTGGATATATGAACTTCATTTCATACAGAGGTGCACTTGACACCCTACTATAATCTTTCTGCATGACTGGAGCCTAACCACTACTCTATGCTATTGCTAAATGGGTTTCTTTCACTGTTTAATTCTCTGTGGCTTCCTGCTAGCCCCCGTTCACCTGCTGACTTGATGACACTGAACCTTGCACTTGCAGCTGTCATTATTATTAACTGATATTTATAATGCTTCAGTGTACTCTGCAATTGGATACAAACACAATGATAAAACAAAACTGGGTATTTAAAGACAAAAAGCTTGCAATCCATAGGTAAATTTCTACATAAGGTTAAGTGCCACATCGTTCATATTGGCCCAGAAGTAATTCGGTTGAACAGGTTTAGATAGGGGTTGGAAATTTGATGATCTTGCACAAAGACAGGAGTTTATAGCAGGGCCACATGAGCATGGAGCTGAAAATTATTAAGGGCGTATTGTGAGCAGCAATGTGCCAGTGGGTGGGGGTGTGGCCAGCATCATTGAGGACATTAGTAGCGTTTCCCTCCAACCACCTCCATCTCCCTCTCCTCTTCCCTTACATAATGATCTCACTACTAAATGGATAGTGGTGAGTGCAAATAAATCATATACGTCAATATAGGCAGGAGATTACATTTTAAAATAGTATCAATCAATATAAACAGCAGACTACATATAATAATGTATCAATTGAAAAAGTGAGGAGAATATTATGCTAATATAGACAGGAGACTGCACATCTTCAAGGAGTAAGAAAAGGGATGCAGTTGTGACAGATTCGGATTAACACCCCATGGGGCTCTAAGCAATATGTAGTACCCCTTTCTAGTCACTCTAGGAAAGGATGGTAATAACACTGAATATTTGTGGGGTCTCACCCCTTGTCTTCGACACACTGCCTTTACCTGAGTTTTTGTTACACTAGGATGGAATGTGGAATACTAGTTGTTCCTCTAGGGATCGACTCTGGAAGCCCCTTGTTCCCGACCACAAAATCTCTGGCAATAATTTGGCACACAACAGGAATATACATATAGATTAGGGATTTTTATTACAAGGGAAAGTAAGTAGATGTGATCAAAGAGTTTTAAATCAGCAATGGGTACATAGGATATGGTGAGGTAAATTCAACATGAACAATACAATGACAGGTCACTCACTCCCACTTTTGACACACACTCTGGCTAACAAATGATTGTAAATTAGTTAAATGTTTGTATATGCATATATATATATATTGTGACAAAGCGATTGGTTTTCCACAGGCCTCTGAGAGGAGTTAGGTATTCAGTTGACAGTCTGTAGGGCAAGACTGCAAACAGGGTTATACATTTGTACAGCAGTACACCGAGTTTAAAGATATAAAGGTGGAGGACATATGTGTGACAAAATAATAGTATAGAGTGTAATTTATCGTAAAAATGTTGAAGTGGTTAGGGGTATCTTTTTCCATAGCTAACAGTTTACAGAGTGTGTTTACAGTGAGACTAATGAAGCAGAAAACCTGAAGAGAACTCCTCTATAAAGTCCAGGTAGGAGTGTCACCTGTCCATCCAGCTAGGGCTGTGGGAGAAGTGTAAACTATCTAAGCCTGAGTTGTTCATTATGTAGTGTAACCAATGCTGAACAAGTTGGCCGGTGACTAGGGAGTTGGTCTCTGTTTAACTTAGTATCAGGGTTACAAGAAAGGGTGTAGAATTTTGGGTATTAGCTACTTTACCATACTGACAATAAAAGCAGAGTACAAGCAAGATATTTTCGTGTATATCATCAGAAGGGTGCTCATATCACAAAGGGTTTCAGAAGTACGCATGTTTAGGGAGCAAATTTCCGCTTCCCAACTCAAGTAGACATCAACATGGAAGAAGTTTAGAAGCAGTGGTGAATGTGACCACTGCACAGCAAGGACAGCAGGCTCAGTTGCTATGAGTTGCAGAGCCACAGGAGGAAAACACCAGGCTCTTACAGTAAGAGTTAGCCCAGGTGAGCTGTTACAGAAATGTACCACCTGGTCCGGCTCTGCAGAAAATGTCACCAGTTGATGACATTTCTGTTGTCTTTTGAGAGAGTTGTATAAAGGGCAAATTGGCCTCCTAAAGTTTAGGCTGAGAGGCTGGCACCATATTTAACTGGTCAATGTGTCCCTGAGGACCGAGCCTCTGACAAGGCATGCAAAACAATCACCTGTAACACTTTCTTCCACAGAAGCAGAATATGTTGCAGTAGTGAGTGCAAGTCAAGAGATGATATGGTTGAGACAATTGTTAGTTGATTTGGGAAAGCAACAGGTAGAGCCTACAGAAATCTTTGAGGATAAACAAGGATGTCTGGCATTGGCACAAACAGAACCTGTCAACACAAAAACACATCAATGTGAATGTCACAAATCCCGTGGATATTTAGTGGATCCCTTGTAACTGCCAGGTGATATTGCTCATTCAGGGGCACAGAATCAAACGGGTAGGTGGTGTTCGCCAGTGACCCTCGCAAGGTGGTATGGACTTTGCTGCCCCTATTACGCAGGTCGCGGTCCCCTGGTTGAGTGTTGGCAGAGTAGTAGGCGGAGCTTGACACAGAGGAAAGATGACGGCAACTAAGAGGAGTACTGGAGAAGTAGCACTGGAGCTTGCCCAATAGTAATGCCGAGCAGAAGCCAGAGAGTGTCTGGGACAGATGCAATGCAATAATAGAATGATGCCTGAGGCAATGATAGCGAGTCCAGAGCAATGGCAGGAGAGTAATAGGTACTGCGGTTGTAGTTCAATGAAGGCAAAAGAGGAGTGGAACTATAGCGATTTGGAGATGGTAACTCAGCGCAATAGCAGGTGAGTCAGTGGTACAGCGGCAGTTCAAATAGAGGCAGTAGTGGAGTAGAGCTTAGCTGATCTGAAGATGGCAACTCAGAGCAACAGCAGGTGAGTCACTGGTACAGCGGCAGATCAAATAGAGGTAGTAGCGGAGTAGAAGTAGCTGATCTGTAGATGGTAACTCAGAGCACAGCAGGAGAGTCAGACTGAAAGGAGCCGGGTCCTTACAGAGAGTGAATAAAACTCGAAGAATAGGCATCAGAGAGGAGGAATTGGGAGGTTTAAATAGTGCTCCAAAATGCCAGGACCAATGGGGAACAATCAGACAGTTATGAAAGAGGGGAGTAGGCTTGCACATGCGCAGAGCAGATGGTAGATGCCTCCAAAGGTGTCATCAAGATACCGGAATCACCGATTACAGGATAAAGCTAACAACACCGGTGCCTGTCCGCGGGGCCGGCATGTGACTGTACCCCCCTTTTTAGAAGTGGCCACTGGACACTTAGCGGTGATCTTACATGGAGATCTGGCGTGGAGTTTCCATAGCAGCGCAGGTGAGTTGATATCGGAAGCATTAACCCAGGAGCGCTCCTCAGGACTGAAACCTCTTCAATCCACTAAATATTTCATTTCTCCTCTGGAGACTTTGGAGTCCAAAATTTGAGTCATCTCAAACTCTTCTTGTTGAGACCATTTGGGTTCTACAGAGGATGGGGCAGGTGAAGAGAACCTATTGATGATCAGAGGTTTCAGGAGGGATATGTGGAACGAGTTAGAGATGTGGAGCGAGGAAAGAACTTCAATTTGAAGGAGACTGGGTTGATAACCCGTAGGATCTTATATAAGCCAATGAACCGAGGAGCAAACTTCATAGAAGGCACTTTAAGGCGGATGTTCCTGGTGGATAACCACACTTTGTCTTCTTCCTTGAGAACAGGTACGGCCCGACTTTTTTTGTCTGCTGCGGTCTTGTAACGAATGGATGTCTTTTTGAGCTGGGAAACAACCCGAGCCCAGGTAGAGGAGAAAATCCGTAGAAGTTCGGCAGCAGCAGGAACATGGGTGGGCGGGAGGTCTGAAAACCTGGGAAGGATGGGATGTAGACTGTAGACAATAAAGAATGGAGTCTAGACGGTAGACTTGTGGAACAAATTGTTATGAGCAAATTCCGCCTATGATAAGAGGTCAATCCAGTTGTCTTGATTGGAGGAAGAAAATAAAGGTCTCAAGGTCTGGTATTATGCCCTTTGCTGGTAGGAAGGTCGGTAACAATGTCCATGCTGATGTGAGTCCAGGGTTTGGATGGCACAGAAAGTGGCATCAAAGAACCCATGAGAGCAAAGTGGGAAGACTTGTGCTGAGCACAGTTATTACATGCAGCAACCAAGTATTTAATATTAGTACGGAGAGAAGGCCACCAGTAGGAACGTGATACCAATTCGTAAGTTTTGAGGAACGCAGCATGGCCGGAGAATCTGGAGGCGTGGTGCCAGCGCAGTAACTTCTTACGAAGCGCCTTGGGAACAAACGTTTTTACAGGAGATGGAGAAGTAGAGGTAGCCATGAGACATTTGGGATCCAGAATGGGATGAGCAGATGGTGGCTCAGAATCCAAGGTGCAATCAAAAGTTCGGGGGAGTGCATCTGCCCTCTTGTTGAAATGACCTGGTTTGAAAGTCACACAGAGATTAAAACGAGAGAAAAAGAGCAACCACCGGGCCTGCCGAGGATTGAGACATTGTGCAGTATGTAGATACAAAAGTTTTTTATGGTCCGTACATATGGTGACCACATGTTGAGCTCCCTCCAGGAGATAAAGCCATTCAGACAGTGCCAGTCTCATAGTCAATAATTCTTTGTTGCCTTTGGTGTAATTCTGCTCGGCAGGTAAGAATTTCCGAGAGAAAAAGCCACAAGGCAGCAATCGGCTGGACGAGGACCATTGAGAGAGGACAGCTCCAACGCCAATTGCTGAGGCGTCTACTTCTAAGAAGAAGGGTTGGGAGAGATCCAGCTGCCGGCGAATGGGAGCTGAGGAGAAGGCTTTTTTGAGAAACAAGAATGCCTCCAAGGCCCCTGCTGTCCAGGTTCTAGGATTGGCACCCTTCTTGGTGAGTGCAGTGATGGGAATGACAATGCTGGAATAATTTAATATAAATTGTAGGTAGTAATTAGGAAATCATAAAAAACGCTGGACAGCCTTGAGTGTAGACGGAAGTGGTCAATTTAGGCTAGCCTGGACCTTTTCTGGGTCCATTCAGAGTCCAGATCCCAAGATGATGTATCCTAAGAAGAGCATGGAAGCGACTTCGAAGAAGCATTTCTCCAGTTTGCAATAAAAGCGATTCTTGCGGAACCTGGAAAGTACCTCAGCCACATGTCTCCTATGAGTGTCAACAGTTTGGGAAAAGATGAGAATATTGTCAAGATAAACGACCAAGTAGAAGAGGTCCCTAAAAATCTCATTGATGAAGCTTTGAAATACTGCCGGGACATTACAGAGGCCGAAGGATATTGTCACTCACTGGACTTCTAGATCTAGAGCTGGGCCAGTTGTCCCTCTGCCGGCACCTGTGTTGCGCCGCAGTCGTCCACCATCTTGACTAGGCTTCATGCGCATGTGCAGATCAGGAGGTCTCTTTATAACCTTTCCTTTATTGGTATTGGCTATCCATTAGCCTTGTCTCTATTTAGGCACTCCTGACCCCTCCTTAATTGTCTGATCTTGACTCTCACCTCCTCGTGTCACCTGTGTACCTTGTTTCTGTGGCTGCTGGTAAACCTGCCTCCTGTTGTGTGCTGTAGTGACCGCTGCTTCTCACCTGTTGGCCAGATACACTTAGCCACATCCGTGGTAAACCTGCCTCCTCTTGTATGCTGTAGTGACCGCTGCTTCTCACCTGTTGGCCGGATACTCTTAGCCACATCCGTGGTAAATCTGCCTCCTGTTGTATGCTGTAGTGACCGCTGCTTCTCACCTGTTGGCCGGATACTCTTAACCACATCCGTGGTAAACCTGCATCCTGCTGTATGCTGTAGTGATCGCTGCTTCTCATCTGTTCGCCGGATACTCTTAGCCACATACGTGGTAATCCTGCCTCTTGTTGTATGCTGTAGTGACTGCTGCTTCTCACCTGTTGGCCGGATACTCTTAGCCACATCCGTGGTAAACCTGCCTCCTGTTGTATGCTGTAGTGACCACTGCTTCTCACCTGTTGGCTGGATACTCTTAGCCACATCCGTGGTAAACCTGCCTCCTGTTGTATGCTGTAGTGACCGCTGCTTCTCACCTGTTGGCCGGATACTTTTAGCCACATCCGTGGTAAACCTGCCTCCTGTTGTATGCTGCAGTGACCGCTGCTTCCCACCTGTTGGCTGGATACTTCTTAGCCACAACTGTGGTCAACTAGCCTCCTGCTGTAGGCTGAAGTGACTATTACTTATTACCTGTTGGCCACACTTTATTCTATCAGCATTCATCATTTCTAGCCAATTGTCACTATCGTGTTATATCTTTCTCATTGGACTTATTTGCTTTAGTGTTATTGGGATAACATTACCTCTGTTTGTTTATCCTATAGTTTGTTTCATGATCTCTCCTGCCAGACAAGTGTTGTTACCATCATCGTATATATCTATGTTCACCTGAGTACCTTCACATGGTTTCTATTTATCAACGTTATAGTTAGATGTACTCCGTTGCTCTGCTGCACTCTCTTGAGGACCGCGACCTGCGCTGTGATGCCGCAAAACCCAAAGCCTCTTGCGGGGTACCCTGGAGAAGAGCAGTCACTGTGTTAGACTCCGCGCCTCGAGAGTAGTGATAACAACTAGCAGAGCATTGGGTCAAGAACTCTAGTGACCGTGACAGATAGATACTCATAATGTCCATCGCGGGTATTAAAGGTGGTTTTCCACTCATCTCCGGACCGGATGCGAATTAGGTTATATGCACCTCGAAGATCTAACTTAGTGAAGATCTTGGCTCCATTGATACAGTCGAACAATTCCGTGATGAGGGGAATAGGATAAAGTTTTTTGATGGTGACCGTATTAAGCCTGCGATAGTCAATACAGTCCTGTAATGAACCATCCTTCTTCTTCATGAAAAAGAAGCCTGCCCCGGCAGGAGAGACTGAGGGTCTAATAAAGCCCTTTGGAGATTTTCCTTTACATAGTCTGACATCGCCTGGGTTTCAGACTGAGAGAGAGGATAGACCTCTAGGTGGAGTCTTCCCCGGGAGTAGTTCTATCGGACAATCCCATGGGCAGTGTGGTGAAAGCACTTCAGGCCAGCCTTTGTCGAAGACATCATCGAATGCCCGGTAATGAGAAGGCAGTGTAGAAGGGCTGAAAGGTGTTGAGATGGATAATGAGTGAAGTGGTCTCACTTTCGTTAGACAACTAGAGCGGCAGTTGGAACCCCAGGCTAGAATCTCGGAGGTGTTCCAGTCTAGTTGAAGGGAATGCAACTGGAGCCATGGGAGACCTAGAATGATCGGGGTAGTGGTGCAGGGTAACACTAGGAATGAAATACGTTTGGAATGTAGTGCTCCAATGCGGAGAGTAAGTGGTTTAGTTTGATGATGAATCACGCCCCTTGGGAGTTGGGAACCATCAATGGCTGTGATGATGACTAGAAACTATAAGGAAAGTGTAGGAATAGACCAGCGAGTAATTAGAGTTTGTGATATAAAATTCCCAGCGGCACCAGAGTCTAGTAGGGTTTGAGACTGATATACAGAGGAGTTATATTGCAAGGAGACAGAAATGATGCAAACGGTAGAAGAGGAGGTTTTGCTGGACCCCACCCTGACTTCCCAGTAACATATCAGGGTTTGGTGTTTCCCAGTCTCTTGTGGCAAGAGCTCAGAAAGTGACCGGAATCGCCACAATAAATGCACAGCTTGTCTCGTCATCTCCTGTCAGGCTCCTCAGAAGTCCAACGGGTCTTTCCAATTTCCATAGGCTCATCAGCAACAGAGGGATGCAGCACAGGGCGCGGGGCTGGTCTAAGGGTAGAGCATCAGGACTGATCCTTTTCTGCTGACCTTTCCCGGAACCGCAGATCTACTCTGTTACAGAGGGAGATAAGGGCATCCAAGGTGGTGGGTAGCTCATGCGATCCCAACACATCCTTAATGCAATTTCACAAGCCTTGCCAGAAGGCGGCTACTAAGGCGTCATTGTTCCAAAATAGCTCAGAAGATAATGTGCGAAACTCAATAACATATTGTGCTACAGAGTGGTTCCCTTGGCGAAGTCTGAGGATGCCAGTGGAAGCAGAGGAGACTCGACCGGGCTAATCGAAAATCCGGTGAAAGGTTACCAGGAAGGAGGCATAGTTGCTAAGAAGAGGATCATCCCTCTCCCAGAGTGGGGAAGCCCAAGCCAGTGCTTAACCTGTTAACAAAGAGACAATATATGCCAATTTTTCCTGTCAGTGGGATAATTTTGGGATTGCAGCTCAAATTGAATTGAACACTGATTTAGAAAGCCACAACAAACTTTTGGGTCACCGTCGAATTTAGCTGGAGTAGGTAGCCTGAGCGTGGAGGTAGTTGCAGGGGAAGCCAGGTGACCAAGAGGTTGCTCAGATGGAGGAACAGTGACAACAGATTGGGTTGCTTGAAGCGTATCCAGACAACCACTCAGGGTTTGGAAATACTGTAGGAGCTGACGTTGACTATTGTCTTGCTGTTCGACCCGTGCTATAAGCTGTTGTAACATATCTTTAGCAGAAGGCTCCACCGGGGGATCAGACATTCAGGCTTGTTCTTACTGTCACGAATCCCATGGATATTTAGTGGATCCCTTGTAACTGCCAGGTGATATTGCTCATTCAGGGGTGCGGAATCTAACGGGTAGGTGGTGTTCGCCAGTGACCCCCGCAAGGGTGTATGGACTTTGCTGCCCCTATTCCACAGGTCACGGTCCCCTGGATGAGTGTTGGGCAGAGTAGTAGGCGGAGCCTGACACAGAGAGAAGATGACGGCAACTAAGAGGAGTACTGGAGAAGTAGCACTGGAGCTTGCCCAATAGTAATGCCGAGCAGAAACCGGAGAGTGTCTGGGACAGCGGCAATACAATAATAGAATGGTGGCTGAGGTGATGATAGCGAGTCCAGAGCAACGGCAGGAGAGTAATAGGTACTGCAGTGGTAGTTCAATGAAGGCAATAGAGGAGTAGAACTATAACGATCTGGAGATGGTAACCCAGCACAATAGCAGGTGAGTCAGTGGTACAGCGGCAGTTCAAAAGAGACAGTAGTGGAGTAGAACTTAGCTGATCCAAAGATGGTAACTCAGAGCAACAGCAGGTGAATCACTGGTTCAGCGGCAGTTCAACAGAGACAGTAGTGGAGTAGAACTTAGTTGATCCGGAGATGGTAATTCAGAGCAACAGCAGGTGAGTCACTGGTACAGCGGCAGTTCAAATAGAGGCAGAAGTGGAGTAGAACTTAGCTGATCCGAAGATAGCAACTCAGAGCAACAGTAAGTGAGTACAGCGGCAGTTCAACAGAGGCGGTAGTGGGGTAGAACTTAGCTTATCCGAAGATGGTAACTCAGCGCAACTGCAGGTGAGTCACTGGTACAGCGGCAGTTCAGCAGAGACAGTAGTGGAGTAGACCTAGCAGATCCGTAGATGGCAACTCAGAGCACGGCAGGTGAGTCACTGGTACAGTGGAAGTTCAACAGAGGTAGTAGCGGAGTAGAACTAGCTGATCCGTAGATGGTAACTCAGAGCACAGCAGGAGAGTTAGACCGAAAGGAGCCGGGTCCTTACAGAGAGTGAATAAAACTTGAAGAACAGGCATCAGAGAGGAGGAAGTGGGAGGTTAAAATAGTGCTCCAAAATTCCAGGACCAATTGGGAACAAGTAGACGGTTATCAGATAGGAGAGTAGGCTTGCACATGCGCAGAGCAGATGGTAGATGCATCCAAAGGTGTGATCAGGATACCAGAATCACTGCTTACAGGAGGAAGGTAACAACAAAGAACAAACACAAACTTTCACCTCAAACCTCTCCACCCTAATACTGCCAGCAGGCTCGTAAATAAATAAATACATTTAAAAAATAGCGTGGACCCCCCTCCTTCCCAAACAGATTAACCCTAGTGCTACCAGCTTAGGCTGGTATTAGCAAAATCAGGGGGGCAAAAGCGTGGGGTCTCCATGATTTTACTAGAACGAGAGGCTGGTGGCACTATAGCAGGGGAACCCACAGCTTGGGATTCTCCTGCCACAGCGACAACCAGCCCCAGGCTGGTCAGCATGGGGCTGAATTCCCTGGGCAGATGGGGTCTGCAAAAAAACAGTGAAACCCCCCCCCTTAGTGGCATCCAGCCCTGGCCTCTTCCCACACCCCAGGGCCCGATGTGACCTGTAGTACACCAAGACAAAATTTAAATAAACCACACACCTCATTTCCCAAGTAATTTTATTGAATCCCCCCTTCAGTAATACTCCTAGTTATTCATCTGCAATTATTGATTGTTGTCCCAATAAATTCAGTTCTTCAAGTTTGGTAATCCAAAATAATCTACTGGAACATGCTTGGCAAAATAAAAAACCATTGCAAATAATACACATTAGCTCCCATTGCAGAATGAAAATATGACAGCCACTTGCTCTATTTATAACTTGGGACTTTCCCATGCAGTCAGAGCTGAAAGCCCCAGGTATAAATAAATCTAGTGGCTATCATTTTTTCATTATGCGACGGGAGCTTCTGAAGTCAGGAGCTAGTGTGCATCATTTGTAATGTTTTTTTATTGTAACTGTCGACATCACTACCTTCAGACCAGGTTCAGGTAGTTTTATTCACTAGCTTGGAAACAAAACAAAACATAAACAAAATAGTTGCAGTCTGGCTACTAACTAATACAGAGATATTTCCTCTCTAGAGTGAGGGACTTAGTATCCCTCACTTAAACCAAACAGTGGAATTTACAGATCAAAATTGCAGTCTTCTTACCTCCCCCAGACAATGAGAGACTCATTGAACTGCCCAGCAGCCTTTTAACAGCACTTTGCAGGTACAACTTCTGATTAGTCTGCTGTGAGACAGAAGACCCGGACTGGGCCTTATGTATGGAGCCCAAACTTCTCTGTCCATATGTAACACTAGGGACCCCTACCATATTTTCTTACAACTGAGAAACACTTTGAGAAGCTTTTCCTTAGGCACAAACAATCTCCCTGGTGTTTTAAAATACAAATGATTTATATACCTGCCATTCACTTCGTTCCCAATGCTTCTGTCATAGTATGTATAATTTATATTTACAGGCTATATAGATATGTCATTCCAAAACATTTTTGTGTGCATGTGCAGTACGGAAATGAGCATATTGTGCTACAAATAAAACTAGAGATGAGCGCACTCGGATTTATGAAATCCGAGCCCACCCGAACGTTGCCGATCCGAGTCGGATCCGAGACAGATCCGGGTATTGGCGCCAAATTCAAATCTGAAACTGAGGCTCTGACTCATAATTCCGTTGTCGGATCTCGCGATACTCGGATCCTATAAATTCCCCGCTAGTCGCCGCCATCTTCACTCGGGCATTGATCAGGGTAGAGGGAGGGTGTGTTAGGTGGTCCTCTGTCCTGCTATATCTCGTGCTGTTCAGTTAAGTTCTGTGCTGTTCAGTTAAGTTCTGTGCTGTGCTGTGCTCAGTCCAGTGGTGCTGTGTCCTGTGCTTTGTCCTTCTGAGGTCAGTGGTGCTGCTGGGTCCTGTGCTGTGTCCTGTTCAGTCCAGTGGTGCTGTGTCCTGTGCTCTGTGCTTCTAAGGGCATAGTTATTTCCCCAATATTCCCAAGTTTTTAAAAAATAAAAAAAAAGTTATAAAAAATATTAAAATAAAAAATTTAAAAAAAAAAGTAATTATAACCAAATTTGCAAAACCAATCCAGCAGTATAAGTCCTTTGGTACTGCAATATTACCAAGTTCACACATTCTGCAGTATCTTGTGCTACATATAATGGAGACCAAAAATTTGGAGGATAAAGTAGGGAAAGATCAAGACCCACTTCCTCCTAATGCTGAAGCTGCTGCCACTAGTCATGACATAGACGATGAAATGCCATCAACGTCGTCTTCCAAGCCCGATGCCCAATCTCGTAGTACCGGGCATGTAAAATCCAAAAAGCCAAAATTAAGAAAAAGTAGTAAAAAGAGAAACTTAAAATCATCTGAGGAGAAACGTAAAGTTGCCAATATGCCATTTACGACACGGAGTGGCAAGGAACGGCTTAGGCCCTGGCCCGTGTTCATGACTAGTGGTTCAGCTGCACCCACGGATCTTATCCCTCCTCCTCCTCCCCCCCTACAAAAAATTGAAGAGAGTTATGCTGTCAGCAACAAAACAGCAAACAACTCTGCCTTCTAAAGAGAAATTATCACAAATCCTCAAGGTGAGTCCAAGGGTGTTGGTGATTGTCAAGCCTGACCTTCCCATCACTGTACAGGAAGAGGTGGCTCGGGAGGAGCCTATTGATGATGTAGCTGGCGCTGTGGAGGAACTTGATGATGAGGATGGTGATGTGGTTATTGTAAATGAGGCACCAGGGGGGGAAACAGCTGATGTCCATGGGATGAAAAAGCCCATCGTCATGCCTGGTCAGAAGACCAAAAAATGCACCTCTTCGGTCTGGAGTTATTTTTATCCAAATCCAGACAACCAATGTATGGCCATATGTAGCTTATGTAAAGCTCAAATAAGCAGGGGTAAGGATCTTGCCCACCTAGGAACATCCTCCCTTAAACGTCACCTGAATAACCTTCATAGTTCAGTGGTTAGTTCAGGAACTGGGGCTAGGACCCTCATCGGTACAGGGACACCTAAATCCCGTGGTCCAGTTGGATACACACCAGCAACACCCTCCTCGTCAACTTCCTCCACAATCTCCATCAGATTCAGTCCTGCAGCCCAAGTCAGCAGCCAGACTGAGTCCTCCTCAATACGGGATTCATCCGAGGAATCTTGCAGCGGTACGCCTACTACTGCCACTGCTGCTGTTGCTGCTGTTAGTAGGTCATCTTCCCAGAGGGGAAGTCGTAAGACCGCTAAGTCTTTCACAAAACAATTGACCGTCCAACAGTCGTTTGCCATGACCACAAAATACGATAGTAGTCACCCTATTGCAAAGCGTATAACTGCGGCTGTAACTGCAATGTTGGTGTTAGACGTGCGCCCGGTGTCCGCCATCAGTGGAGTGGGATTTAGAGGGTTGATGGAGGTATTGTGTCCCCGGTACCAAATCCCGTTGAGATTCCACTTCACTAGGCAGGCGATACCAAAAATGTACAGAGAAGTACGATCAAGTGTCCTCAGTGCTCTAAAAAATGCGGTTGTACCCACTGTCCACTTAACCACGGACATGTGCACAAGTGGTTCTGGGCAAACGAAGGACTATATGACTGTGACAGCCCACTGGGTAGATGCATCCCCTTCCGCAGCAACAACAACAGCTGCATCAGTAGCAGCATCTACAAAATGGCTGCTCGTGCAAAGGCAGGCAACATTGTGTATTACAGGCTTTAATAAGAGGCACAACGCTGACAACATATTAGAGAAACTGAGGGAAATTATCTCCCAGTGGCTTACCCCACTTAGACTCTCATGGGGATTTGTGGTGTCAGACAATGCCAGTAACATTGTGCGGGCATTAAATATGGGCAATTTCCAGCACGTCCCATGTTTTGCCCACACCATTAATTTGGTGGTGCAGCATTACCTCAAGAGTGACAGGGGTGTGCAGGAGATGCTTGCGGTGGCGCGCAAAATTGCTGGACACTTTCGGCATTCAGCCAGTGCCTACCGCAGACTAGAGGCACATCAAAAAAGCATGAACCTGCCCTGCCATCACCTCAAACAAGAGGTTGTGACGCGCTGGAACTCCACCCTCTATATGCGGCAGAGGATGGATGAGCAGCAAAAGGCCATTCAGGCCTACACAGCCACCTACGACATAGGCAAAGGAGTGGGGATGCGCCTCAGTCAAGCGCAGTGGAGACTGATTTCCGTGTTGTGCAAGGTTCTGCAGCCATTTGAACTTGCAACACGAGAAGTCAGTTCCAACACTGCCAGCTTGAGTCAGGTCATTCCCCTGATCAGGCTGTTGCAGAAGCAGCTGGAGAAAGTGAGGGAGGAGCTGGTAAGCCATTGCGATTACACCAAACATGTAGCTCTTGTGGATGTAGCCCTTCGTACGCTTTGCCAGGATCCAAGGGTGGTCACTCTTTTAAAGTCAGAGGAATACATTCTGGCCACCGTGCTCGATCCTCGGTTTAAAGCGTATGTTGTGTCTCTGTTTCCGGCGGACACAAGTCTACAGCGGTGCAAAGACCTGCTGGTCAGGAGATTGTCCTCTGAAGAGGACCGTGACATGCCAACAGCTCCACCCTCATTTTCTTCCACATCTATGGCTGCGAGGAAAAAGCTCAGTTTTCCCAAAAGAGGCGCTGGCGGGGATGCTGATAACATCTGCTCCGGACTGAAGGACCTGCCAACCATTGCAGACATGTCTACTCTCGCTGCATTGGATGCTGTCACAATAGAAAAAATTGTGGATGATTACTTTGCTGACACCATCCAAGTAGACATGTCAGACAGTCCATATTGTTACTGGCAGGAAAAAAAGGCAGTTTGGAAGCCCCTGTACAAACTGGCTATATTTTACCTGAGTTGTTCCCCCTCCAGTGTGTACTCGGAAAGAGTTTTTAGTGCAGAGGGGAACCTGGTCAGTGAGCGGCGAAGGAGGTTGCTTCCTCAGAACGTTGAAAAAATGATGTTTATAAAAATTAATAATAAATTCCTCAATGAAGTACAGCACTGCCCTCCAGATAGTACAGAGGGACCTGTGGTTGTGGAGTCCAGCGGGGACGAATTGATAATGTGTGATGAGGAGGAAGTACACACTGTAGGGGGAGAGGAATCAGAGGTTGAGGATGAGGACGACATCTTGCCTCAGTAGAGCCTGTTTAGTCTGTACAGGGAAAGATGAATAGCTTTTTTGGTGTGGGGGCCCGAACAAACCAATCATTTCAGCCAAAGTTGTTTGGTAGGCCCTGTCGCTGAAATGATTGGTTTGTTAAAGTGTGCATGTCCTATTTCAACAACATAAGGGTGGGTGTGAGGGCCCAAGGACATTTCCATCTTGGAACTTTTTTTTTTGCATTATATGACCAATCAACAGTCGTTTGCCATGTTCAAAAAGTAAAACCAAATTTAAACAAATTCAAGAAATTAAACCAAAAGTAAAATGCCCTGTCATAATTTAAAACACGAGGTATTGACGTGCTCTAAAACTACTGTATTGTTGTTTATATTTTATAAACACTACACTTGAAAGCTTGAGTCTTTCAATTAAAAAGTAACTGTCCATTGCACGAATATTTGCAACAGGGACAATTTTAGGGTTAAGAAAGTCAACTAATAACACTTCGACACTGTCTGTCTTTATAAACACTACACTTGGAAGTTGGAGGAGGTATTGTGGCCCCGGCACCAAATTTACTACCGGGGCCACTCCACTGTGCAGTCCATATTTAGGTGTATCAGATATTAAACAACGGTGACAGTTGATGCCCAATTTTTTAATTATATTGTTGGCACTGTAAAAAATTGTGTTCCGGGCACACCACACTACGCAGTCCATACCCTTTATTGGTGGAATTCTGACCCGTGGAGGGTTTTTTAATTATATTGTGGCCTCTGTACCAAATTGTGTACCGGGGCCACCACACTACGCAGTCAAGATAGATAGATGCGTATCATAGATAAAGTACATTCAGTGGTGTGGGGCAAATTGAAAAATATTCAAAATGCACTGACATTATCAAAAACAAGAGGTTTTCACACGCTGAAACTCCAACATGTATATGATGGAGAGGATGGAGGAGCAGCCGTATGTGCAGTGTAATGCAGACCTGTTGAAGGTTTTTTATATATTTTATTGTGGTGCCCAGTGCCCACTACTCTACGCAGTCCAGATACTATTTTTGGGTGTAATTCAGACCTGTTGAAAGTTTTCTATATATTTTATTGTGGTGCCCAGTGCCCACTACTCTACGCAGTCCAGATACTATTTTTGGGTGTAATGCAGACCTGTTGAAGGTTTTCTATATATTATATTGTGGTGGCCAGTGGCCAGTCCTCTATGCAGTCCAGATACTATTTTTGGGTGTAATGCAGACCTGTTGAAGGTTTTCTATATATTTTTTATTGTGGTGCCCAGTGCCCACTACTCTACGCAGTCCAGATACTATTTTTGGGTGTAATTCTGACCTGTTGAAGGTTTTCTATATATTATATTGTGGTGGCCAGTGGCCAGTCCTCTATGCAGTCCAGATACTATTTTTGGGTGTAATGCAGACCTGTTGAAGGTTTTCTATATATTATATTGTGGTGGCCAGTGGCCAGTCCTCTACGCAGTCCAGATACTATTTTTGGGTGTAATTCTGACCTGTTGAAGGTTTTCTATATATTATATTGTGGTGGCCAGTGGCCAGTCCTCTATGCAGTCCAGATACTATTTTTGGGTGTAATGCAGACCTGTTGAAGGTTTTCTATATATTTTTTTTTGCGGTGCCCAGTGCCCACTACTCTACGCAGTCCAGATACTATTTTTTGGTGTAATTCTGACCTGTTGAAGGTTTTCTATATATTATATTTTGGTGGCCAGTGGCCAGTCCTCTATGCAGTCCAGATACTATTTTTGGGTGTAATGCAGACCTGTTGAAGGTTTTCTATATATTTTTTATTGTGGTGCCCAGTGCCCACTACTCTACGCAGTCCAGATACTATTTTTGGGTGTAATTCTGACCTGTTGAAGGTTTTCTATATATTATATTGTGGTGGCCAGTGGCCAGTCCTCTATGCAGTCCAGATACTATTTTTGGGTGTAATGCAGACCTGTTGAAGGTTTTCTATATATTTTTTATTGTGGTGCCCAGTGCCCACTACTCTACGCAGTCCAGATACTATTTTTTGGTGTAATTCTGACCTGTTGAAGGTTTTCTATATATTATATTTTGGTGGCCAGTGGCCAGTCCTCTACGCAGTCCAGATACTATTTTTGGGTGTAATTCAGACCTGTTGAAGGTTTTCTATATATTTTTTTTTGTGGTGCCCAGTGCCCACTACTCTACGCAGTCCAGATACTATTTTTGGGTGTAATTCTGACCTGTTGAAGGTTTTCTATATATTATATTGTGGTGCCCAGTGCCCACTACTCTACGCAGTCCAGATACTATTTTTGGGTGTAATTCTGACCTGTTGAAGGTTTTCTATATATTATATTGTGGTGGCCAGTGGCCAGTCCTCTATGCAGTCCAGATACTATTTTTGGGTGTAATGCAGACCTGTTAAAGGTTTTCTATATATTTTTTATTGTGGTGCCCAGTGCCCACTACTCTACGCAGTCCAGATACTATTTTTTGGTGTAATTCTGACCTGTTGAAGGTTTTCTATATATTATATTGTGGTGCCCAGTGCCCACTACTCTACGCAGTCCAGATACTATTTTTGGGTGTAATTCTGACCTGTTGAAGGTTTTCTATATATTATATTGTGGTGGCCAGTGGCCAGTCTTCTACGCAGTCCAGATACTATTTTTGGGTGTAATGCAGACCTGTTGAAGGTTTTCTATATATTTTTTATTGTGGTGCCCAGTGCCCACTACTCTACGCAGTCCAGATACTATTTTTGGGTGTAATTCTGACCTGTTGAATGTTTTCTATATATTATATTGTGGTGGCCAGTGGCCAGTCCTCTATGCAGTCCAGATACTATTTTTGGGTGTAATGCAGACCTGTTGAAGGTTTTCTATATATTTTTTATTGTGGTGCCCAGTGCCCACTACTCTACGCAGTCCAGATACTATTTTTGGGTGTAATTCTGACCTGTTGAAGGTTTTCTATATATTATATTGTGGTGCCCAGTGCCCACTACTCTACGCAGTCCAGATACTATTTTTGGGTGTAATTCTGACCTGTTGAAGGTTTTCTATATATTATATTGTGGTAGTCAGTGGCCAGTCCTCTACGCAGTCCAGATACTATTTTTGGGTGTAATTCAGACCTGTTGAAGGTTTTCTATATATTTTTTTTTGTGGTGCCCAGTGCCCACTACTCTACGCAGTCCAGATACTATTTTTGGGTGTAATGCAGACCTGTTGAATGTTTTCTATATATTATATTGTGGTGGCTAGTGGCCAGTCCTCTACGCAGTCCAGATACTATTTTTGGGTGTAATGCAGACCTGTTGAAGGTTTTCTATATATTATATTGTGGTGGCCAGTGGCCAGTCCTCTATGCAGTCCAGATACTATTTTTGGGTGTAATGCAGACCTGTTGAAGGTTTTCTATATATTTTTTATTGTGGTGCCCAGTGCCCACTACTCTACGCAGTCCAGATACTATTTTTGGGTGTAATTCTGACCTGTTGAAGGTTTTCTATATATTATATTGTGGTGGCCAGTGGCCAGTCCTCTATGCAGTCCAGATACTATTTTTGGGTGTAATGCAGACCTGTTGAAGGTTTTCTATATATTTTTTATTGTGGTGCCCAGTGCCCACTACTCTACGCAGTCCAGATACTATTTTTGGGTGTAATTCTGACCTGTTAAAGGTTTTCTATATATTATATTGTGGTGCCCAGTGCCCACTACTCTACGCAGTCCAGATACTATTTTTGGGTGTAATTCTGACCTGTTGAAGGTTTTCTATATATTATATTGTGGTGGCCAGTGGCCAGTCCTCTACGCAGTCCAGATACTATTTTTGGGTGTAATTCAGACCTGTTGAAGGTTTTCTATATATTTTTTTTTGTGGTGCCCAGTGCCCACTACTCTACGCAGTCCAGATACTATTTTTGGGTGTAATGCAGACCTGTTGAATGTTTTCTATATATTATATTGTGGTGGCTAGTGGCCAGTCCTCTACGCAGTCCAGATACTATTTTTGGGTGTAATGCAGACCTGTTGAAGGTTTTCTATATATTATATTGTGGTGGCCAGTGGCCAGTCCTCTATGCAGTCCAGATACTATTTTTGGGTGTAATTCTGACCTGTTAAAGGTTTTCTATATATTATATTGTGGTGCCCAGTGCCCACTACTCTACGCAGTCCAGATACTATTTTTGGGTGTAATTCTGACCTGTTGAAGGTTTTCTATATATTATATTGTGGTGGCCAGTGGCCAGTCCTCTACGCAGTCCAGATACTATTTTTGGGTGTAATTCAGACCTGTTGAAGGTTTTCTATATATTTTTTTTTGTGGTGCCCAGTGCCCACTACTCTACGCAGTCCAGATACTATTTTTGGGTGTAATGCAGACCTGTTGAATGTTTTCTATATATTATATTGTGGTGGCTAGTGGCCAGTCCTCTACGCAGTCCAGATACTATTTTTGGGTGTAATGCAGACCTGTTGAAGGTTTTCTATATATTATATTGTGGTGGCCAGTGGCCAGTCCTCTATGCAGTCCAGATACTATTTTTGGGTGTAATGCAGACCTGTTGAAGGTTTTCTATATATTTTTTATTGTGGTGCCCAGTGCCCACTACTCTACGCAGTCCAGATACTATTTTTGGGTGTAATTCTGACCTGTTGAAGGTTTTCTTTATATTATATTGTGGTGGCCAGTGGCCAGTCCTCTATGCAGTCCAGATACTATTTTTGGGTGTAATGCAGACCTGTTGAAGGTTTTCTATATATTTTTTATTGTGGTGCCCAGTGCCCACTACTCTACGCAGTCCAGATACTATTTTTGGGTGTAATTCTGACCTGTTGAAGGTTTTCTATATATTATATTGTGGTGCCCAGTGCCCACTACTCTACGCAGTCCAGATACTATTTTTGGGTGTAATTCTGACCTGTTGAAGGTTTTCTATATATTATATTGTGGTGGCCAGTGGCCAGTCCTCTACGCAGTCCAGATACTATTTTTGGGTGTAATTCAGACCTGTTGAAGGTTTTCTATATATTTTTTTTTGTGGTGCCCAGTGCCCACTACTCTACGCAGTCCAGATACTATTTTTGGGTGTAATGCAGACCTGTTGAATGTTTTCTATATATTATATTGTGGTGGCTAGTGGCCAGTCCTCTACGCAGTCCAGATACTATTTTTGGGTGTAATTCAGACCTGTTGAAGGTTTTCTATATATTATATTGTGGTGGCCAGTGGCCAGTCCTCTATGCAGTCCAGATACTATTTTTGGGTGTAATGCAGACCTGTTGAAGGTTTTCTATATATTTTTTATTGCGGTGCCCAGTGCCCACTACTCTACGCAGTCCAGATACTATTTTTTGGTGTAATTCTGACCTGTTGAAGGTTTTCTATATATTATATTGTGGTGCCCAGTGCCCACTACTCTACGCAGTCCAGATACTATTTTTGGGTGTAATTCTGACCTGTTGAAGGTTTACTATATATTATATTGTGGTGGCCAGTGGCCAGTCCTCTACGCAGTCCAGATACTATTTTTGGGTGTAATTCAGACCTGTTGAAGGTTTTCTATATATTTTTTTTTGTGGTGCCCAGTGCCCACTACTCTACGCAGTCCAGATACTATTTTTGGGTGTAATGCAGACCTGTTGAATGTTTTCTATATATTATATTGTGGTGGCTAGTGGCCAGTCCTCTACGCAGTCCAGATACTATTTTTGGGTGTAATGCAGACCTGTTGAAGGTTTTCTATATATTATATTGTGGTGGCCAGTGGCCAGTCCTCTATGCAGTCCAGATACTATTTTTGGGTGTAATGCAGACCTGTTGAAGGTTTTCTATATATTTTTTATTGTGGTGCCCAGTGCCCACTACTCTACGCAGTCCAGATACTATTTTTGGGTGTAATTCTGACCTGTTGAAGGTTTTCTATATATTATATTGTGGTGGCCAGTGGCCAGTCCTCTATGCAGTCCAGATACTATTTTTGGGTGTAATGCAGACCTGTTGAAGGTTTTCTATATATTTTTTATTGTGGTGCCCAGTGCCCACTACTCTACGCAGTCCAGATACTATTTTTGGGTGTAATTCTGACCTGTTGAAGGTTTTCTATATATTATATTGTGGTGCCCAGTGCCCACTACTCTACGCAGTCCAGATACTATTTTTGGGTGTAATTCTGACCTGTTGAAGGTTTTCTATATATTATATTGTGGTGGCCAGTGGCCAGTCCTCTACGCAGTCCAGATACTATTTTTGGGTGTAATTCAGACCTGTTGAAGGTTTTCTATATATTTTTTTTTGTGGTGCCCAGTGCCCACTACTCTACGCAGTCCAGATACTATTTTTGGGTGTAATGCAGACCTGTTGAATGTTTTCTATATATTATATTGTGGTGGCTAGTGGCCAGTCCTCTACGCAGTCCAGATACTATTTTTGGGTGTAATTCAGACCTGTTGAAGGTTTTCTATATATTATATTGTGGTGGCCAGTGGCCAGTCCTCTATGCAGTCCAGATACTATTTTTGGGTGTAATGCAGACCTGTTGAAGGTTTTCTATATATTTTTTATTGCGGTGCCCAGTGCCCACTACTCTACGCAGTCCAGATACTATTTTTTGGTGTAATTCTGACCTGTTGAAGGTTTTCTATATATTATATTGTGGTGCCCAGTGCCCACTACTCTACGCAGTCCAGATACTATTTTTGGGTGTAATTCTGACCTGTTGAAGGTTTTCTATATATTATATTGTGGTGGCCAGTGGCCAGTCCTCTACGCAGTCCAGATACTATTTTCGGGTGTAATTCAGACCTGTTGAAGGTTTTCTATATATTTTTTATTGTGGTGCCCAGTGCCCACTACTCTACGCAGTCCAGATACTATTTTGGGGTGTAATTCTGACCTGTTGAAGGTTTTCTATATATTATATTGTGGTGGCCAGTGGCCAGTCCTCTACGCAGTCCAGATACTATTTTTGGGTGTAATTCAGACCTGTTGAAGGTTTTCTATATATTTTTTTTTGTGGTGCCCAGTGCCCACTACTCTACGCAGTCCAGATACTATTTTTGGGTGTAATGCAGACCTGTTGAATGTTTTCTATATATTATATTGTGGTGGCTAGTGGCCAGTCCTCTACGCAGTCCAGATACTATTTTTGGGTGTAATTCAGACCTGTTGAAGGTTTTCTATATATTATATTGTGGTGGCCAGTGGCCAGTCCTCTATGCAGTCCAGATACTATTTTTGGGTGTAATGCAGACCTGTTGAAGGTTTTCTATATATTTTTTATTGCGGTGCCCAGTGCCCACTACTCTACGCAGTCCAGATACTATTTTTTGGTGTAATTCTGACCTGTTGAAGGTTTTCTATATATTATATTGTGGTGCCCAGTGCCCACTACTCTACGCAGTCCAGATACTATTTTTGGGTGTAATTCTGACCTGTTGAAGGTTTACTATATATTATATTGTGGTGGCCAGTGGCCAGTCCTCTACGCAGTCCAGATACTATTTTTGGGTGTAATTCAGACCTGTTGAAGGTTTTCTATATATTTTTTTTTGTGGTGCCCAGTGCCCACTACTCTACGCAGTCCAGATACTATTTTTGGGTGTAATGCAGACCTGTTGAATGTTTTCTATATATTATATTGTGGTGGCTAGTGGCCAGTCCTCTACGCAGTCCAGATACTATTTTTGGGTGTAATGCAGACCTGTTGAAGGTTTTCTATATATTATATTGTGGTGGCCAGTGGCCAGTCCTCTATGCAGTCCAGATACTATTTTTGGGTGTAATGCAGACCTGTTGAAGGTTTTCTATATATTTTTTATTGTGGTGCCCAGTGCCCACTACTCTACGCAGTCCAGATACTATTTTTGGGTGTAATTCTGACCTGTTGAAGGTTTTCTATATATTATATTGTGGTGGCCAGTGGCCAGTCCTCTATGCAGTCCAGATACTATTTTTGGGTGTAATGCAGACCTGTTGAAGGTTTTCTATATATTTTTTATTGTGGTGCCCAGTGCCCACTACTCTACGCAGTCCAGATACTATTTTTGGGTGTAATTCTGACCTGTTGAAGGTTTTCTATATATTATATTGTGGTGCCCAGTGCCCACTACTCTACGCAGTCCAGATACTATTTTTGGGTGTAATTCTGACCTGTTGAAGGTTTTCTATATATTATATTGTGGTGGCCAGTGGCCAGTCCTCTACGCAGTCCAGATACTATTTTTGGGTGTAATTCAGACCTGTTGAAGGTTTTCTATATATTTTTTTTTGTGGTGCCCAGTGCCCACTACTCTACGCAGTCCAGATACTATTTTTGGGTGTAATGCAGACCTGTTGAATGTTTTCTATATATTATATTGTGGTGGCTAGTGGCCAGTCCTCTACGCAGTCCAGATACTATTTTTGGGTGTAATTCAGACCTGTTGAAGGTTTTCTATATATTATATTGTGGTGGCCAGTGGCCAGTCCTCTATGCAGTCCAGATACTATTTTTGGGTGTAATGCAGACCTGTTGAAGGTTTTCTATATATTTTTTATTGCGGTGCCCAGTGCCCACTACTCTACGCAGTCCAGATACTATTTTTTGGTGTAATTCTGACCTGTTGAAGGTTTTCTATATATTATATTGTGGTGCCCAGTGCCCACTACTCTACGCAGTCCAGATACTATTTTTGGGTGTAATTCTGACCTGTTGAAGGTTTTCTATATATTATATTGTGGTGGCCAGTGGCCAGTCCTCTACGCAGTCCAGATACTATTTTTGGGTGTAATTCAGACCTGTTGAAGGTTTTCTATATATTTTTTTTTGTGGTGCCCAGTGCCCACTACTCTACGCAGTCCAGATACCATTTTTGGGTGTAATGCAGACCTGTTGAATGTTTTCTATATATTATATTGTGGTGGCTAGTGGCCAGTCCTCTACGCAGTCCAGATACTATTTTTGGGTGTAATGCAGACCTGTTGAAGGTTTTCTATATATTATATTGTGGTGGCCAGTGGCCAGTCCTCTATGCAGTCCAGATACTATTTTTGGGTGTAATGCAGACCTGTTGAAGGTTTTCTATATATTTTTTATTGTGGTGCCCAGTGCCCACTACTCTACGCAGTCCAGATACTATTTTTGGGTGTAATTCTGACCTGTTGAAGGTTTTCTATATATTATATTGTGGTGGCCAGTGGCCAGTCCTCTATGCAGTCCAGATACTATTTTTGGGTGTAATGCAGACCTGTTGAAGGTTTTCTATATATTTTTTATTGTGGTGCCCAGTGCCCACTACTCTACGCAGTCCAGATACTATTTTTGGGTGTAATTCTGACCTGTTGAAGGTTTTCTATATATTATATTGTGGTGCCCAGTGCCCACTACTCTACGCAGTCCAGATACTATTTTTGGGTGTAATTCTGACCTGTTGAAGGTTTTCTATATATTATATTGTGGTGGCCAGTGGCCAGTCCTCTACGCAGTCCAGATACTATTTTTGGGTGTAATTCAGACCTGTTGAAGGTTTTCTATATATTTTTTTTTGTGGTGCCCAGTGCCCACTACTCTACGCAGTCCAGATACTATTTTTGGGTGTAATGCAGACCTGTTGAATGTTTTCTATATATTATATTGTGGTGGCTAGTGGCCAGTCCTCTACGCAGTCCAGATACTATTTTTGGGTGTAATTCAGACCTGTTGAAGGTTTTCTATATATTATATTGTGGTGGCCAGTGGCCAGTCCTCTATGCAGTCCAGATACTATTTTTGGGTGTAATGCAGACCTGTTGAAGGTTTTCTATATATTTTTTATTGCGGTGCCCAGTGCCCACTACTCTACGCAGTCCAGATACTATTTTTTGGTGTAATTCTGACCTGTTGAAGGTTTTCTATATATTATATTGTGGTGCCCAGTGCCCACTACTCTACGCAGTCCAGATACTATTTTTGGGTGTAATTCTGACCTGTTGAAGGTTTTCTATATATTATATTGTGGTGGCCAGTGGCCAGTCCTCTACGCAGTCCAGATACTATTTTCGGGTGTAATTCAGACCTGTTGAAGGTTTTCTATATATTTTTTATTGTGGTGCCCAGTGCCCACTACTCTACGCAGTCCAGATACTATTTTGGGGTGTAATTCTGACCTGTTGAAGGTTTTCTATATATTATATTGTGGTGGCCAGTGGCCAGTCCTCTATGCAGTCCAGATACTATTTTTGGGTGTAATGCAGACCTGTTGAAGGTTTTCTATATATTTTTTATTGTGGTGCCCAGTGCCCACTACTCTACGCAGTCCAGATACTATTTTTGGGTGTAATTCTGACCTGTTGAAGGTTTTCTATATATTATATTGTGGTGGCCAGTGGCCAGTCCTCTATGCAGTCCAGATACTATTTTTGGGTGTAATGCAGACCTGTTGAAGGTTTTCTATATATTTTTTATTGTGGTGCCCAGTGCCCACTACTCTACGCAGTCCAGATACTATTTTTGGGTGTAATGCAGACCTGTTGAATGTTTTCTATATATTATATTGTGGTGGCTAGTGGCCAGTCCTCTACGCAGTCCAGATACTATTTTTGGGTGTAATTCAGACCTGTTGAAGGTTTTCTATATATTATATTGTGGTGGCCAGTGGCCAGTCTTCTACGCAGTCCAGATACTATTTTTGGGTGTAATTCAGACCTGTTGAAAGTTTTCTATATATTTTATTGTGGTGCCCACTACTCTACGCAATCCAGATACTATTTTTGGGTGTAATTCTGACCTGTTGAAGGTTTTCTATATATTATATTGTGGTGGCCAGTGGCCAGTCCTCTACACAGTCCAGATACTATTTTTGGGTGTAATTCAGACCAGTTGATGGGTTTTTAATTGTATTGTGGGGAACACTCCTCTACGCAGTCCACAAAGATACCTCGTTGCAAGGTTTTGTACTAAAAAAAAAAAAATATTGTGAGGTGTTAGGTGTTCAGAATAGTCTTTAGATTAGTGGAAATTATTGTTATTGGATGTTATTGAGGTTAATAATAGCGTAGGAGTGAAAATAAGCCCAAAAACTTGATTTTTTAACTTTTTATGCTTTTTTCAAAAAAAATCCGAATCCAAAACCTTAAATCCGAACCAAAACCTTTCGGCAGGTGTTTTGCGAAACAAATCCGAACCCAAAACATCGAGAAAATCCGGATCCAAAACACAAAACACGAGACCTCAAAAGTCGCCGGTGCACATCCCTAAATAAAACATATGTACATCCATGTCTCCATGATCCCCATTGTGTACTTCTTGAACTCTTATGAACAAGCATGCACACAGAATGTAACCAGTCTGGACATATGGCCTGATTTAGAGTAGGCTGCAATTTTGCAGCCCAAATGTAGGTACACAATTACGGTTGCAAAATTGCATGCATCTTAAGCAATAAATAAGTTGTAACAAAATTGCACACAGAACACACACCCAGTACACTTCCATTACCTTTTGACATGCTCTCTGGACATACATAATAATTTACACTTAGGACTCAGTCATACAACATGTATACAGGTGTGCTCACACACTTACAAAAGTTATAGTCCGCCTTTGCACCTACACACCCTTACTATACTCTGCCTAAGACAGAATGTAAGTGGCAGAATCAAGCAAAACTGCATGGGTGCATATACTGTCTTAGTCAGCCAATTAGTCCTGACCACAACTGTCTAACAGACCCACACAGAGGGGCATATTCCTACCTGCCTCCCAGGTCTGGCCTGCATCTGAATAGAAGATACCTTGACGATTGTCCAGATGCTCGTACAGCCCCTGTTACCGGTGACAATAAACCAATTCACATCTCAAGCGTTGTCTATTACAGAAGTGGATGTGTCAGGGGCTGCAAATACTTCCCATGCAGTAACATCCGACAGACAGCTTAGGCAGTGCTAGTCTGATTGTAGGTGTTCCATTAGCTGTAGCACCCAGTCGCTGTAAACACATTGCAGCATCACATTTATTCTTTTGTCTCCTTCCAAGTATTTTTTTAGTCCCAGGCAAACATCAAATGTACAGGCTCCAATACTTGAGGTTAGTTATGTAAGTAGTCCAGGGCCCTGCCCACAGTTTTCTGTGTCTTGATAGTATTTCATAAACTTGTAAAAAATTGTATAGTTTCAGAAACGACTTAAAATTCAAATCTCATTTTATAAATGTAATGTCTCTGTTAAAGAAAACAGTTCATATGTCTTTCTATGTACCCATAAAGTTATAGCTTTGAAATTCATAAATCCACAGTAAATATATATATATATATATATATATATATATATATATTTACTGTGTATATATATATATATATATATATATATATATATATATATATATATATATATATAAATATAAAAACAGATGGCTCCTCACACAGGTTTTCTGAAACACTTTGACGTTTATTTTACTTGCCGGGATGGATAAACAGTCTTGGCAGTGTCTCCAGCAAGCAAAATTAAACTTTCACAGCAACAATAAACATAATCCAATAGCCCTAAACACTGGCTGCAACAATTAGGTCCCTAACTAGTCACTGGCCATTTTTTTGCATCAGTCTCCCACCTGTGTGTGTGTGTGAGTGCGCGCAGATTTAACTCTCTCTGCACCTTTAGGCTGTGGTTTCCCAGGGAAACCACCACTATTTCCTTTATTAGAAGGTGGCAATGTGTCCCAATTTCCACATGTCCCTCCCCTTAGCTTCATCCAGCTACACGAAGCGGACTCCGCGAGGAGCGCAAAACTGCTCTCTTTGTCATACACCCGTCCCTTTGGCTTCATCAACCCCAGTCCCAGTGAAGTAGATACTATGGTAGGTTCATTTTTATGGAAGTGAGCATCTGCAGTTTTTAAGTTTAGGTCCTAGTCTATGCCCTCTCAGTGGGGTCTCCTCATGCCAGGTTTTCAGAATAGCAACATGTTTAACTTGTCGTTCTTGCCTTTTATTCAACTGGCGGATTCTATCTCTCTTCTTCTTATACAAGAATGGGGCCCTGTAGTCAGGTATTTTTACAATTTGGGCAGGATAAGCAATAGCTTTTACAGCCCTATGTATTCCTGGCCAATAACAGCGTAGTAAAACTTTTTCCCGAGACTTATCGTCTCCTAAATGACCCCCACAAAGATGTGTGTGTGTTTTTTCTAATATTAAAGGCACGTGTACCTGCGGTATTAGCAGATTATTCAATTTTCCTTCCCTGAACAACGCCTGCCCCATACATTAAATCCCCTTTAATAAAGAAATACGGTACTCATTCTGCCAGCCTGGTAGCTTTCACCACATCATTTATTTTTACTACAGATCTAAATGCAGTTTCTAGGTTAGCATCATTATGTTGATCCCTAGCAAAGTCCTGCAATGAAATAAGTCTTGGAACTGGGAACCAGTTGTCAGCTTCCTCTGCTGACCCCAAAGTCTCCATGACAGTGTCACTGGTAAATGATTCGCTCAAGTTCCCCTTTTGTTTCCTTGGGTAAGACTAGGGACGAGTATTGGTCATGGACCTGTATTCAGCATCCATAGGCGACAGTTCTGTTATCTCTTTTCCCGGGCCTACTAAGAGTTGGACAGGTTCCTTTAAGATTGGACTTTCGGCCGGTGTGTCAGTTGCCGATATGTCCAACCGAATCTGGTCACTAAGAACCTCTTGGAGCATGGAAAGGTCTCGCCCCTGGATAAGGGGGTAATGTAGTTTTGGGGATATAGTAGCCACAACCTCAACTGTTTGGCCTTTTAGGGTAATTGGTAGTAGAGTCTGCTTGTACTTCGCAGTAGCTCCATGAATGCACATCACCTTCACTGTAGGCAACCTTGTAGACACCTCTTTTGGATCCAAAGAACTGGAGACTAATGTCAACTCACTTCCCAAATCCACCAGGGCCGAAACAGCACGCCTATTCACCAGGACAGGCACTCAGAATGATGAAAGACTCCCCATGGAGGAAGACATAGCACAGCAACTAGGAAAGGCTGACCTCCGCCGAGCCATAGTACAGTCCATTGGTTCCTTTTGCTTTGGACATTCGGAAGTGCCCAGGTTCATACATCCAAAACAAACAGGTGGAGAAACTTTTCTGACTGGCTATGTCAGACGCGGTGTCCACTTTGGCTTGAGCAATAGCTTTGAACACTCCTTCTGGAGCCTTAGACATGCGTTGCAGTGCTGAGTAATGGTCTATCGCCATTGCAAATTCCTCATAAGACTGTGGATCCGCTTGTAGCACCCATCTCTGTAAGCTCCTTTCCAGCCCACACAATGGTCAATTGCCAGTATCCACCATGCATCCAGGTGTATTGGTATTTGGTTGCAACCTACTCTTTATCACTTTAGATAGATCAGCCACCTGCCAGGGAACCAATTTTCCTGGGAGATAACGCCAGTCATGGTAATGCTGAGCTCTCCCCGCTCCAGTTACATCTATCTGGGCCAAGATTTCAGCTTTTACTTCCTGATAGTCAGCAGCCTGCTCATCAGATAAATCAACATAAGCGCGCTGAGCTTCAACGCTCAAATATGGTACCAGTTTCTCCGCTCAGGTTCCTGGTGGCCATTTTAGTCTTGTGTGGACATTCTCAAAGGCTAAGAGATATGCCTCCACATCATCTGAGGTGGTCATTTTATGCAAGGCAGGCACCACAGACACATCATGCACCTGCCTCACTTGTGCTAGCTCTTTGCTCAAGAGCTTGGTATTCTCTATCTGGGCCTCTGCAACCTGTTGCATTTGATCTGGCTGTGCTTGTTGTGTAGCAGCTACAGCTAGTAATGCCTCCTGCTGTTCCTGCTGCCTAGTGGTCACATTCACCAGAGCCCTCAAAAGTTCCTCCATATTGTTATTTTGGTGTGAAGGAAAATGAATCTTTGCTTCCCTAAGCATAGATTAAATAGACTTGTTTGTGGGAAAGGCAATGTCACTTGTAGTTCACAACAAACAACCATCAATCAATGTTATATACCTGCTTTGTGTTTAAGGGTTTTAGGTCCCCAACTAGTCACTGGCCACTTATTAGCACCAGTCTCCCAACCACAACACAAGATATCTATTTATGCCTCCTCCCCAGCACTACTCTAGCTGATTCCTTGATTGTTTAGACCCAGTTGCTCCACCTGGTCTCCGTGTGGAATTGGGTGGCTTTTCATTCTTGTGTCATTCCCTCCAATATAGAATCATTTGCCTTGGTGTTTATATAGTTTCTATCTCCCTTTGGTGACTGTGTTTGGTGAATTTTATTGTCAATCATTTGCATGAGGCTGTTGTGAAGACACTGATGCATTTCATGTGAATGACAGAAGAGTTTGTGTAAGTGCTTACTGGCAATGCAAAAACAAATTCTCTAGCTGATGTAATAAAAAAATTTTTTTAAAAAAAATCCCCAATTATATACTTATAGTTTGGATTAAACATAGTTGCAATAAAATAATCATCAGTAATTCAGTTTGAATTCATGTCAGCATATGGTATACCATGACTGCTTATTCTTGACCTACTATGTAATCATCTATCTGTGTTTTATCCTCATCAATCAACAATTATTGACTCCCATCAATACTTGTCAGATCAGCACCACTTTCATCAGTTTGCCAGTTCACTATATCTTGTTTGTTAGATTGTAGCAATGGTAGATGTACACTTAAAATGTTAATTTGTACTTTTGCAAATGCCATTTTGTTTGTCAAGTGTTATGTGTTTCTTTTAAAGGGGACAATCATGCATTTCCATATGTTGGACCAACATTCCAAATGCAAACTGACTTTATGGCTAGCAATAATAATGACTGTTCTTTTTCATTTTCTTTCTTGGGGCTTGATTGTAATATTGTAAATGATTGAGAACTAGCATCTAAATAAATACCAGTGGTGCTAGGATTGCTTCTTTTCTTGTGGAATGTACTTAGCAATGTGGGGTTGTCTGACAACATTTTTTTTACCATTCAAGATTTAGGCTTATTGCTTGGTGGTACTGTTTCATCCTTATCGTAGCACCTTTGAACATGTACTGAGAGTAAATCCACAAATTGCTGTGAATTATAACTGGTACTTTATTGTAATTTCAATTCCTCATCTCTCACTCCTTGGGCATGGTTAAATTTCCAAGGCAGTGTTGGAAGGTCCCGATCTACCAGTGTCTTCTCCTCCCCTTTCTCGCTTCTACCAAGTCAAAGCCTCGCTATAGGTCCAAGGGTTGCACAAGCATGTATATTCTAAATATGCAATATGTAGGAATGAACACAAATGAACTCATATACAATGATGACCTGGGTCACTAGAGGAGGAAATAACAATTAATGATGAAGAATAAAATCACTGGCCTTCAAGCCTTTGGATCACTGGACCAGAATCGCTCTGGACCAGACACCCTCAGACCCTCTATACCAGACTCCCCCTGGGGACGTGGACCAGATTTGGAATCCTCTCTGGACACCTGGACACTACTGGATCTCTGCAATGGTAAGTAGTCCCCTACTTGAAAGCACTGCCACTTCTCCATCTCTTTGCACCACCACTCTTTTCCCTGTTCCTGAGCTGCTTCTTCTTTTTCGCACCATTCCACACGGGGTGGGCACTGACATTACTTCCCTTCTCCAGCATCAGATATGCTGGGAGATGTAAGCTCCAGTGCCTGTTCTTCTCCTGTCTCACTCAGCCCCCAAGTCTGACCTCATAACTCAGGTGAGTGGCAGGAGTGGGTGTTTAAATTTAATTTTCCACATCCTTAAATGTGGTAGAGATCAATTCAGTTTGAATTCATGTCAGCATATTGTATACCATGACTGCTTATTCTTGACCTACTATGTAATCATCTATCTGTGTTTCATCCTCATCAATCAACAATTATTGACTCCCATCATCAATACTTGTCAGATCAGCACCACTTTCATCAGTTTGCCAGTTCACTATATCTTGTTTGTTAGATTGTAGAGCTCAGCATTTTGTTGCTGTGATCATACTCATTATGCTGCATGCAGCTTAACAACTGCTTTAACAAAAATGTCACTAATGCTACAATCATCCCTGTTAACAAATAGGTTAAGCACATGAGCAAAACAAGGGATGTGTGATATTTGTCCTGGTCACAAACAATGATATTCAAGCCACTGTCAGGCATAACATTTACAAGCTTTAGTTGTTTGGAGGACAACCAGTGCTCAGTATTGCTATTTATGCAAGCAAGAATTTTGATAGCAGTATTTAATTATCATAAGACATGAAAAACTTCTCTTGTTCTTTATTTAAAAGCATTGAAGACAATAGTGATGAGGCTAAAGACAACAACAATGGTGACAATGATGATGATGGTGTTGGTGATGATGCAGAATCTGTGGCTTTGAGTGTCCAAAAAAAATTTGGACACTCAAAAATCACAAAGTAGGCCGTGAAACGTAATTTGACCCTGGCCATACTGGCTCAGCATATTTTCTGTGGTTGAAAGCTTAGTAGAAACAGGTATAGAGAGTTCTAGTAAAAATATTGGCATATAAAGCTGGAACATCTTAACTTGAAAATTAAAAGTAACTAGGCATTAACCATATTGGTTCTGCACAAGCTATCAATTCCCGAAATGATGCAGATGTAACAAACTTGAAAGGCATAATATGTAAAACTATTATTTTTGCCAAGTGCATGTTCTGTGAGAGTGTTCTAGGATGTGTCTTGCTGTACTTTTTCCATTTGTATAATACTTCCAGCAGTGATGGTTTGTGTCTGAGGCAGATATGGAGTTTCCATGTGAAATTTATTGCAAACATTAATCGACCTTGATTTTCAAAGTGCAATGGTGAATTAAATTTTTGCATAATGCCTGACTTTTATGTCTTGACTTTCAGAACTTTCTTGGAGCTTGTTCGTAATAGCGTAGAACTAGCAGCCATGGCACTCTCTAATATTAAGTTATCACTTAGCCTATTATAACTTGCACTTTTATTCACAGTATAATGTTTTTACTGGTGACAGGATGAGGTTAGCTGTGCTCATCAGAAGTGGTTGGTTGGAGATTTTTATTTTCTGCATATCCTGTGTTTGTGGAATGAGAGCTGCATTTAGTTGCAAGACTGTTTCCTCTTCATCATCATTGCTTGAACCAATTTCTCAAGCAGTTTATGAAATAGGATGTCTAATATAATTTATTAGGCTAATATTAACACACCCGCTGCAAATTGCAAAATACGTTGATTTTGCAATGGTATGCATCAATGGTCCATTCAGTGTGCAAAAAACAAATGACACATCAAAACCCAACCTTCTACAACTTTAGTACCAAAATTTTAATTGAATACAATTTCCCTTTTTACTCCTATAACAATGTTCAGCTAAGCCTTTATGATGCAAGGAAACATCACGACTTTAACAGGAAGACTACCACCGCTGACGGGGACTACAGTGGCAGCATGTCCGTCTCCGATCGGGACAGGGCAAGCCTCTTCCTATGGCTTGCTCGCCGCTACCAATATTCAGCCTTCGCCTGTCTTGCCCAGGCTCTCCTGCGTCGGAAGTCAAGTCCTGTTTCCTGTAAATAATTGACAGCAGTGCTGCGCATGTATAGAATTTTCCTTTCATTCATTCATTCCTTCAATTATTCTTAAAGTTACCTGCTGAGGTCATCAAGAAGCGCCTACAAGTACTATAAAAAGGATCCTCTGTCATGCAGGCATTGCTAGGTAATTGAGATAATATCCTGCTAATGTATCTGATACTTATATGTAACACCCCCTTGTGTATTAAGCGTTGTGAGGGTATATATATATATATATATTGAACCCCGCAGATGCTTCTCACCTTGGTACTTGGTTTTCAGTGCCTCCACCCGAATCTCTGCTTTCTCTTCTGGGGGGTGTTCAAAAGATACACCAGGGGGAGATTCGGGAAACCCCCTGCCCAGTATTAACACTCTGTGACAAAATGTGTGCTGCAAAAGCCAGCCAGGCACATTTATTTAAATGGAAATCCTAAATGCAGCTTTGTAATTTTATAGAAAAATATACTTTGGTATAATTTGAAATAATAGTGCAAACAATACAATACAGTAATAAAACAAGTGTGGATGAAAGTGGCGCACCACTTCTTACTATGCACACCAAGTTAACACAAAAACTCGCAATAAATCAATAACAGCATACAATATAATATAATATATAACAATATAACCATTAACTGTCACAGCTTTATACACATGAAAAAATATATCAGATATCTTACTTGCTCCTGATACTGTGAATATCTTGCAGGGTGAATTTATATATTTTCCCTTATAGCCCTACAATGTACTGCCAAACACACACAGCAGTATTCAAACACACCACACAAATAGAGCAGTGCACTGCAAGTTGGGGCCCTTCTGTATGTATGCAGCATGGCATGGAAACATCATGTGTCCAGTTTGCAGATTTTGGAGATCTTTAAATCACTTGCAGTGAGGTACAGCAGTCACAGTATGCAGACCCTCCTCTAGCAACAACTGTAAAATCCTTTCTAATTTGTATCCTGGGACTTGTAGTTCCACAAGTGCTGATTAGACACACACTTGGTGCATATTTACCTGCCCACCCATCTATCCCTAACTCTTCAGCCCTTGTGGCCAGATATAGTCCAAACCCCACTTGAACAACAACAGATAGATAAAAATAACCAGTAACTTATCTGCACCAGTGTGTCACAGGTCTGAACTTGATTATCTCCAAAATGGCTGACTTGTAAAATGTCCTTCTTCAGAGATGCATGCAAACCTCCTCCTACAGCTTCAAACTGTGGCTTCCAGCAGGTTCTGTTCAGAACTGCACCGAGCTTTGATATCTCTGCAGACTGCTCTCTCTGCTCAGATCACTCATCCAGTGCCCTTCTGCCTAGGGTCACCTATCTGAACTGGTCACACAGCTCAGTCTCTCCCAGGATGCTCCTCTCTCCCTCTCTCTCTCCGCCCTCTGGTTTCTCAGTCTTCTTAGGCTCCGCCCCCTCTTCATAACAGCTTTCTGGGAGATGTAGTTCCTTCTCCTTGACTGGTAAATAGCTATATGCATCTCTTTTCTTACTGATGCAATTGTGATTATTAGCCCCTGGGTGCTCAAGTCCAACTGCAGCATCCCCAGGGGTTACATATATATTATGGACCTTGTTTTTGGCTTTCTTGGACCGGCTATTGTTTAACCCCTTTGAACCTTGTTTACTGACTTTGCAATACCATGTACCGACCTGGCTCTGAACAATTGGACTCGCTACAGCTTAACGCCTGGAAGTCTGCTGACTGACCTTCGACTATATTATGTTCAGACTGCACAGACACTTGGGAGGTATGTCCCTCTTCATGCTTTTTACCTCATGAAGTGAAAAATGCGTGCACACAAGATTGGTGCATGCAGTATTCCCAGCATATTTGCAGCAGGAGAAAAATGGTTGGAAGTTGACTTAGCACTTTCTAACATGATAACCATGCCCACTCCAGTGGTGGTGGCGCATATATTGCCCTGCCTCCTAACAATTTGTCCCCTGCCTACAACTTGAAAGCCATCATTTGTAAAGCTATAGCTTTTGTTAAGTGATGTGTGCAGGAACACTTATAAATAACTTATGCTATAAATTTAATAAAGGATATAGCGCAGGGCACTTATTTATATCATTGCAATGTACTGATTTTGCTATATCATGTGGCATTTTGTATAGGAAATTTGTTTCTGAAGTATATGTCTGATGCAGTAAACATTTGTTTGAGGAGTCTGTTGTGTAACTTCAAGAGGAAGTCCTTATTAAAGCTAATTAAGTCTATTCATGTGAGTGACCAACATGTCCTTTTTAGTCTAAATGCACCAGAGGAGGTCGTCACTGGTGTTCCTGAGTGGCCTTTTGTCCAGAGTGTTAGAACTTGTCTGAACATTGTAAACAGCACGTGATGTAGGATATCCCAGATAAGTGTACATTTTGTTAAGTATAAATTGCATTTAAATCCATGTTTGGAGAAACATATTGCATCCTGATACTAAAAATAACTCATACATCCAGGCCCGGCGCTCCCATTAGGCAACCTTAGGCAGTTGCCTAGGGCGCCGGGACCTGCAGGGCGCCGCTGACTAGATTTTCTAATCTAGTCAGCGGTTCAGCGGCACGAGAGAGATGCACAGCAGCGGCGGCGGGGCGGCCGCCGCTGTTTTTTAATGTCCGCATGATCACTGACGTCAGTCAGTGATCATGTGATAGTCTGTCCGGCGCCTCTGAGGTATCACACTGTCTGTCACTGACAGACAGTGTGAATAAAGTTATTCCCCCCTCCTCTTCCCTCTCAGCATGCATCGCGAGGAGCAGCTAGAGGAAGAAAAGGTAAGTGAAATCTAATTTTTTTTTTATTTAGTGTGTTCGGGGGGCGCGGGCGGGGGCGGCTTGCCTAGGGCGCCGAGAACCCTTGCACCGCCCCTGCATACATCTTCGGGCCAGCAAAGCGTACAGGGGGCTGGCTTTCCCCCTGCTAGGCTGTGCCCAAAACTGTATAAAATAGCACTGGTTTGTACTGAAATGTATCATTATTGTTCCATCTGACTTTCTGATCACTGGTACCTTCAACAAGTGTGAACTGTCCTTATCAGGACACTGAAGCTAATAAACATCACTTTCTTCAAGATCCTGCTTTGACAACTTCTTCCCTGCTGTATTTCTTGTGACCTACAGATTAGACCCAAATCTAATCCGTTTCCGACTGTTTTGAGGTTTGGACCCAGCTTTCCAGTACTAACTCTTTGCCGCTACCAGCAGCTCTGGCCAGTGTGATAGGCCAGGGGGGATCCATCCACAGCAACCTGAAGGCAAGAGCTCAGGAGTTCCAGCCCAGGTATACCAGCAAGGGGGTACACTAGCAGTGACAGTTACCCAAAAGGATGGGGTTCTGGATGCCATTAAGGAGTCCAGTGGTGGCAGCATTGTAAGCTCCTCCTACTACGGCGAGGGCACAAATAGGATAAAGAAAGGGAACGGTGGCAAAGTAAATCCAGCCGGTTACCAGCAGCAACAGACAAGGTGGCATAGGCGATCCATCCTGTCACATGCTGGTTCAAGGAGAATGCTCTAGGATGTTTCTTACTGTGCTTTCTATATCTGTCTTTCCAGCAGTGATAGTTGGCGGCCTTTGCTGTGGCTTGTCTGGAATTTTCCCTGTGGAATTATTACAAGCATTAAATGACAATGGCAAAGAACTTAAAGTTTGCTTTTCACAGTTGTCTTTAGATGCAGCTTTAGTTGCACAACGATCAACATATATATCATACTCACCCTCCTCACCATCAGCAAGGACAACAATGGTAGATGTACAATTAAAATGTTAATTTGTACTTTTGCAAATGCCATTTTCTTTGTCAAGTGTTATGTGTTTCTTTCAAAGGGGACAATCATGCATTTCCATATGTTGGACCAACATTCCAAATGCAAACTGACTTTATGGCTAGCAATAATAATGACTATTCTTTTTCATTTTCTTTCCTGGGGCTTGATTGTAATATTATAAGTTATTGAGAACTAGCATCTAGCGCATCTGCCGTTGCATTAGTTTCACTCAGCTTCTAATAAATTACACTATCATTAAAAGTATAAGAGTACATGCTAATGGGATGGGAGAGTAGTCGGAGGGACAATTATTGCACTTATCATGTGCTGTCTAAATGGCAGCAGCATCTAGTTGCACGGCTGTTTCCTCTTCATCCGTATTACTTGAAACAACTTTGCGAGCAATTCCTGAAATTAGGTTGTCTAATGTAATTTCTCTTTATGAGGCCATGTCTACAGATTCTACATACAGACTGCTTTGCCTAAATCAGAGGTTTGCCACCCATTGCAATTTTTTTAATTCTCAAAAAGTTGGATAAGTATACTAGATTTTTTTTTTTTTTTTAAATACCGGTGGTGCTAGGATTGCTTCTTTTCTTGTATAATGTATTTAGCAATGTGGGGTTGTCTGACAACATTTTTTTACCATTCCAGATTTAGGCTTATTGCTTTGTGGTACTGTTTCATCCTTATCTTAGCACCTTTGAACATGTACTAAGAGTAAATCCAAAAATTGCTGTGAATTGTAACCGGTACTTTATTGTAATTTCAATTCCTCATCTCTCACTCCTTGGGCATGGTGTAATTTCCAATTTCCAAGGCAGTGTTGTTCATATTTCTACTTTGTGACACATATGTCTCAGACCTATATATCTCAATACCCAGGTACCATCACCCTCATTAATTTATATAGGTACACTGCTATATCTGAATGTAACTTAGTCTGCAGCTTTTTACTTGCAGACTGTCAGCCGTGTAGCTGATTCCTCTCTTAGAGGCCTGTAGCAAACGCTTCCCTTTGTTATACATCCCTCCCCTTAGTGTAGGGGGAGAGATATGTAGGGTGATGCATACCTCCTGAGGAGAGCATCTCTGTGAAAGACAGCCATCTAATTTTTTAGGGCTTGAGATGAGGAGGGTTCTATTGCCTTTTAAAATGTTCTCACAATAAAACCTACTAGGCACTAATGGGACCTTATCTTAATGGCACCTGAGAATCATGTTCTCAGACTGTCCAGTCTCTCTTCCCACTCATAGCCCCTTATTTTTGCATAAGGACATGGATGAGCCCTTTCTAACTGTGGAAGTACTGAGACATTGGAGTAGGCTTTCAGACACACCACACAAGCCCTACAAAACCTTTTTACGCTATGTACAGTACGGGGCAGTAAAAACTGTGTAGAACTTTTTTCCATATTTTACCTTCCCCCAAGTGTCTGCCACCCACCTGAATGTGTGTAGCTTCTAGCACTAAGGGTACATGGACTTGTGGAACCACCAATTGTTCTTCGTTCCTTCACTTCACAGTAGTCACTCGAAATAGCACATTATTTTTGACCGCATAAGATGGCATACAGCCTGCCAATTTGCCAGTTCTCGCAATATCTCCAATATTACGAGACAACTTGTAGACATGTTGTAAAGTCACATCCTGTCTCTGGTCATGTGCAAATAATGGCACACTCAACAGTTATGGATAATTAGACCAGTCTATACCCTCATTAACAGGTGAGGCGGACACCTATGCAACGTCACCAGACATGATTTGACTGTCTAAACTTCCGTAACCCTGAGTTTAGTATTCCGGTAGGGCAGCTCACAAAGATAGAGATCCAGATGTTGTGGTGTTTTTGGCAGATCCTTTAGGACCGGGCTTCCGACTGTTGAATCAGTTGCCGGCATATCCAAGTGCACTGCTATACCTGTTTGTAATTTGGTCTGCAGCCTTTTACTTGCAGACTGTTAGCTGAATAGCTGATTCCTCTTTTAGAGGCCTGTGGAAACCCCTTCCCTTTGTCACAATATATAAAACATAAATAGCACTGCCAATTCTTTCTGGTGTCTTTTAGCCAGTTTCTTTAACAAAAGAACTGAGCTCCTGCAGCATTATTCTGTTCATCGGGGAATTTCACTCTCTCAGTTCCTTCAGTCTCTTACGCCTGCGTCCTCTCTCTCAGGAACCAATAGTTGGCACATTCATACATTGAAGGCCTAAGTCTTTAAGGAGAGCAAGACAAAAAAAGAACTAAGTTTGATCCTGGACAAACTATGCTACAATGCAAGGGGTGCAAATTAGTTTATTATTTTACACATAAGTTAATTACTGGCAGTTTTTTCATGTAGCACACAAATACATGATAACTTTACGTTTACATTGAAATTTAAAATTGATATAGGACATGCCCTACTCCAACTATAAATCTGTCCCCACATTTTAAATTTACCTCTCCCTACAATGCAGCATGGTTTTACTAACGTGCAAAGTTACTCCTTTTTTTCTGCTTTGCTCTCCTTAATGACTCAGACCCCCAGTCTTTAGGGAAGAAGACAAAGCAATGTGTGGGGCAATTATCTCCACATTACACTGCAAACAGCATGCATTGTCTATTATTTAGTAAAAAGGGCACTAAAGTCCCTGCATTTCCTTTTATGAAAAATGAAGACATGCATAGAAATGAATACACTTAAATGCCAGGCTTGGAGGCTTTCATTGCACTTACCTTCAGGGGTTAAAGTTTTAACTAGTTTGTTTTGTATTATATCCAATGAGCTGCAACTGGGATTGGCAAACAAACCTATATGGCATCCAAGAACAGGAAGTACTCCTTTGCTCTTGGAACCTGTGCTGCCAAACCCCCCATGTTTCTAGCCTGCTTTTATTACCTGTTGCCCAATCAGGCCCTGTTTCCTCCCTTTCTAAAGGTGCCATCCCATCCTTGATGGTATTTACCCCCCACTGTCTCTAGACACTCCTCGGCTGGCTCCTATGTCGCACATGGGTCACCCACCCACGCATCACAATACCTGTGACCCTGGTCCATGGGACCTTCGACTGTCTCTCCTCTAGTCCCCTGCCCCCCATCCCATTTTGTCCAATGCCAGCCCCTTCCACCATCCCAAGCTTCCTTCTACCTAGTCGCTCGTTCCCTATATGCTGTATACCCAGTCTCTGACCTCTTCTTCTGCCAGACAATTCCGTTTTCTTCCCTTTGCCTTTCTCCCCAACCCAGTACCCAACTCCGTGTATAATTCTTGATTTTTCCCTCATTGGAGCCAACCGTTTTCTCCTCTTTTGCGTACCAATTTCAACGTGCAGAGTTTTTGGGTTCATTCCCACCAATCCTTATGCCCCAGAACCCCTGTGCTCAACAGTTTTATCCCACTGGTGTATTTCATGGTCAGCAGTCACCCATTGCACCAATCCTGCACAAGTCGCCTCCTACCACATTGCAGCACGACCTTCTTTTCCCGGTGTTCCTCCTTAGTGTTCAGCATTTCCGTGGCGAGACCCTCTTCCTACTGGCTTTCTCCCTCATGACCCACTTTCTTGCCGAGAGGCCCCGGTAACGCCCTCCTGGTCACTCTCCTTGGATTTAAAATCAGGACCCGGCTCTATCTAATCCGTCTCCTATTTCAAAGCTCCAACTTTCAGGTGCGGGAATGGACCCGCAACCGCCTTGACCTGATTGGTCTGGGCAGCTGTAACAGAGAGTGGACATCTGCCCAGCCCAGGCAGGTCAAGGCGAATCGGGGATTTCCGAGGGTGTATTCAACCTGCTTGTTCCTGATGAGTATGAGAGACATGCAGGGGACTGGCGATTGGGCATGCGATCAGATATTGTAAGTACAGGGGAAGATTCCTCAGACTCTGGGGAGAGCCACAATAAATGCATGCATCTGGTCAGAGGTGGATTGGCCATAGACTTTACCGGGACATTTCCGTGTAGGCTGATGGCTTCCTGAGGCCGCCTGGAGGCAGTAAGCCAGTGACAGACTGTGTACACATCGAGAGCAGCAGCAGACCCTGCTCGGCATACCTGCAGGTCTTGTAATCAATTACAGAGCCTGCAGCCTTTATTTAGTGGTTATGTGCTTGAGGCTGGCTGACTGCTTGGTCTGCTTCTTTGGGTTTGGCTATGCCTTGCCAGCCCCTGCCGAGTGAGACATGGGTTGGGTTCAAAGATGAGAGGGACACAGGCTGAGAGGTAAAAGAGACAGGCTGCGAGAGACTAATTGAGAGCTTAGGCAGAGACAGGCTGAGAGAGAGAGAGGCAGAGGGAGGTTGAGCAGCTATGAGATAGACAGGCTATGAGGTATAAGAGAGTCAGGATGAGAGTTCATAGACACAGGCTGAGTGACACACAGCTGAGAGATGAGAAGGACAGAGGCTGAAGGATAAAAGAGAGCGACACAGGCTAAGTGAGACATGGGCTGGGAGATGAGAGGGACACAGGCTGAGGGGTAAAAAAGAGAGAGACAAGCTGAGTGAGACAGGGAATGAGAGCATAGGCAGAGCCAGAAAGAGAGATAGAGGGAGGCTGATAGGCAGCTATGAAAAAGACAGGCTGTGAGGTATAAGAGAGTCAGGCTCAGAAAGAAACTTAGTGAGAGCTTAGAGAGACACATATGTGTGAGAGAGGCTGAGAGAGAGACAGGCTGAGAGAAAGAAGCAGCTATTAGACAGGCTGTAAAAGAGAAACTGGCTGAGAGAGAGAGAAGGGTTGAGAGTTTAGAAAGAGACAGCTGTGAAAGACAGTCTGAGAGAAAGGGGCATCTATTAGAGAAACAGGCCGAGAGGTAAAAGAGACAGCTGAAAGAGGCAGCTATGAGAAAGACTGGCTAAGAGACAGGCTGGGAGGTAAAAGAGAGAGAGATTGAAAGCTTAGACAGACAGCTGTGAGAAACAGGTTGTTAGAGAGAGATGAGAGAAACAGCTATGACAGAGACAAGCTGAAAGGTAAAAGAGGCAGGCTGAAAGAGAGAGATTGAGAGCTTAGAGAGAGACAGCTATGAGAAAAGCAGGCTGAGTGAGACAGGTTGAGAGCTTAGAGAGACAGCTGTGAGCAGGGCCGGACTGGCCATCTGGCACTTCTGGCAAATGCCAGAAGGGCCGATGGCCAGATGGGCCGTTTGCTAGCTGGCCGGCCCCATTGCTCAGCGCACAGACTGTCATGCCGGAATTCGGCATGACAGTCTGTGCGCTGAGCAATGGGGCCAGCACTACACTTACTGATTGCCGCGCGTCCCCTCCTCCCCTCCGATGAAATGAATGGATCTGCCGAAGACTGTCACATGGGACGTGCACCATGTGATAAGTGCCGTCCCATGTGATAGAAGACACTACAGAGCGCGCCGCGGAGCGCACAAGGTAAGGGGGGGTAGTTTGTGTACAGGGGATCTATGACAGATTTTCTGAGTGTGACAGGGGATCTATGAAAGGTTTTGTGAGTGTGACAGGGGATCTATGACAGATTTTGTGAGTGTGACAGGGGATCTATGACAGATTTTGTGAGTGTGACAGGGGATCTATGACAGGTTTTGTGAGTGTGACAGGGGATCTATGACAGGTTTTGTGAGTGTGACAGGGGATCTATGGTAGGTTTTGTGAGTGTGACAGGGGATCTATGACAGGTTTTGTGAGTGTGACAGGGGATCTATGACAGATTTTGTGAGTGTGACAGGGGATCTATGACAGATTTTGTGAGTGTGACAGGGGATCTATGACAGGTTTTGTGAGTGTGACAGGGGATCTATGACAGGTTTTGTGAGTGTGACAGGGGATCTGTGACAGGTTTTGTGAGTGTGACAGGGGATCTATGACAGGTTTTGTGAGTGTGACAGGGAATCTATGACAGGTTTTGTGAGTGTGACAGGGGATCTATGACAGGTTTTGTGAGTGTGACAGGGGATCTATGACAGGTTTTGTGAGTGTGACAGGGGAACTATGACAGGTTTTGTGAGTGTGACAGGGGATCTATGAAAGGTTTTGTGAGTGTGACAGGGGATCTATGACAGATTTTGTGAGTGTGACAGGGGATCTATGACAGATTTTGTGAGTGTGACAGGGGATCTATGACAGGTTTTGTGAGTGTGACAGGGGATCTATGACAGGTTTTGTGAGTGTGACAGGGGATCTATGGTAGGTTTTGTGAGTGTGACAGGGGATCTATGACAGGTTTTGTGAGTGTGACAGGGGATCTATGACAGGTTTTGTGAGTGTGACAGGGGATCTATGACAGGTTTTGTGAGTGTGACAGGGGATCTATGACAGGTTTTGTGAGTGTGACAGGGAATCTATGACAGGTTTTGTGAGTGTGACAGGGGATCTATGACAGGTTTTGTGAGTGTGACAGGGGATCTATGACAGGTTTTGTGAGTGTGACAGGGGAACTATGACAGGTTTTGTGAGTGTGACAGGGGATCTATGACAGGTTTTGTGAGTGTGACAGGGGATCTATGACAGGTTTTATGAGTGTGACAGGGGATCTATGACAGGTTTTGTGAGTGTGACAGGGGATCTATGACAGGTTTTGTGTGTGTGACAGGGGATCTATGGTAGGTTTTGTGTGCGACAGGGGATCTATAGTATGTGTGCAACAGGGGATCTATAGTATGTGTGCGACAGGGGATCTATAGTATGTGTGTGTTTGGGCCAGTGTATGACTAAAGTGTGTGTGTGGGCCAGTGTATGACTAGAATGTGTGTGTTACAGTGTAACTATAGTATGTTTTGTGTGTGACAGGGTATGACTATAGAGTGTGTATGTGTGTGACAGGGTATGACTACTGTATGTGTGTGAGGGCCGGTGTATGACTATAATGTATGAGGGGGGAGGGTCTTAATATAATGGTGAATTGCAGGTAGGGGCTAATTATTGGGTGCTATTTTTTTTGTGAGGTGATGGTGGGGCTATATAATAATGGGGCCTAACAATTTAAGATGGAGTGATTGGATTTTTAATTTAATGCTGGGGTGGTTTGGGAGCTATTAATTGAATGTGGGGCTGTTTGGGGAAAATGAGGTCTATTTATTAAATGTGATTATGAGTTAATGCCTGGGGGGTTGTGGGAAATGGATATATTTATTAAACGTAAATGCTATTTAATTTCTTGCTGGAGTTGTTTGGAGAGAGGTAAATAGTTTTATTTATTAAATTGGAATACTATTTAATGTCAGGGCTAGTTGGAGAGAAATTGATGTATTTATCAAATGTGAATACTAGTATTCTAATGTTGGGGCAGGAGTGAGGCCTAATTTTAAAACGTGGATGCTATATTGATTAAACACCGGGGCTAAATTTCATGTACTCAATTTTTTTTTAAAATAGGGCATCCAACATTCCAAGATCCAGACAAGCAGCAACTGATCTAAAGACACCAGCAGCCACAGGTGGTGACAATGACAAGACAAGTAGGAGAGACCAGGACAGTCTGCCAACTGTTCTGAATTTGGTGGGTGACTGTCCCGCTTAGTCAGGATTTGGTCTGACTACAAGAACAGTTGGGAGATATGTCCTACTTCACACTGTACTGCTTGTTAAGGCAGAACTGCGTGCACCTAACAGTAGTGCACACAGTATTGCCTGTGTATTTGTCAAAAATGTGTCTAATAGCCAAATTACATCATAGGAGCCCCCCTGACTTAAGTACCCGGGCCCCCCGAGCCTTAATCCAGTTCTGGTCAGCAGGAGGAATCTGTGCTCCCAGTCCAGGGCAGGACACAGCCTGCAGAGCAAGCCGAGGAGCTCTAAGTTGCATGAGCTTTATTAATCTCGTGAGACTAAGAGCTTCCCTGCTCACTCTACAGGAATGTCAGCAGCATTAGAAGCATAGATAAGTACAGTGGGCTAGGGGTGTCAAAATGTGTCTGGGGGGGTGACGTAATGTGGATGGGGAGGGCCTGATAAATGTAATGTTTTATTATAATGTATGTATCAATGCACCATTTTGACCACGCCCTCAACATAATGTAGCCACGCCATTGGCGGCGCACCAAATGCGCTGTGGCACGTGTTTTTTTTCCTGCTCATCAACAGAGGTGGGCCCGTGTGCTTTAAATGCCAGGGCTGATTTTTAGTCCCAGTCCGGCCCTGGCTGTGAGAAAGACATGTTGAGAGACACTGAGAGCTGAGGAAGGCTGAGAGAGAGGGATACCCCTGTGAAAGAAACAGGCTGAGAGACAGAAAAACTGAGACAGAGAGATGTGCTCAGAGCTGTTAGAAAGAGAGGCAGCTGTGAGATGCAGTATGAGTGTTGAGAGACAGGCTGAGAACTGAGAGAGAGATCCCTACTTTGCTCTGTTGAAGATCTTCCAAGGAGCATAGAAACATCTTTCCAACCCCAACCCTTTCTACGCCAGTCACTCCCTCATTTCCACTTTCTCCACCAGAGAAGCATCCCCTCTCCCAGAGAAAAAGCTCAAAGCTGCAGATTACCATCTTCCTTCTTCTGCCTGGCAGTCAACAGGGGAAATTCTCTAGAGGAGAATTAGCTCACTCCAACAGGTTGCTTAGTTAAAGTATGACCCTCAGCAATAACGGGGCCTCCGCCATCGCCACTGTGCAAGTAGGCCTCAAGACAAAGAGGCTGGGACAGGCCGAGATGGATGTCAGCATCTGAACGGCCTCAAGTAAGTATTTAAGTTGAGGGTGATGTCTTCCTACAACACCCTGATCAGTATGCTCTGAGTCACTGACACTAATAGACATCTCAATCACCAAGACCCTACACATTGTATACATGAAAATGCTGACATCTTAGTCACTGACCCTTTATCTGGTGTATATGTAAAGTGTATTTTTTGGAGGTCTCTTGGATGGTCTCTGTATGGTATATCAGTAATTGCTCTTTGCAATGTATTTTTTTATGCTCTCTGTATTGTACGCTGGTGACTGGGATACACATCGTATTGTATATCGGTCTCTGGGATGATCTCTGTATTGTATATTGGTAATTGGGATGCACTCTGTATTGTATATTAGTCAATGAAAAGCTTCCTGTATTATATATAGGTTCCTAAAATGCCTGCCGCTGTGAATCTGCCTACTATTGCGTGTTGCATTGACCATGTCTACCACCAATATGGCTAGGGATAATGGTTTGCTAACCGTGCCTAATTTTGTATTGGCCCTGTGTACCCTTTATTTGGTCCCGCCTACATGAGACCATTTTCAGATTTTTTTCAGAGCCATTTTAAGTACTCAATCCTGCATCTAGTGCAATCACTCATGAACTGGAGTAACAGCAAGGCTAGTTGACGGCTAGGTTATACAGTTGAGATGCAACAGCAAGGGTGCGACATAGTGCCTGCGCAAATACGGTTATTATCTGGGGTCTGTGGGATAGTTTTCAGCAAAAGATTGACTGGGGTTTCTATGTGGATTTGTATACAATTACTGGTGTAGGGAAGAAGTTAGCGCAGCACAGGGTGAAGGATGGAATTGAAAAGGAAGCTTGCAGGTGCTACACTAACTGTATTTCGGGCTTCATGGTTTTTGTGTTGGCATATCTGGAGTCTAGGCCCAGTGAACCCTAAGTTATGTTGAAGTATTTGCACATGATCCATGACATGTTAGCTAAGGGTGACAATATGACTTAGAGGGCTAATAATATGGTGTCATGGTTGCCTAGAATACTTTAATCCTGATCTGCCAAGTTTGATGCTACACATTTATGAGGCGCAGATTCTAACGTAGCGGATGGTCTTCTCCAGGGACCCTCGCAAGAAGGTTCAGTTTTAGCTGCCTCCTCTACGCAGGTTGCGGGCCTCTTCGGGAGTAATTGGCGAGACTGGCAGGGAAAAGGCAACTGGAAAATCAGAGAAGAAATAGTTTTCTGCAGATGACAGAAGGATTACCACTGGAATGGTGGAAGATAAGTCTGCGGTCTACGGGGTTGATACCACTGGAGTGGTGAGAGGAAGAATAGTCTGCTCTCTGGAGAGTGGTCACTACTGGAATGGTGGAAGATGTAGTAGTCTGCGGTCAAAGCTGGAGACATAGAAATGCTGCCAAGTGCAATAGTCTGCGGACTGCTATGGCTAGCATTCTGCTTGGGTACAAGGACATTGAGATCTGGATGGCATTGCAGCAAGCTAACAAGTCAGGGCATGTAGCAGCTTCGTATAGAAAGCCTCCTACGCATGGCCGACTGGGCTCGTCCTTTCTGTGCAGAAACAAGTGTTTTGCCTTTAACAATTCCCAATGTGGTAAGGGTGCACTGTGCAAATGCAAACACACTTGCTTGTGCTGTAGTGGTCAACACACTGACAAGGAAAGCACACCAAGTTCAGGCCTTTCTGCCACTCTGGTTAAAAACTAGTGTTTTTTCCTGTTGCAGGGTTTAAATGAGGGATTCAAGATGCCCCCAGCTTTAAATTGGCTGATTGTTTTGCCCATTGATGTACCCAAAAAGATCCCATGTAAATTTAGTCTATCCAGCACTTATCCTTTCTGGAAGGCAATTTCGTAAAAAAACACCATTGACCCACAGCTCACCAGAGTAGTTTACCAGACCTTTGAGTTTGCCCTGGGTTTAGTGAGGAAATTCGGCAATGGGGCATTACTGGCAAAGGTCAATATAGAATCGACCTTCCGCCTCATCCCATTGCACCCTAAATCTTTCCGATTCATGGGCGTTTTTAAAACCTCAGAAGGGTTTTTCATAGTTAGGTTCCTTTCCATGGGGTGTTCTATATTGTGTGACTACTTTTAACGTTTCAGTACATTTTTACACTGGTGCATAGAAGTAGGCACAGGTCATTAAGGAGTGGTCGATTTCCTGGACGGTTTCCTTATCATTGGCCCTCGTGACTCCCTGCAATGTGACAAGGTTTTAGCTGATACCCAGTTGTAGATGCTTGGAGAGGGCTAGCCAAAACAAAACCCACTTAAGAAGACACCAGACAGCCTATAGACACTCCTTTGTTCAGACCTGATAAATTGTAGTAACCATGCTCCCAGTTTTGGAAACCAAGGACTTGTCCGCTTGTCACCTTTGGAGGTGAGGTCATGAAGGGATTTACCTAATTTTTCCTCAGATGAAGGGCCTCATAACACTGAGCAAATCAATGATGTCACAGTCTGCTTATATTCATTAAAGTTTATGCCAAGAAAAGCATTTGGGACACTGACAGATAATGGATTGCTTTCTGGTATGCTTGTAGCTCTTTAGCCCCAATGTCCAATATTCCCTAACCCACTTTACCCTCATTACATATGCTCCCCCCACCATTCTCCATTTGTCATGTATAAAGGGGGATACAACCACTTCTCTTGCACACAAGGCCACTAAATTCATAAAATAAGTATTTATCAGCTCTAAAATCTGCTTAAATGCAATGTTTTTACTTTAAAAGCTAACAGAAAATTGTTACTTCAAAGAGCGAAGAATAGCATTTTTGCTGCAGAATTTGTTAGTCATGCAGTATCAAAATCTTTTATCAAAATCTGTTATCATAAACATGTACTTTCAAGGTAATCTAATATCTTTGAAAGACTATCACATGGTATATATTATTTATTGCTAACATAAAAACACAGTTCAGAGCCCTTCAGATTAGTAAACCTGCTCCACTCTTCTCTATGCAAGATCTGACAGCAAGGTAAGCATTTTTATGTATAATAATTGCATTTACTACAGCAGGACTTCAGGGGTACTTCAGTATGTTAATCTTAAAATAACAGTTTACTGTATATTCCCAGAATAATGCACATGCAAAAAGTATTAATAATACAGGATATCTATGGAAACATTTAGAGGCATTACAAGGTAATTGGTTAACATATACAGACATAAAGCGTTATAGGCATGTGATAAGAATTAAGTTAAGAAAACCTGTTCTACACTATGCATATGCCAATATTGTCTATTCTAATAAAATAGATTATCATGGATATCATTGCTATTAATTTTCTTAAAAGATATTTCTGTCATTGTCCATAAGGAGTGGGATTTTAAGAATTTTCAGGGAAAAAGAATCCCTGTAAATATTCACAACTGCAACTATTTTTACTTGACATGGGATCATATTGAATGATCACTCTATAATTCAGCCTCCATTGCAAAATAGCTAACAAGTAACTGTAATGATACCGTAAGATTACAAATACGTGAATAAATTTCACGTCAAACAAAATGGCTAAAGTCATAACAATTACGTGTATGATTGACTTAGGAAACAAAGTAAAGCACACTTATAATGATCCCACATGTACAATCAGTATAGCAATAGAAGTCAAACAAAAACCTTAACATGCTGTTCAAAGTAAAGTTCTGTGTTCAGACCTTACAGGAAAGAGGAGGTAATTTATGTCGCACAAGTGCTCCTACTAAGTGCATAGGTTTTTTACAGCAAGATGACAACATTTATGGAGCAGAAGCAGTCGACAGGCCAAGTGGAGGATTTGGGCAGAATGAGGGGTTTCCTTGCTAAAAATAGAGTGAGCCTATCGGTGCAGAGCACTGCAAAAACAATATTTATTTTGCGGACCAAGAGTATTGAAACCAAGTAAAGGGATGGAGAGAGCACAGTTTTAGGGGTGTTATTTGCTGTGTGGATTTCCAGTATCACTCCGCAAAATTATTTCAATTTTGGAAAAGATCAGAACTGTCAGTCTTCCTGTCTCATTACATACTTTTGATGGGACATGTTAGGCTCTTGTGTTGCACTTTGTATTTCTAGGCGTACTCGAACCAATGTAATAAGACACTTCACAGACACAAAAAAAACCATACTGTGGGTGGATCACTTATAAAAAACTTATTTGTGGCTGGATCATGTAGAAATAATTTATTGTAGAAACTTATTTCAATTAGTGGTGCAGGTACCAATGTATATAATTTCAAATGCACTTATCGTGTTACATTGGGATGTGTTTTGTATGGAAATGTCTTGTTTGGGGTTTTGTAACTTTTCTATTGAAGTCCCAAGTTAGCATATTCGTGGAGGGGATGTGTTTTTGAAGCTGTCTAGAGACAGGTAAACTCATGCTATTTAGACCTATTCATCGATCAGTGCCCCAAATGTCTGTTTAGCCTGCATACGCAACAGAGGGAAGTTTGCCTTCCTGTCTGGTGTGGCTGCATCAAAGATAATGCAAGCAGCAAGCTTCAGCATATAACAGAGTAGTGTAAATATCGTTAACTTTGCATTGCATGTAAATCCATGTTTGGGAAAATGTATTGTATCCTGATACTAAAAATAACTCAGACGTGTTGGGGTCGGGGAAGATCAGGGGTTGGCGATACCCCCAGCCAGGAGTTATGTCAGAACTGTATAATATGTGGGATATAATAAGTGGGATGTTTGAGCATGTAATATTCATACCATCTGTACCTTTCTGGATGTCACTAGAACCTTCAACTACTGACTGTGAACTGTCCTTGTTAGAACTACATGAGCTAATAAATCATACTGCTTCAAGAACCTGCTTTGACGACTACTTACCCTGTTGTACCTACAGATTAGACCCAAATCTAATCCATTCTCTAGGTTGTTCTGAGGTGGACCCAGCATTCCAATACCAACGTTTTGCCCGCTACCTGCAGCACTGACCAGGGTGAATGATCACTCTATAATTCAGCCACCATTGCAAAATAGCTAACAACCACCCACAGCAACCCTGGTCTGAAGGCAAGAGGTCAGGTATACCAGCCCAGGTGTACCAGCAAGGGGGAACCCTAGCAGCAAGAGTTATCCAGAAGGAAGCGGTTCTAGGTACCGCTGTAGGAGCCTAGTGGTGGCAGCAGGTTCCTCCTATTGCAACAAGAGGGGTGGATTTGGGATAAAGGAAGGGGACGGTGGCAAAGTAAGCCCAGTCGTTCCCTAGCGACAATTTTGCTTCATTTATATTTTAAATGAATCATGTGGTAGGGGACAGTATGTCTAGATTACATGTGTTATCTATATGTGCTTTTATTACATTAATTGAAGTCTGCTTAGAAATGTGCTTTCCGCTAAAGTGGAACTGGATTTAAAAATCTTGTCCATTGGCAAGTGCAAAATTTTTACCCTCACAGACGGCAACATTTAAATCTGTATATCCATGTTGAGTCCCATAAATTGAGTGCATGTGTGCAGATGGACAAATGTGACACCACAAAAGCATTCCTCCCAACTTTTCAAATCGGGATATAGAGTGCTTGCATGAAAGGGGTAGTGGCCCCAGCCCTGAGGGCATGCCTGGTGTTTCTGAAACTCTAAGGGGTATATTTAAGAAAGCACTTAGGCCAGGATGTGCTCTCCGCAAATTTATTAAAGGTGCATCGCAGCAGATATCATTGATATCTGCTGCTTTGCACTCCTGATCGTTTTTGCGAGCAGTCACCATTCAACAGAAGGGTGACTGCTCTTGGCTGCAATCTAACAAGTCCCGAAAAAATATTTTTTTCGGGAACTTGTTGAAGCTTGCGTACATCATAGGAATTACTTGTAAAAGTTGTGCTTTTCGGTATGTCCAACTCTGCTCCGGAAAGCAGAGCTGGACAGCGCATGCGCAGGGAGTGATCTTGTGATCCCTCCCTGTCACAGCCTCAAGTTCTCCGGTCGGCACATGCGCAGTAGCATGAAGAAAATAAAGTAAGCCGAAGAGGAGGAGATCCGGAGCCAGCGCGACCGAAGAGGCAGTGGTGAGTATGGTTTTTTTTATCACAGAAACAGCAGTTTTTCGGAACTGCTGTTTCTGTGTTCCATTTTTAATAAATTTGAGAAATACATCAATCCTTATCCATGCGATAAGGATTGATAAGTATTTCTCGTTTTGTCCGATAAATGATAAATGTGCCCCTAAGCCTCTCTTAAACCATCTCTTCTCCCCTAAACACTCACATGCATTGCTGCACACATCTGTTACTGGCACTTGTTCTTCATTGTTCAGCTCGGTCTAATCTCCCAACACTGATGTTAGGATTGGGACTATCCCGCCTAAAATTGTTAGAGTTGGGCTGCCGTTGTAAATAAGCCTTAATAACTCACTTGGTTTCAGATTTTTTCTTTGACCTTGTTTTATTTTTAATTTTAAATGGAACTATACAATTTAATTGAAAAGCATACTTAATTTGTTCTGATGCTCTGTGTGTGTTAAGTATCTTCTCTCAGATGGAGGGTATATTTATAAATGGGCAAAGAGCTGTAGTTCACAGATGTTTTTGATGAAGATAGTGCTTGTTATCACCCAATATATTACAAGGCTTATTGGCAGCAGTAGCATTGTTATCACCAGCATAACCTTGCTGGTGGTAAGATTTGCATGGGGAAGCGTATTTAGCAAGTATTATGGCAGTCATTGTACCTGTTCTGTTATCGCCATCTCAGGGTGGCTCACAACCAACTCACACAAGCGCACATCTGCAAAGACTTACCACTCTTAACTCAGGGTTCCGCTCAGCTTCCTTGGCAATTGTTTTTTCTGTGGCAATATGTCTGATTATTTATCAAAGTGGTTCTTAATAATAAATAGGCCCCTTATTGCCAGGAGATCATAACAATTCATGTATAAAATAAAGATTACCTATACTTTCCAACATGATCTATTGCATCCAATACACATTTTACTGTTTCCTGATGGACAAGTGACAATATGTCACTCATTCAGTGTGTTAGGAACCCCGTTACCATTGGCAACCTAAGCGACTGCCTCGGTTTGCCTAATGATTGCGTCAGTCATTTATGTGTAAGTTACTGAAAAAAAATATTTTTTTTGTGACATAATATTTAATTTAACTGGCAAAGACTGTGTATATAAAAAGGCTTGATTTTGTGAACTTTTAATTGCCACTTGCTTCATGCAGTTCCATGTAGACTGCAAATGAGGGACAATGCTCAAATGTATATTGGGGAGTATTTTAGGAAAAAAAAATTTTTTTGCCCCTTTACTATCAGGAAATACAGTATGTGGGAGATAAATGTAAATGTTTAATATTAAGGAGGGACAAATTTGGTTGATATAAACCAGGCTAAGTTTTGACCTTTTTGCCAGATGTGCTGTGGAGTCCCATCTACTTAATAACAATGGGCATACATGGGTGCTACATGAAATAAACAGTCAGTATTTAACGTATGTGCAAAACAGAATGCTAATTTGCACCCCCTGCATTGTAACATGGTTTTGTCTAGGAGACTGAAATAAGAAGTTCCTTCAGTTAAGATCCTTAATGAATCAGGCACAATAATTCTGCAAATTGAGTGGACAGATGAACCTCCATTGCTCTCAGTTTAGGAATGCACATACACAAATCAGTCACAACATTAAAACCACCTGCCTAATATTGTGTAGGTCCCTCTCATGCCATCATAACAGTTCTGACCCGTCATGGACTTTTGAAGGTGTCCTGTGGTATCTGGCATCAAGACGCTAACAGCAGTTCCTAGTCCTGTAAGTTGAGAGGTGGAGCCGACATGGCTCTGACTTGTTTTTCCAGCAAATCCCACAGATGCTCGATCGGATTGAGATCTGAGGAATTTGGAGGCCAATCAATACCTTGAACTTTTGTTATGCTCCTCAAACCATTCCTGAACAATTTTTGCAGTGTGGCAGGGTGCATTACCATGCTGACACAGGCCACTGCCATCAAGGAATACTATTGCCATGATAAAGTGTACTTGGAATGCGTCAATGTAGAGATGCTCAGGCTCGGTTCCCTGAGAACCGACCACACCTGAACTTTGCAGAAACCGAGTACCGTGCTGGCTCGGTACTTTCGCACGCCAGTGGAATTGAAAACGAGGCAAAACTGTACTGTGTTATATAAGTAACATACAAAGAGGAGAGCTCCATTGCTCCATTGCTAATTGTCATTGCTGAAATAGAAATAATAGGGCTGGCAGGCTTTGTCTTCCAAATCTGCAGTCACATTGTACTGTGTTATATAGGTAAAACACAAAGAGGAGAGCTCCATTGCTAATTGTCATTGCTGGAATAGAAATAATAGGGCTGGCAGGCTTTGTCTTCTAAATCTGCAGTCACATTGTACTGTGTTAAATAGGTAAAACACAAAGAGGAGAGCTCCGTTTCTCAATTGCTAATTGTCATTGCTGAAATAGAAATAATAGGGCTGCTGTGTTGTTCTTAATCTGCCGTCACATTGTACTGTGTAATTAAAATGCTGGCACCAGTCATGATGATAATAATCCCTCTACGCCATCTGCTAAAGCCTATGTTACAGTGCATAGTGTTTTTAAATCAGGGAAACAAAAATGTAAAAAAACCACCTTTTACCTTGGTCAAGAAAAAAAGACCTGTAATCCAGGCAAAGTTATCTGCAGAAAAAAATAAAATTGGCAACATGCCATTCCACACGCAGTGGCAAGCAAAGAATGAGGCCTTCGCCTTTCTCTATGAGTGCTAGTTCTGCAACTGTCACTGAGGGAATTTCTTGTAAGGTCAGTCGTGACCAAGCAAGACCTTGTCATTCGGACTCCAAAAGTGTCCAAACACTTTTACGTGTAAAAGCCGAGCTTGAAGAAAACACTAAGGCATTAGAGGAAAATGTATATTGTGGTTCAGAAATTACACAAATCCCTGAGGAGAGTCTATCCACAAGTGCTATGTGTAATCCTGACCTGTCTGATAGTGTACCCATAAAGAAGGCCCCTTTTAGCATTTCTGCAGATGTGTGCATGAACAGCCCAAGTGTAGCCGGTGATACACAAATTGAGGATGCCACTTGGAATTGCAACAGGATGAAGGGGATAACTGTGTAGCTGATGAGGGCGCTAATGAGGATGTTGATGAGGATGATGTTATTTGTGTAAATCCTGCACCAGTGGAAGTAGTTCTTGCACGTGATAAGAAGAAGGCTATTGTCATGCCCGGGCATAAGACCAAAAAATCCACCTCTTAAGTGTGGAATTATTTTCACCTAAATCCTGACAACAGTTGTCTAGCCATTTTGTAGCGTCTGTAAAGCCACAGTCAATAGAGGTAGGGACCTTGACCATCTAGGATCCTCATCCATGTTACGCCATTTGAAGTGAGTTTATGGCAAGCTGTTGGGAAAATCAGAAGTTTATGCTAAAAAATAACAACAAGCAGTCCATCATCAGCTAGGACCCTTCTCTCAGTTAGATCCCTTCTCACAGTTAGATCCCGACGCCTGCAATCTATACCCACAACACTGTCCTTATCCATATCCTCAGTAGAGATCGGAGTTAGTCCTGCATCCAAGTTGGTAAGGCTAGATGACTCCTCCACTATCCTGGATTCCTCAGAAGAATTCTTGAACGTTAGTCCCACTGCTGTTGTTGCTGCTGCTGGTAAATCTTCATCCCAGAAGCAGCCCAAGAAGAAGACTACTAGTAGTTTACAACAATTGACTGATAAACAATCCTTTGCAAGAGGAAGCAAGTATGAAAGCTGTCACCGTCGCAAAGTGGATCACAGACACCATGGCGACTATGCAAGTATTAGTTCTATGTCCAATATCCACTATTAATGCAGCTGGTTTTGTGTCCTTGTTACCAAATTTCACCACAACACCATTTTACTAGAAAAGCTATTCCTCACCTCTACCAGAAGGTTTGTAAAAATGTAATTATTGGGCAACAAAATGCCATTCTACCCACTGTACTCTTAACCACAGATATGTGGACAAGCGGATCTGGGCAAACTAAAGATTATATGACTGTGACAGCCCACTGGGTTGATGATTCGCCTTCACCAGCAGGAACAGCAGCAGCATGTACCCAAGTACGTCACATTGTTCAGAGGAAGGCTACTCTGTGTATCACCGGCTTCAGTACGAGGCATACAGCTGACAATCTGTTACAAAAACTAAGGGATGTCATTGCAACATGTCTTATCCCGCTTGGACTCTCCACAGGATATGTCATTTCTGATTACGCCTCCAATATTGTAAGAGCATTACAGCTGAGTGAATTCCATCACATTCCCTGTTTTGCTCACACAATAAACTTGGTGGTGCAGAGTTTTTTTAAAAAAATGACAAGGACGTGCAGGAGATGCTGTCTGTGGCCCGTAAAATATCTGGACATTTCCGGCATTCGGCAACAGCATGTAGGAGATTGCAACAGCTACAAGAGCAATTTTATTTGCCCTGCCACCAACTGAAGCAAGGGGTGGTGACAAGGTGGAATTCCACCCTGTATATGCTTCTGCGGATGGAGGAACAGCGAAAAGCCATCCACGCTTACTCCACAAGCCATGATATTGGGAAAGGAGGGAAAATGTATTTTACTCAAGCGCAGTAGAGAATACTTTCCGTGTTGAGCAAGGTGCTGAAACCATTCGAAGTAGTCACCTGTGAAGTGAGTTCAGACACTGCTAGCTTGAGTCAAGTGATTCCCTTAATTAGACTTTTGGAAAAGCAGCTTGAGAAACTGAAGGAGGAGATTAAACGAAGCAATTATGCTAAGTATGTCGGACTTGAAGATCAAGTACTTTATTCGCTTCGCCAGGATCCAAGAGTTATCAACATTTTGAAATCGGATCACATTTTGGCGACTGTGCTTGATCCTCGGTTTAAGAGCTATGTCTTCTCTTTGTTTCCAACTGAATCAGATCTGAAGAGATGCAAGGAGCTTATGGTGAGCAAGATGACAGCTCAAGTCTTACGTGACAGGACGGCGTCTCCTCCTTCAGTTTCTAACTCAACTGCTGCTAGGAAAAAACTTAGCTTTCCCAAGAGACCCAGGGATGATGCAGATGACTCAACACAACATTTTGACATCTGGTCTGGTCTAAAAGAATTGACCAAAAAATGTGACACCTCTGCCGTAACTCCATCTGATCCTACTATCAACATCTAAAGGATGGTGGAGGATTATTTTCACGACAGCATAGAAATAGACATATCAGACAGTCCCTTTACATACTGGGAAGAAAAAAAGGGAATTTGGAGATCCATGTACCAACTTGCTTTGCACTGACTAAGTTGCCCATCCTCCAGTGTGTACTCGGAAAGAGTTTTCAGCACAGTCGGGAACCTTGTCAGAGATCAGTGTAGGAGGCTTCTTTTTCAAAATGTTCAAAAGATGATGCTCATAAAAATGAACTTCAATTTCCACGAAGAAGGCCTTTCCCGCCAATTACATCAAAATACTGAGACTTCTGTAATGGTGGATTCCAGCGGTGATGAATTAATAATATGTGATGTACAAATTGATGAGGGTGAGGATGAGGCTGAGGATGATGACAACAACATCTTGCCACAGTAGAGTTCATTAACAGCACTAGTATCTTACGTGCCTTAAGCCCATGGTTAGCTTATTTTGGGAGGGCCCAAACAAACCAAGCACATCAGTCTCAAAAGTGGCAGTCCTTGTCGCTGAAGTGCTTGGTTTGTTAAAGTGTGCATGTCATTTTTAAGATCCAACATAAGGGTTGGTGAGAGGGCCCAAGGACAATTCCATCTTGCAGCACTTTTTCTTTCAGCTACCGCTGTGTGCCAATGTTATCCACATGTGCTATATACTGTTGTGTGCTTTGCAAAAATCTTAGACATTCATTGATGATGCAGATGACCCAGCACAACATTTTGACATCTGGTCTTGTCTATTGTAAAATAATTGACCAGAATTAGTGACACCTCTGCTGGATTAAAAGTAGGGATGAGCGCGCTCGGATTTCTGAAATCCGAGCCCACCCGAACGTTGCGGATCCGAGTCGGATCCGAGACAGATCCGGGTATTGGCGCCAAATTCAAAAGTGAAACTGAGGCTCTGACTCATAATCCCGTTGTCGGATCTCGCGATACTCGGATCCTATAAATTCCCCGCTAGTCGCCGCCATCTTCACTCGGGCATTGATCAGGGTAGAGGGAGGGTGTGTTAGGTGGTCCTCTGTGCTGTTTAGTTCTGTGCTGTTTAGTTCTGTGCTGTTTAGTTCTGTGCTGTTTAGTGCTGTGCTGTGCTGTGCTGTGCTGTTTAGTGCTGTTTAGTGCTGTGCTGTGCTGTGCTGTGCTGTGCTGTGTTCTGCAGTATCAGTCCAGTGGTGCTGTGTGCTGTGCTCTGTCCTTCTGAGGTCAGTGGTGCTGCTGGGTCCTGTGCTGTGTCCTGTTCAGTCCAGTGGTGCTGTGTCCTGTGCTCTGTGCTTCTAAGGGCATAGTTATTTCCCCAATATTCCCCTGTGTTTAAAAAAATAAAAAAAAGTTTTTTTTATAAAATACCAAAAACTACTTTAATATTTTTTAATTACCACAAAATTTTCACAACCAATCCTGCAGTATAAGCCCATTGGTACTGCAATATTACCAAGTTCACACATTCAGCAGTAAAAGTCCAGTGGTACTGCAATATTACAAAGTTTACACATTCTGCAGTATCAGTCCAGTGGTGCTGTGTCCTGTGCTCTGTCCTGCTGAGTTCCGTAGTGCTGCTGGGTCCTGTGCCGTGTCCTGTTCAGTCCAGTGGTGCTGTGTCCTGTGCTCTGTGCTTCTAAGGGCATAGTTATTTCCCCATTATTCCCAAGTTTGTAAAAAATAAAAAAAAAGTAAAAAAAAATAAAAAATTTAAAAAAAAAAAAAATATATAATAATTATAACCAAATTTGCAAAACCAATCCAGCATTATAAGTCCATTGGTACTGCAATATTACCAAGTTCACACATTCAGCAGTAAAAGTCCAGTGGTACTGCAATATTACAAAGTTTACACATTCTGCAGTATCAGTCCAGTGGTGCTGTGTCCTGTGCTCTGTCCTGCTGAGTTCCGTAGTGCTGCTGGGTCCTGTGCCGTGTCCTGTTCAGTCCAGTGGTGCTGTGTCCTGTGCTCTGTGCTTCTAAGGGCATAGTTATTTCCCCATTATTCCCAAGTTTGTAAAAAATAAAAAAAAAGTAAAAAAAAATAAAAAATTAAAAAAAAAAAAATATATATAATAATTATAACCAAATTTGCAAAACCAATCCAGCATTATAAGTCCATTGGTACTGCAATATTACCAAGTTCACACATTCTGCAGTATCTTGTGCTACATATAATGGAGAACAAAACTTTGGAGGATAAAGTAGGGAAAGATCAAGACCCACTTCCTCCTAATGCTGAAGCTGCTGCCACTAGTCATGACATAGACGATGAAATGCCATCAACGTCGTCTTCCAAGCCCGATGCCCAATCTCGTAGTACCGGGCATGTAAAATCCAAAAAGCCCAAGTTAAGAAAAAGTAGCAAAAAGAGAAACTTAAAATCATCTGAGGAGAAACGTAAAGTTGCCAATATGCCATTTACGACACGGAGTGGCAAGGAACGGCTTAGGCCCTGGCCCGTGTTCATGACTAGTGGTTCAGCTTCACCCACGGATCTTAGCCCTCCTCCTCCTCCCCCCCCCTACAAAAAATTGAAGAGAGTTATGCTGTCAGCAACAAAACAGCAAACAACTCTGCCTTCTAAAGAGAAATTATCACAAATCCCCAAGGCGAGTCCAAGGGTGTTGGTGGTTGTCAAGCCTGACCTTCCCATCACTGTACGGGAAGAGGTGGCTCGGGAGGAGGCTATTGATGATGTAGCTGGCGCTGTGGAGGAACTTGATGATGAGGATGGTGATGTGGTTATTGTAAATGAGGCACCAGGGGGGGAAACAGCTGATGTCCATGGGATGAAAAAGCCCATCGTCATGCCTGGTCAGAAGACCAAAAAATGCACCTCTTCGGTCTGGAGTTATTTTTATCCAAATCCAGACAACCAATGTATGGCAATATGTAGCTTATGTAAAGCTCAAATAAGCAGGGGTAAGGATCTTGCCCACCTAGGAACATCCTCCCTTATACGTCACCTGAATAACCTTCATAGTTCAGTGGTTAGTTCAGGAACTGGGGCTAGGACCCTCATCGGTACAGGGACACCTAAATCCCGTGGTCCAGTTGGATACACACCAGCAACACCCTCCTCGTCAACTTCCTCCACAATCTCCATCAGATTCAGTCCTGCAGCCCAAGTCAGCAGCCAGACTGAGTCCTCCTCAATACGGGATTCATCCGAGGAATCTTGCAGCGGTACGCCTACTACTGCCACTGCTGCTGTTGCTGCTGTTAGTCGGTCATCTTCCCAGAGGGGAAGTCGTAAGACCGCTAAGTCTTTCACCAAACAATTGACCGTCCAACAGTCGTTTGCCATGACCACCAAATACGATAGTAGTCACCCTATTGCAAAGCGTATAACTGCGGCTGTAACTGCAATGTTGGTGTTAGACGTGCGCCCGGTGTCCGCCATCAGTGGAGTGGGATTTAGAGGGTTGATGGAGGTATTGTGTCCCCGGTACCAAATCCCCTCGAGATTCCACTTCACTAGGCAGGCGATACCAAAAATGTACAGAGAAGTACGATCAAGTGTCCTCAGTGCTCTTAAAAATGCGGTTGTACCCACTGTCCACTTAACCACGGACATGTGGACAAGTGGTTCTGGGCAAACGAAGGACTATATGACTGTGACAGCCCACTGGGTAGATGCATCCCCTTCCGCAGCAACAGCAACAGCTGCATCAGTAGCAGCATCTACAAAATGGCTGCTCATGCAAAGGCAGGCAACATTGTGCATTACAGGCTTTAATAAGAGGCACAACGCTGCCAACATATTAGAGAAAATGAGGGAAATTATCTCCCAGTGGCTTACCCCACTTAGACTCTCATGGGGATTTGTGGTGTCAGACAATGCCAGTAACATTGTGCGGGCATTAAATATGGGCAATTTCCAGCACGTCCCATGTTTTGCCCACACCATTAATTTGGTGGTGCAGCATTACCTGAAGAGTGACAGGGGTGTGCAGGAGATGCTTGCGGTGGCGCGCAAAATTGCTGGACACTTTCGGCATTCAGCCAGTGCCTACCGCAGACTAGAGGCACATCAAAAAAGCTTGAACCTGCCCTGCCATCACCTCAAACAAGAGGTTGTGACGCGCTGGAACTCCACCCTCTATATGCTGCAGAGGATGGAGGAGCAGCAAAAGGCCATTCAGGCCTACACAGCCACCTACGACATAGGCAAAGGAGTGGGGATGCGCCTGAGTCAAGCGCAGTGGAGACTGATTTCCGTGTTGTGCAAGGTTCTGCAGCCATTTGAACTTGCCACACGAGAAGTCAGTTCCGACACTGCCAGCTTGAGTCAGGTCATTCCCCTGATCAGGCTGTTGCAGAAGCAGCTGGAGAAAGTGAGGGAGGAGCTGGTAAGCCATTGCGATTACAGCAAGCATGTAGCTCTTGTGGATGTAGCCCTTCGTACGCTTTGCCAGGATCCGAGGGTGGTCACTCTTTTAAAGTCAGAGGAATACATTCTGGCCACCGTGCTCGATCCTCGGTTTAAAGCGTATGTTGTGTCTCTGTTTCCGGCGGACACAAATCTACAGCGGTGCAAAGACCTGCTGGTCAGGAGATTGTCCTCTGAAGAGGACCGTGACATGCCAACAGCTCCACCCTCATTTTCTTCCACATCTATGGCTGCGAGGAAAAAGCTCAGTTTTCCCAAAAGAGGCACTGGCGGGGATGCTGATAACATCTGGTCCGGACTGAAGGACCTGCCAACCATTGCAGACATGTCTACTCTCGCTGCATTGGATGCTGTCACAATAGAAAAAATTGTGGATGATTACTTTGCTGACACCATCCAAGTAGACATGTCAGACAGTCCATATTGTTACTGGCAGGAAAAAAAGGCAGTTTGGAAGCCCCTGTACAAACTGGCTCTATTTTACCTGAGTTGTCCCCCCTCCAGTGTGTACTCGGAAAGAGTTTTTAGTGCAGCGGGGAACCTGGTCAGTGAGCGGCGAAGGAGGTTGCTTCCTCACAACGTTGAAAAAATGATGTTTATAAAAATGAATAATCAATTCCTCAATGAAGTACAGCACTGCCCTCCAGATACTACAGAGGGACCTGTGGTTGTGGAGTCCAGCGGGGACGAATTGATAATGTGTGATGAGGAGGAAGTACACACTGTAGGGGGAGAGGAATCAGAGGTTGAGGATGAGGACGACATCTTGCCTCAGTAGAGCCTGTTTAGTCTGTACAGGGAGAGATGAATAGCTTTTTTGGTGTGGGGGCCCAAACAAACCAATCATTTCAGTCAAAGTTGTTTGGTAGGCCCTGTCGCTGAAATGATTGGTTTGTTAAAGTGTGCATGTCCTATTTCAACAGCAGACCTCTCAACTGCAGCTCATCCCTCCTCTGCGGGGATAATGTCTCCTGTGCTCTGACACGTCACTCTGTGTACTCTCAGCCTCAGGATCTGACACTACAGCTACCATGCCTCTTGTAGCAGCCCTCACTCCAGGGCCTCTTCCATGTGCAGTGTCCCCCTCTCTCTTGGGTTCACTATAGTGGCATGGAGTTCTCCCCCTCATCCAGGGCACACATTCCTTGCCCTGGCTCAGTCACCACGCTCAGTCTTCCAGGCAATGCTGGGGGAGCCTGGGAGCTTCCACCCCAGGTCCCCAGCTACAACTCTCCTCTCCTGTGTCTTCTCTCTCTTTCTGACACTTTAAAGATCGTGCCTTTAAATGAAAAAGTCAGTCTTCATTGCACGACTATGTGCAAGTGCAACAGGGACATTTTTTTGGGTTTACAAATTCAAACAATAACACTACGACCCTGTCTGTCTGGGGTCTGTCAATGACGAATTGTCTGGAGCATGTTTTGAGGAGGTATTGTGGCCCCGGTATCAAATTGGGTACCAGGGCCACCCCACTATGCAGTCCAGATACTTGTTTGGTGGAATTCCGACACGTGGAGGGTTTTTTAATTATATTGTGGCCTCGGTACCAAATTGTGTACCGGGGCCACCACACTACGCAGTCAAGATACTTGTTTGGTGGAATTCAGACCAGTTGAGGGTTTTATTATTATATTGTGTGGACCACTCTATCTATACCACACTACAACTCTATACCACTCTATTTCCTACTTTAATTCTATTTAATTCTATTTCCTACTTTAATTCTATTACTAATTAATTAACATAAAGAGGAACAAAAATAACCAATTTTACCAAAAGTATAATATGACTTAGACTTACAAACACTACACTTGAAAGATCGTGCCTTTAAATGAAAAAGTAAGTCTTCATTGCACGACTATGTGCAACAGGGACAGTTTTTTTCTTTACAAAGTCAACTAATAACACTTGGACCCTGTCTGTCTTTAACATACTTAATGGGATCTCAATGACGAATTGTCTGTAGCATGTTTGGAGGAGGTATTGTGGCCCCGGTATCAAGTTGGGTACCGGGGCCACCCCACTACGCAGTCCAGATACTTGTTTGGTGGAATTCTGACACGTGGAGGGTGTATTTATTTTATTGTGGCCCCGGTATCAAGTTGGGTACCGGGGTCACCCCACTACGCAGTCCAGATACTTGTTTGGTGGAATTCTGACACGTGGAGGGTTTTTTAATTATATTGTGGCCTCGGTACCAAATTGTGTACCGGGGCCACCACACTACGCAGTCAAGATAGATAGATGCGTATCATAGATAAAGTACATTCAGTGGTGTGGGGCAAATTGAAAAATATTCAAAATGCACTGACATTATCAAAAACAAGAGGTTGTCACACGCTAAAACTCCAACATGTATATGATGGAGAGGATGGAGGAGCAGCCGTATGTGTAGTGTAATGCAGACCTGTTGAAGGTTTTTTATATATTTTATTGTGGTGCCCAGTGCCCACTCCTCTACGCAGTCCAGGTACATTTATTGGTGCGATTCATAAAAGTTCAGGGTTTTTAAGATATTGTGGTGACCCACTCCTCTACGCAGTCCAGGTACATTTATTGGTGCGATTCATAAAAGTTCAGGGTTTTTAATATATTGTGGTGACCCACTCCTCTACGCAGTCCAGGTACATTTATTGGTGCGATTCATAAAAGTTCAGGGTTTTTAATATATTGTGGTGACCCACTCCTCTACGCAGTCCAGGTACATTTATTGGTGCGAATCATAAAAGTTCAGGGTTTTTAAGATATTGTGGTGACCCACTCCTCTACGCAGTCCAGGTACATTTATTGGTGCGATTCATAAAAGTTCAGGGTTTTTAATATATTGTGGTGACCCACTCCTCTACGCAGTCCAGGTACATTTATTGGTGCGATTCATAAAAGTTCAGGGTTTTTAATATATTGTGGTGACCCACTCCTCTACGCAGTCCAGGTACATTTATTGGTGCGATTCATAAAAGTTCAGGGTTTTTAATATATTGTGGTGACCCACTCCTCTACGCAGTCCAGGTACATTTATTGGTGCGAATCAAACAAGTTGATGGTTTTCTTATTATATATATTGTGGTGACCCACTCCTCTACGCAGTCCAGGTACATTTATTGGTGCGATTCATAAAAGTTCAGGGTTTTTAATATATTGTGGTGACCCACTCCTCTACGCAGTCCAGGTACATTTATTGGTGCGATTCATAAAAGTTCAGGGTTTTTAATATATTGTGGTGACCCACTCCTCTACGCAGTCCAGGTACATTTATTGGTGCGATTCATAAAAGTTCAGGGTTTTTAATATATTGTGGTGACCCACTCCTCTACGCAGTCCAGGTACATTTATTGGTGCGAATCAAACAAGTTGATGGTTTTCTTATTATATATATTGTGGTGACCCACTCCTCTACGCAGTCCAGGTACATTTATTGGTGCGAATCATAAAAGTTCAGGGTTTTTAATATATTGTGGTGACCCACTCCTCTACGCAGTCCAGGTACATTTATTGGTGCGATTCATAAAAGTTCAGGGTTTTTAATATATTGTGGTGACCCACTCCTCTACGCAGTCCAGGTACATTTATTGGTGCGATTCATAAAAGTTCAGGGTTTTTAATATATTGTGGTGACCCACTCCTCTACGCAGTCCAGGTACATTTATTGGTGCGAATCAAACAAGTTGATGGTTTTCTTATTATATATATTGTGGTGACCCACTCCTCTACGCAGTCCAGGTACATTTATTGGTGCGAATCATAAAAGTTCAGGGTTTTTAAGATATTGTGGTGACCCACTCCTCTACGCAGTCCAGGTACATTTATTGGTGCGATTCATAAAAGTTCAGGGTTTTTAATATATTGTGGTGACCCACTCCTCTACGCAGTCCAGGTACATTTATTGGTGCGATTCATAAAAGTTCAGGGTTTTTAATATATTGTGGTGACCCACTCCTCTACGCAGTCCAGGTACATTTATTGGTGCGATTCATAAAAGTTCAGGGTTTTTAATATATTGTGGTGACCCACTCCTCTACGCAGTCCAGGTACATTTATTGGTGCGAATCAAACAAGTTGATGGTTTTCTTATTATATATATTGTGGTGACCCACTCCTCTATGCAGTCCAGGTACATTTATTGGTGCGATTCATAAAAGTTCAGGGTTTTTAATATATTGTGGTGACCCACTCCTCTACGCAGTCCAGGTACATTTATTGGTGCGAATCAAACAAGTTGATGGTTTTCTTATTATATATATTGTGGTGACCCACTCCTCTACGCAGTCCAGGTACATTTATTGGTGCGATTCATAAAAGTTCAGGGTTTTTAAGATATTGTGGTGACCCACTCCTCTACGCAGTCCAGGTACAATTATTGGTGCGATTCATAAAAGTTCAGGGTTTTTAATATATTGTGGTGACCCACTCCTCTACGCAGTCCAGGTACAATTATTGGTGCGAATCATAAAAGTTCAGGGTTTTTAAGATATTGTGGTGACCCACTCCTCTACGCAGTCCAGAAAGATACCTTTTTGCAACGTTTTGGACTAATAACTATATTGTGAGGTGTTCAGAATACACTGTAAATTAGTGGAAATGCTTGTTATTGAATGTTATTGAGGTTAATAATAGCCTAGGAGTGAAAATAAGCCCAAAAACTTGATTTTTAAACTTTTTATGTTTTTTTCAAAAAAAATCCGAATCCAATACCTTAAATCCGAACCGAGACCTTTCGTCAAGTGTTTTGCGAGACAAATCCGAACCTCAAAAATAACGAAAATCTGGATCCAAAACACAAAACACGAGACCTCAAAAGTCGCCGGTGCACATCCCTAATTAAAAGATAACAGTTTTATTAACAAAGAACAAAGTTGCTTGCAGAAGTAATGTAAGCATGGATATCTAAATAGATGTGTATATGTATTTCCTTCCACTCTGTTTGTAATCTGCACTTTACATCAAAGGTACCTAACTATATTATAATTTTTTGTAATTTGGGACTGAGTCAAAGCTCAGTAATGAACTTGTTTTTTGCTGTGAATTACAATGGCTCTTTTTAGTGCATTGTCTGGCAACCTGGATTGGTCTGGGTTCTGATTAAAACATGCATCCAAGGGGGATGGTCAGTGCTAGGAACTGCCGTGTGTTTGAGTGTTCACTCACCGGACTGTTAGTGCCTCTAGTTTGGGACATTGGTCTCTCTCCTGCCGGCGCCTCTCCTGAGCCGTGGCCGTCCGCCATCTTGACTAAAATTGCGCATGTGCAGAAACCCTGAACTGTTAAAACCTCGCCTCTAGTCTCATTGGTTAATTAATCACCTCTCAGTACTTAAGGCACCTGTTGCCCTATTACCTTTGCCTGTTCTTGGTTCTCATTCCCTTGAGACTCTGAGGTGTTTCCTGTTTCTACTCGTGTTATCTGTTTGCTGTGGACAAGTCTCCTCTTCACATCAGTAGTAGAACCCACCCGCTACAGACTACTCTCGCTACTCCATTTACATGCCTGCACCTGGACAAGTCTCCTCTTCACATCAGTAGTAGAACTTACCCGCTGCAGACTACTCTCACTACTCCGTTATATGCCTGCACCTGCACAAGTCTCCTCTATACATCAGTGGTAAAACTTGCCAATTGCAGACCACTCACGTTACTCCGTTACATGCCTGCACCTGGACAAGTCCTCTCTTCACATCAGTGGTACAACTTGCCAATTGCAGACCACTCACATTATCCGGTTACATGCCTGCGCTAGGACAAGGCTTCTCTACACATCAGGGGTAAAACTTGCCAATCGCAGACCACTTACGCTACCCCGTTATATGCCTTCACATCAGTAGTAGAACCCACCCGCTACAGACTACTCTCGCTACTCCATTTACATGCCTGCACCTGGACAAGTCTCCTCTTCACATCAGTAGTAGAACTTACCCACTGCAGACTACTCTCACTACTCCGTTATATGCCTGCACCTGCACAAGTCTCCGCTATACATCAGTGGTAAAACTTGCCAATTGCAGACCACTCACGGTACTCCGTTATATGCCTGCACCTGGACACGTCTTCTCTTCTCATTAGTGATGTAAACTGCCAATTGCGGACCACTCACGCTATTCCGTTACATACCTGCGCTGGACAAGTCTCCTCTACACATCTGTGATGAAACCTACCAGCTGTAGACCACTCATGTCTCCTTGTGATATAGCTACTACTCAGTATGGTACCTATGAGCTGGACTAAAGTCTACAAGTGCCTCTGTATTATAGCTGCAAGTCGCTGACTCTTCTACTGCATTGTTGATTGGTCTTTGCCTAACGCTATCCAGTTATCAAGTACTGGCCTGCTATATGCTACCTGCGTGCTAAGGCACTTGGACTCTTTCCTCATTGTATACTGCTTACTAATCTGCTGTACCATCACAGTTCCTTGGTGCCAAGACTCAGCATTTATACTATTGACATTCCTTTCCTCTATTCTATTTTATGGTTCCACTGATTCACCACACTACCCAGAGGTCCGCACCTCTGGTAAGGGTAGCTACACCTGGTGAATTCTGGGTAAAACTCCTAGTGCCCGTGACAGTTTGAGTCATTGCTCTGTCGCTTAGCATCCAGGCAGGTCGCTGCAGTCTTTGTTTAAAAGTTTATGAAAATAATATTGTGACCTGTGAGGTGGTCAAAATTGACTTCAAATGACTTGAAATTAGTGTTATTGAGGTTAATAATAATGTAGGGGAAATAAAAAGCAAAAATATGTGATTTTAGCAAAAAAAAATAGGGATTTTAGAAAAAAAATCAGGTTCCAAAACCAAAACACACAATTGCGGTTTTGCCAAAACCAAAACCAAAACACAAAGTTAATCCAGATCCAAAACCAGAACACAGGGGTCAGTGAACATCTCTACTTTAATGTTTAGGTAGGTGGTACATGCAGGGCTGTCTTATGCATGGGCACACTTGGCAGTTGCCTGGGGGCCCCACAAGTTTACGGGCCCCAAAGGCTTGCCAACTTTTCAGTGTATTATTCCGGGAGATTTCAGAACCTTCAAACATTCTTTTTTAAAATGATTAGGTGGACTAATCACCTCAGTATCAGCTGTTATCTGTACATTTCATTTGGCTGTTGCAAATGCATATCTTGACCTGGATGAAAACATGTACATGCACTAATTCTAAATAAGTGGGTGAGTGGTTATGTAGATAGAGCCCCAGTTCACTGCTTCACCCGGTGGCCTTTAATGCTGTTAAGACGACCCTGGGTACGTGTCGAAGTAACTTTCACATGCATGCCAGGACCCAAGGTTTCCAAGCAGAACATTGCCCAGAGCATCCCACAGCCCCAACCACCTTGCCTTATTCCCATAGTGCAGCCTAGTTCCATTTCTTCCCCAGATAAATGACACACATGGACCCGTCCGTCCACATGATGTAAAAGAAAATGTGATACATCAGACCAGGCCACCTTCTTACATTGTGCCCTGGACCATTTCTGGCTCTCACATGCCCATTTCAGCGGTGGACAGCGCTCAGCATGGGCATTCTGATCGGTTTGAAGCTACACCACTCCATATGCAACAAGCTGCGATGCACTGTGCGTTCTGACACTTTTCTATCATAGCTAGCATTATCTTTTTAAGAAATTTGTGCTGCAGTAGCTCTTCTGTGGGATTAGACCAGACGGGTTAGCCTTCGCTACCCACTCAATGAGCTTGGGCACCCATGACCCTGTCGCCGGTTCACTGGTTGTCCATCCTTGGAACACTTTTAGTAAGTACTAAGCACTACATTCCTGAAAAACACCACAAGACGTTGCTTTTTGGAGATGCTCTGACCCAGTCCTATCTCCATCACAATTTGGCCCTTGTCAGAGTCGCTCAGTTCTTTACGCTTGCCCATATTTCCTGCTTCCAACACATCAACTTCAAGAACTGGCTGTTCACTTACTGTCTAATATATCCCAGCCCTTGACAGGCGCAAATGTAATGAGATAATCAATGCTATTCACTCTACTTGTCAGTGGATTTAATGTTGTGGCTAATCGGTGTATGTACATAATATGCTGACCAGTTAAGTTTGATGCCATTTCAATTATTTAAATGCACTTTCTCTGTTCAAATATTGCCAATTTTATGAATATACAGATATCATATACATCAATTTAGGAAAACTGAAAACTCTACTGACTTTCTTCATAGTTTGTTAAGTACACCTGTCCTTCCCATGTATATGTCTGGACAGTCAGTGACATCACATCAAATGTGCAGACAGTACTACTGAAAGCAGGTTGCACATATTGTTTGTCTTGTCTGTACTGTCTCTAAAATGCACAAATATTTAAGTGACTGTAAACATGGCATGGAAGTGGCTGCAATTGCAATACTCTGACTATTTCAGGAATTACAGCACCCCTTTACTTTTCATATATGACCATGTCCACTAGTGCAACTCGTCGTGTCCCATACAAAATTTGGTGGTAGGCCTTGTGATATCTTTCCAGCCTTCCGGCCCTATAACTGTTCTCAATGTTTTATCTGTCATAGACACTTTTTTTACAGATTGCATGCTTCAGCTTTTAGAATAGAGAACATTGAAGCAATTAACACATTATCAGGGTGTTCTTTAGCCACCTATCATGACACAGGTGATTCCATTAAGTAGCAATATTATCTACCTAATGTTACATATGTAAATGATGAGTCTGCAGACTGGTTCTTGCAATGTGGATTGATGGCCAATTAAGGTCAGGTGAAGGTGTTTTAATTAATTGTATCAGGTTTATATAAAATACTCGAGAGTTAATGAGGACACTATCTCTGAGGAAGTTGTAGATTACAACGAAACGCGTAAGTTAAGCTGTCTTCGCTACATGGTTATCAATACTCGTAAGCTGTGTTACACTTGGAGCACACTAAACCGTCAGAGCTGAAACTACCTGCATGAGCCTTTGGAATAGGTCTCATACCAGAGACCAGGATACATCAGCAATACTGCAGGAGCTCCCTCCAGCAGACCATAAAAGTTATCACGTTGGTTATTAACAGGACTTGAAGACAATCGCGGCATACCTACTGATGTAGGAACTAAGATCCCGGTACATATTGCAGGAGGAGGACTCTAGCGATTACACTTATCCTCAGCACGCATGCTATGGACAGAAAAATACTCACCGGGTGATACATCGTAGAGTCCTGCACCGGGTAAGCAAACGCTATATACTGTGGATGTCTGTTCCTCTATATTTGATACCCACACTAAATCCAAGACTTTTTCCGTGCAGCCATCCCTTCTCTGGAACTACCTCCCTCGTTCCATCCGTCTCTCTTCTACTCTGTGCTCCTTCAAACGTGCACTCAAAACTCACCTCTTCCTCAAAGCCTACCAACCATCTACTTAACCCCCATCTCCTCCCTTTGCTCATCCTCTCTTCTCTCCTCTTGCCTCAACTGGCTCCTCTTGTGCCTGGTCTGTTTACCCTCCCTTAGGATGTAAGCTCGTATGAGCAGGGCCCCCTCCCCTCCTGTCTCCAAACCTGTTCTTCCGCTCCATCTTTACTGCATATGACTAGCCGGAGTTTCTGAAGTATTGGTACTGTTTGTTCATTGTTCTGTATAGTTTCATCCTGTATAGTCTACTGTTAGTACTGTGTGCGGCGCTGCGGATACCTTGTGGCGCCTAACAAATAAATGATAATAATAATAATAATAAAGTATGCTATCGATTGAATATATTTCACCATTATTGGAGGAGTTTGTTTGATCAGACTTAAGATTCAATATAGGTGCACCTATTATCATTATTCCTCCTCCAGAGATGGGAATTTATATCTATATATTTATGCATGCATATTGAGTGTTATTCATGTTTACATATGTTATTTGTTTTGATAAACTAATTTTAAACATCCACATTGAAATAACAGTTTTTTGGAAGGATCTGTAGTACTACTGCATTCTGGTTGTTTATGTATTGTTTATTTACTGGGACACAGACCATGTGCAGTAGTTACTCAGTCCTTCTCCATAATTTGCCCCAAAAATATTCTGCTGTTTTTAGAGTTCCTCCTCTTTTCTTGCAGGTCCCAGTGGCAGCGGGCAAGTGAGCCAGTCAGGGCTCACTTCCCCCTGCTGGCCAATCAGTGGGCAGACAGGCGAGCCAATTTTGGTTCGCCCCCGGCCATTTGAACTTTTTGCTCTGTCGCGAGCCAATCAGGGCTTGCGGCGATGGCAAATGACGTTGGCGCGCCTGAGGCTTTATAAGCCGCCGGACACCACCATCTTGGCAGTTTGCTGGTGGAGGAGAAAGAAGAGGACGCCGTGGGACGTCCAACACCGGAGAAGTCAGAGAGAAGTGGAGGGAGCCCTTGTGAGGGCTGTGAGCTACCCTGCCACGCGAAGATGCCGCGGAAAGCAAAGGAGCTGGCGAGGCAAGCATCATCAGGGAGCCCTTATAAGAGAGCCCCCACCACGAAGACCACGGGAAGCAGAGCGCCAAACCGGAGAAGAGGTGCCGGCGACTGGAGGGTCTAGAAGACCCAGAGACGGTGCGGCAAGTGAAGTTTCCTGCACGGAGCAAGTGAGTATAAAAATACTAATTTAGGTCGGGCATAAGGCCCATGGGCAAGTGCCGGGCACTAGCCTCATGGAGCAGTTAGGGGTGGCCACTGTAAGCATGTATTAGTCACCAGGCCCCATTGTTAGTTGGGGGCACAAGGCCCATATTAGTCAGGGGGGGCACAAGGCCCCATACTAGACAGGGTGGCATAAGGCCCCATAGTCCGTTAGGGCACAAGGCCCTGGAGTTGTAGTAGGGCACAAAGCCCTGGAGGTTTAGTAAGGCACAAGGCCCTGGAGGTTTAGTGGGGGACAAGGCCCTGGAGGTTTAGTGGGGCACAAGCGCTGGAGGTTTAGTGGGGCACAAGGCCCTTGAGGTTTAGGAGGTCACAAGGCCCTTGAGGTTTAGGAGGGCGCCAGGCCCTTGAGGTTTAGTAGGTGTAGAGAGGCACAGGCCTCTAAATGAGGGGATCGTTAGGCTCCTGCCAGAGTAGTAGGGCGGCTGCCCTGTAGTGCAACTAGGACACTGGGTCCTTGCGGCTAGAAGGACAGAAGGTTCCGATGGTTAGCGGGGCAGTAGGCCTTTATAGTTGGCAGTGGCCGGTGGCCCAAGTCAAGCAGGACACTAGGTCCCAGAATAGCATAGGGGACACTGGGTCCCTTGATAGTTCAGTGATAAAGTTACTGGAGTGGCTTACAGAGCCCCTCCATTCATCCGGAAGGGCACCTAAAGTCCTCAGCCCCAGAACAAGGTGGGCTTAACAGCTGGGGCTCGGGCCGTGGGCGGAGGCCTGCGTAGCGACAGAGTGCCAGTGGATTCGGGTGACCGCGGACGGGTAAATTGAGAGAACCCCGGTCACGAAGGAGAAAGGTACGGTCCGTCCCGTAGCGGTCCCTCAGAATTGGGTGAGTACCTGTGGTGTTGGGGAAGGGATTGTTGTGTGCCGCTTGGTCTCCCTTGTTTTTCAGGCATTAAACCCCTGGAGCAACCGGAATAGAGGGAGTCGCCGTCGTAGACTAGCGTCCCTGAGTATAACCCGGCGACGGCTGTTCCCATGGTTCACTCACCTTGTGGAGCTGCCCCTCCTGTCTTTTCCCTTTCCCCTTACAGCAAAATGAGAGAACAGGGGCCCTTTTCCCTTGTTGGTGTTTTCGGCATTCGGACATCTCCTTCCCCCCCCAATGGACCCCTTACATTTGTATGCAGCTGAAATTAACAATTCACCCCTGAGTTTGGAGACAGTAGTACGTTTCCTTTCCTTTCCAATATTTCCAATATTTTTTAAAGTGTCTATTGTCCTTTTACTGTTGAAAGCCCTTTATGTAGTATCTGTAAAGCCCCAATAAAGTCACACACAGGAGGAGTGACAGTGAAGGGTCACATGTTACTGCATGCTTCGAGACCCACTGGCAGTTATTTAGAGTGCAGCTGCTTTATTCTACTTTGCTTCCAGTCTGTCTCTTATTTATTACTGTATCAGACTACCTTGGGGCATGCCTGCACTATGTTTTATTGCCCAGGGACATTACCTTGTTGAGGACTAATCATTTAAACTGGGCAGTGTCCTCAGAAATCTGGGATGTCTTGTCATCTTTACATCAAGCTTCAACATATATGTCCAAATATACCAATACATATGTGATATGGCAGCAGGTTATTCACATATACAATATTCTATTTCAGTCTAATATATATAATTTCTTACAAATAACTAAAACTTTTTTTTACGCATTGTTTAATTTAATTAAATTACATGACGCTAACTGAAACAACTACCTGCAAAGTAGGCTACAGTTGCATCACTTCAACGCCTATAATACAGTGGCATGGATAAGAAAAACAGAAAAAAATTGTAAAACAAAAAAAGATTACTACAGCTGAATTTTTGGGGCTGCAGACCATAACATAAATAATCTCAATGACACAATTCTCTTCTTTTGATGATGTAATGTTCACCACTTGCCACTAGGCCACGTCCCTGAGCTATTGTTTTGTGAGCGAAATATCACTCATAATGACGATGGGAGAAGATAAAGGGATATGGCTCAGAAAAACAAAATGGCACTTGAGTTAATGCTGAGCTCTGAGTGCAGACTTAGAAATACCTAATTGACTATAAGCATTACCAAGTTAACTGTGTATTATTTGTTAATTTAGTCTGGTCTTTGTATTATTTTATTTTTATGTAATGTGTTATCGATTGTTCCTGTCTGTTTATTGTATACTACTGTAAGGGGCCGATTCAATTCTGCAACGAATAACGCGGCGTTAACAGTATTATCGTTAATACAGTAATTTTAACTTGGATTTCATCTCGCGGCTTAGGGAGTAAAAATCCAGCATTGAAATGACTGTATTAAGGGTAATTATGCGCAGTCTTACCGTAATAACGTTAATACTGCTAATGTCGCTTTATTCGTGGCAGAATTGAATCGGCCCCTAAATGTTATGTACGGCGCTGCAGGCCTTTTCTGGCACCTTAAAAATAAAATAAATAATAATAATAATCATTATGAAAAGTTTATTTTTTAATTTTTCCATTTGAAAAATTCTAGTATTAGGTGCATATTCAATTGTCCGCTGTCTCCGCCGCGGAAAAACTATTACTGGTATTACGATACTAGTAAGCCGGATTTCAGCTCGCAGCTCCCTGAGCCGCGAGCTGATATCCAGAGAGAAAAGTACCGTAATACCGGTATTTTTGCATAGTGCGCGGGGCACATTACTTTTGGCTGTAACGCCAACAATTGAATATGCCCCTTAAAGTGTAATCAATTTTAGTATCCACAGCTATTCTAGTGAGATATCTATCACAGCATGGCATTGATACTCTACTTAATCCTTAAGCTGGTTACACACTACAGAAATTTCAACCAACTTTTTATGCTGAGCGATTTTACATGTGATCGATGTTCCGATCGCTCGGTCCATGGACTGCATACACACTAGCCTTGTTTAGGACGATAAAAGGAAGAGCGGACGTCCCTTTAGTGACTTTTTACAGCCATGTTGTCGTGAGCAATGACTGTAATTTCGTACTCACTGTTGTGGATCGGTCGGAAGTTTATACACACTACACAACGGAAACGAGATTGGAACGAAAATATTAAACGGTAAGACCAACCAAATGAGGCGACAATCGTCCATTTGGGCAGACTTTCGACCATTGTGTCACTGCACACACTGACCCGACTTTTAGCCATTGTGTACGAAACTCTACTCCATCTTTATTAAAACAATACAAGCAATTAAAAGGAGCAAGTTAAATGCTTAGTGTTAAGAATATGAACATAGAGTCCAAAGACTTATGTAAATCTTGCCTTTTATTTATTTTCATTCTTACAGTTTCTCCTGGCACTGATAAAAAAAAGTGCAAATGAAGGTGAGACGTATGCTCTCATATGTTTAACAGATCCTGACGAAAACATCATATGGTACAGGCTGCCATATTATGAACATATTTCATCAGATGAAAGGCAACATGTACATACTATTGGGAACAAACTGTGGTTTCTGCCAACATCTGTTAATGACACTGGGATATATACTTGCATTTCACAGTACGTTTCCTTATTACCTTTAGACTTAGTGTTTATATATAAAAATGTGATGTAGATGTTGTATTCTCTAACAATAGTATAGTACATTTGAATACTTCTAATCAGCTTGTGTGGTGGTACTAATGGTATCAAATGGTGGCAGAGACTAGGTGTAAAAAAAAAGTCCTAGGGGTATTTTTGAACCGCCAATTCCTAGTGCTTTAAAGTAATTTTCATCAAACCGCAATTTTATTAAAGACAAAGCCCAGTCAGCCAGGAATCGGCGATTCTACGGAACAAAAAAGTCCTGATCAGCATGCTGATTCCTGTGTTCACACTGTTGAAGGTTTACATGATTTACCGTCAGATCTGCAAAATTCAGCTGCAAGCAGCAGACACCAAAAAGGAGTGGTGCCATACCTCTTGGTCATTATTCAGTCACAGTGCCTCTGCCACTGTCAAGATATCCCACATCTCCAACTTCTGTAATGAAAGGGTCAAAGAGAACCAGCTGGCCACATGTGCAGTAGCTACCCATCCTCTGATGATGAAGAAAAGCAAGCTAAAGAAGCAGTCATCGTCATCACAATTTATTTATATAGCACCACTGATTCCTCAGCGCTGTACAGAGAACTCATTCACATCAGTCCCTGCCCCATTGTAGCTTACAGTTTAAATTCCCTAACATACACAAAGAGAGACTAAGGTCAATTTTCATAGCAGCCAATTAACCTACTCGTATGTGAGGAAACTGGAGTACCCGGAGGAAACCCACGCAAACACAGGGAGAACATGCAAACTGCACACAGATAAGGCCATGGGCAGGAATTGAACTCATGACCCCAGTGTTGTGAGGCAGAAGTGCTAACCACTTAGCCACTGTGCTGCCCCAAACTCCCTCCCACCACTCCAAAAACAAACTGGTAGGTCAATTGGCTGCTAACAAAATTGACCCTAGTCTGTGTGTGTGTATGTGTGTGTTAGGGAATTTAGACTGTAAGCCCCAATGGGGCAGGGACTGATGTGAGTGAGTTCTCTGTACAGCGCTGCGGAATCAGAGGCGCTTTATAAATAAATGGCGATGATGATGAAAAGTGAAACTTTTGCAGCACCCATAGCAACAAGTAAGACACTTGCTTTTATCATTTAACCAGACTGCTGTAGATAGATCAAAGCTAATTGCTGCTTGGTTGCTATTTGTAAATGCGCATTTTCATATTTGCACTTTGTAAGTAATGACTATACACTAATGACATGGAGGTAGAGATTACAGAAGTTTTCTGCAAAACCAGTTTTGCGGTAGAGAACATTATTTTGAAGAGGTGCAAAGTTCTGGCGATACAATCTTATATAATTAGTATACCAAGATGCAAAAAAATTACATGAAATCATATTTAAACATCTCACTCATCAATTGCTATAGCAGGGCTCAGTAGCATGGACACAGTTCAGTTACTGGTCACCTTTCCAGTTACTCAGGGCAGTGCTGTGTTCCAAGCCTCTCTCTCAATAGTCAAGCAGCCCAGTCTCCATACACCACTTCTGTGTCTTTCCTATGCATTTCGTGATGTCCTGTGACAGGAAGCACACATTAGTGTCATGTTAATCACACATAAATCTATAGCACTAATATTATAGCCAAGGATCGAAGTGAACATTTAGAAGTGGCGGTATGGAAATTTCCAAGTGGCGGTATAAAAAATGTAATGTGAAAATTATACTTGCCTACTCTCCCGGAATTTCCAGGAGGCTCCCGAAATTCGGGGAGCCCACCCGGACTCCCAGAAGAGTAGGCATCCTCTCAGACGTGATGGTGGCGGGGATAATGATGCAAATTCGCATCATTAAGCCCCACCCCCTACTATGAAATGCATTTCCTAGCAGGGGTCAGGGATACGGTGACACAATAGCGGTGTCACAGGACCTCTCTTCCGGGATCTCCCGGAGGAGAGTTTTGAAAAGTCGGCAAGTATGATGTAATGAATGGAATTTGATAGTGTTACAATGAAGGCAGTAGGAGAAGTGGCGTACCACCATATACACCCACACTTCGACCATTGATTATCACACTAGTATTATAGCACTAATATTTTCTGTTGTGTCATAGAAAAATGTATCACTAACAAGGACTGAGTAGAGGATATTGGTCTTTAGAGCTAGTATTCAAAAGGGAAAGAGGGGGAATTAACAAGGCAGTGAAGTGGGACAGTCATTCATTCATTCAAATCTCTAGCTTTATGCTAAGATAAAATTTTATGCATTACTAACTCTGATTTTATTTTTAGAACAACCAGATGGGCCAAGAATAAAAGTTTAACAATATATCCAACACAAATGTGCTCTCAGCAACCAGCGTATATGGGAATTCATTTGTCAACTCCAAGTATATTTGTTGTTTGTCCGGATATTGATTTTTATAACAACACTTATGACCTCATTTGGCAGAATGTAAAAGAAACAGTAAACTTATTTGAATCTGTCCATTGTTTTAAGCTGTACATTAACACCACCTATACTTATATGTATAGGTAAAGGAGCCCACATGGGAATTCTAAATCCATACCAGGCCTAAAAAAATTCCAATTATATAAGGATTGCTTAAATTTGGTTAATAAGTTTATGTTTGAATAAAGTTATATTCTTAGTATCTTTATGTAATCAAATCATATAAGCCTTAAAACCTGCCAACATTTTAGACCATGACCCTATATCACCCAAAACACATCCATTTTGGGTAATATTTCAACAGTTTTGCCACCGTGAAATCAGGACTATCCTTTGAAAATTGTGACTCTTTGTAGGTATGAGCCTATCCAACCTATTGCAGACTACATAAAATGCTCCTAGTAAATGCAAAGTTGTAACACGAGAATTTGGGACCCTGAACTCGCATCGTGACTGGAGTGATAGCAGGCGCACAGGAGGTGGGTTTTGACAGCTAGTATTATGCCTATGCGTGAAAAATGCGGATCCCTGTGTCCATATTAAGCTATTTGTGTATATCTGACTTGCGCATCTTTACGTGTGAAGAGGTGGAATGGGGGAGGGGTGTTTCAACATAGGATAAGTACAATAAAGATGTTTTCACTTTTTGATGAGGAATGTTGTCTTTCTGTTAAAAACATTTTTTTTTTATAGAGTATAGCCTTATGCTGAAAGGGCTAGGGCTGCCTGTCTTTATGGCAGGGGTACTCTACACTGCGGGTTTTCCTGTCATAGTGTCACCAGCCCACCATAGAGCTGGTAAGGGATTTTTTGGGAAGACCCCATGCTGTTTATCCACCCGAAATCTGTTTTTTTATTCATTTGATACCTTGCAAGTGCAATTCAAAATGTAAAAGTAAATTTGCTTTAATGCAAATACATTCAACTCTAAATGAGCCTCATAATGTCTAGTAACTGGAAATATTGTTATATGTGCGTTCCAGGGGTCGAGCAATTAGGAACGACATGCCTGTCAGGCGTATCTGCATCTGTCTTGACCTCCAAATAAACAGTACATCAACACACCCCTATAAAAGCAATGCCACTATGCACCTATAAAATCAAGCTTTGCCAAATTAGTCATTGCCATCCATCACCACAAATAAGATTCCACCCCCCTTTATTCTGGCTTCTTACAGGACCCCCCATAAGGGTGGCATCGAGCATATCGACCGCTCTTTCTAAGAGGGGTATCCCCCTGGCCAACACTTGCGCCCCCCCTGGCCACTGATTGCAGTGCTTTTCCCGTCATGCTGTGCCTCGTCTGCAATTGAAGATCATGTTAGCATACAATACGGTTTATAACCCTCTTTGGCGCAGGTGGGTGAGATTTCTGCAACAAATTCTCCTGCATACCCTTGTGCTCCGTAATTTAAACCTCTTTGTTCCAACGTCAAACCCTACCACCCGTCCTTCCTTTTCCCCATTTGCTTCCTTTGTCTCAGCTCTACTTCCGTTTCACACTTGCCATGAACCATTCCCCCTACCTCCCCACCCCCCTTTTCCTCTCCAAATTTCCAAATTCGAGCAGAGCTGGCACAGCCTCGGCCTTTATCCTCCTTTCGGTCTTAGATAGACCTCTGTTCTCTTAAACTGCCTAACGGCTGATGCCTCCCTTCCTTAATACCCTCCCCCCATTCCCTCGAAATAAAGACATGAGAATTGTTTTATGGACAAAAAAGAGGTCACAGCTTTATTTCAACAACAATCTTTTGCAAAGGTGACCAGAAAAGCAGTGCATCCATCAGCTTCCAGCCATCACCAATAATGCACTACCAATTAACAGGGGGGCCTCAATGCCCCCTGGTGCTTCCAGGCCCTGGGGATCCCACCCCTCTTTATTCTGGCTTTTTACAGGACCCCCCATAAGGGTGGTATCGAGCATATCCGCCGCTCTTTCTAAGAGGGGTATCCCCCTTGCCGACACTTGTGCCCCCATGGCCGCTGATTGCAGTGCTTTTACCGCCACTGCCAGGTTCCCCACCACAGATGCCCCGCTGTGACCCTTATAACTCTGTTAATGCTCTAAATATGTCCTCAATAAAAATGCTCAAAACTTGGTCAGATAAATGCACCCCATCCTGCCTGCGCAAATGCGTCATTTGAAATTGAATCATGTTGTGCTTGACTATACAGCGATCTACCTGTTTCACGACTTTATCCACTGCGGCATTCACCTTCCTGCGTGCATCATCCATAGCTGGGCCCTCCGCTGGCTTGCGCCACCTGATGCTAGGGATTATGTCTGACCAAATTATATGGGTGCTAGGCCATTTACCTTTATTTGTGCGATATCCCTCTTTATATTCAAAATCAGATCCAAGGACCTTCTGTTACCGAAGTCATTTTCCCCAAGTAAATGACCAATGCCGCAGGTGTCCCGAGCCACCCTTCCATTTCCTTCAGTGTTTCTATAAAATGCCCCACTTCATTCTTCTTTTACCTAGCCATATAATTCTCTTTGCCCCAGGATAGATGGCTGTATTTTCTGCACTTGGGTTCTAGCGGCTCAATGAATTAAAGAATGCCCCACTATCCAAACTTGTTGTGTAGACCTCCTGCCCATACCTGTAAAAGAAAAAAACTCCCAATGCTTAATATCTTGCCTGTACATTTTTGCAGCATTGTGACTAAACAAAGCAGGCCTACTGCTGCCAGTAAGAAAAGGGTAGAGTTGATCCAGATGAAGGTACAAACCCTAAAAACCCCCATGGGCCAATTTGCCAATCTAGGCCCATCTGAGGAAAATGTAGGTAAAATCCCTTCATGCCCCCACAATCAATGGTGGCGAGAAGCTTTCAACCTGGCTCAGCCCCGCAGGGAGCGCAAAACTTTTATTAAACTGTTTTACACTTTCTGATGTACCTCTTGTATGCATTGAACTTCCAACAGCCCAATCTCTTTATGTCTCCTTCTGAGCAACCAGCCTGCACAGCTGCTGTTGCCACACTAATCCTAAAGGAGTGAGTCCCGTACTCTTCCTCTTGTAGCCCTGCTGCCTTATACACCTTTTAAAAATTGTTTTAAACTGCTACTTTGTCAAAGGAGTTGTGTTTGCTTGTGTTAAAAAGGCCTGCCCCCCTTTCATTCTATATGCAAAGAAATCCTTTATCAATGCATCTGGGCACATCAAGAAGCTATTGTTTATTTTTATTGTCACCCATCTGCCCTTGCCCAATTGATCTGTTTTAGATATGTGTATCTTACACATCACCATCTGTTCTCCCACCACAACATTCTCGTAAAGCAAACAGGTTCCTTTCACCTTTTTGGATGCAATACTAACTCACTGACTCTGAGAGCATTAAAGAGAGCCATGGAAAAGGCTGCCTTAAACAATGCCGCTTCGAACATGCCATTAACTATGTCCCCCACCTTTCCCAATAACATACCTAAAACTTCCTCACTCACTGGCCTCCTCGCATCCTCTTTACTGGGACTCATTCTACGCCAACCCTTCATGACCCTACTTACAATAAAACTCTTGCTCACGTCTTCCCTGCTTTTTAGTCTGCTAAAATGGTATATCCCTGCTAACTCTACCCTCATCGCTGCCTTAGATTTTCCTTCTTTGTATTTATCCCACATGTATGACAGCAAACAATGCTCCTGACCCTTATCCGCATTGCTTACCAGGATCTTTTGGAGAGAGAACAGCGTCCGCACCAATGTCACAGGCATCGACCTCCAGAATGAACGGCAGCTCAGGATTAGGATGTCTCAAAACAGGGGTGGAGATAAAAACTTTTTTTAGAGCCTCAAAGGAATTGATAGCTTCTGAGGACCAACTACCAGAATCTGCCCCCTTTTGGGTGAGTGCAACAATGGGAGCCACCAAATCAGAAAAACCTTGAATAAATCTTCGGTAGTAATTAGTGAACCCCAGAAACCTTTCTACAGCTTTTAGATTAACGGGCCGCACCCAATCTAGAATAACTTGAAATTTACTTGGGTCCATAGAGAAACCAGTAGAGGATATTATATATCCTAGGAATCAAATACTTCGAACTTCAAACTTGCATTTCTCAAGCTTGGCAAACAGATGATGGTCCTTGCTGAACATGGAGCCAGTGCTGACACAGAGAGTGGGAATATATTAATATGTCATCCAAGTACACAACCACAAACTGATCAAGAAATTCCCGGAGACCTTCATTAATGAGATCTTTGAAGACAGCTGGTGCGTTACAAAGACTGAATGGCATAACCAAATACTTGTAGTGGCCGGAATGGGTATCGAAAGCCTTTTTCATCTCCTTCTCTGATGCGGATGAGATTGTATGCCCCGCAAAGATCAAATTTGATAAAGATGGTAGCAGATCTGAGTTGATCAAACAGGTCCGAAATGAGAGGAAGTGGGTAGGTGTTTTTAATAGTGATTTTTGTTAAGACCTCTGAAATAAATACAGGGCTGTAGTCCACCATCCTTCTTGGAGACAAAGAAACAGCCAGCTCCCACCGGAGAATTTTAAGGACTAATAAACCCTTTTTGTAAATTTTCCTCGACGTATTCCTGCATGGCCTTGGTTTCAGGACCGGAGAGTGTGTACAGTCTTCCTTTTGGTAATTTAGTACCTGGAATTAATTCAATGGCACAATCAAAATCCCGGTGTGGAGGCAGTGTCAGACGCTTTTTTAGAGAATACATCCCAGAATTCACGGTACTGAGGAGGAAGTAACTCGGAAGCAGGCTGCAGAATCCGAAGAGGCAAGCTCAAACAAGTCTGAGAATTGAGGAACTCCACTGGGTAATCTCCCCTTGTGCCCAATCAATTACAGGGTTGTGAAGGTGTAGCCAGGGATGCCCCAAAATTACCGGTATAGACAGGCAATTGATAAGGTAGAAGGACAGAGTTTATGAATGAAGGGTTCCCACAGTCAAGTGTAATAAGGTGTTTCATACAAGACCTTGCCGCCTGGGAGTGATCCTCTATCTAGACCACATACAGTAATAACCATACTAATACTCTTCAAAGGAATTCCAGCAGATTTGGCGAATCCAATGTCCAGAAAATTTCCAGCAGCACCACTGTCAATGAAGGCTGAGATATCAACAGAATGAGCACCATAGGCTATGTGCGCGGGAAACAAAACTGCATTTTTAGAGGAGATGATCTGCAGACCTAGGTGGACCTCCTCTTTATCTCCTAGGCAAACTCTTTTCCTGACTTGTTAGGGCAGGAACGAGAAAAATGTCCTTTCATGCCACAGTAAAGACACAGACCTTGGATTCGTCTTCTGGTCTTTTCCTCAGCAGAAAGACGGTAGGCTTCCAATTACATAGGCTCTTCAGTGTCCAATAATGCAGAAACAAACGCAGATGATGAACAGGAAGGTGCATCTGTAATGAAGGACTTGCAGTAGCCAGACTGAACGCCCAGGACTGGGGGTCACCTTGGAGTAGGGATATAATAATACCGACCCTTTGCTGCTCTGAACCTGAAGAACGGGGTTTTAGCCGGAAATATAGCTTACAACTTTCTTTAAAATTGTGGAATAAAGCTCTCTTCCCAGAGAAACGGTCTGGCAGATTCAACTTAGGTTCTAGAGCAGGTACCAGGGGAACTTGCTGGGCTTGCAAAGTCCTGGAGGCTTCCTCTTGTGCGGATAAATGGTGGGATAGTCCTTGAACCATCTGGGACAGAGTTTGGATCGGTCCTGCTAAGACTTGGGCTGGAATAATCCTCTCCAGTAAATTCACTGGCCGGTTATAATGTTAGGGCCCACGACCACAAAGATGAGCTTTTAGAACAGATAGCAGCCACCTTTCCCGTAGAGCTTTATATGCTCACAGGTACTCAGATGCCCCCAGGTCTTAGGCTCAGAATAGTAAAAGCTCATCAAATATGGCCGTAGCGCAGAGGGAACCGGGGGCGCTAGCCCAGACTGTAGCGAGTAGTCACTAGCAGGCCGAGGTCAGGGGTCCGAAGCAAACAGGTAAATCGATATCCAAGCAGAGGTCAGGGTCACTAGCGAAACAGCGAAGTTTTTTTTACCATTAATTGTAACGTATAACGTGGGACATTTTCCGATGAACTGGTGCCTCCAGTTTTCTGGATCCAGATCTATTCCCGGGGCTCAGCCCGAGATTCGGCTCTCAATCTTGGGGTGTCGGAGTTTAAATGTTCGTTTTGGTCGCAGTTTCGTTCTATGTGTCCTATCCCATGGCACCGGTGGCATATCGGGCGCCCTTGACTATCGAGATGGTTAGGCCGTACATACTCGCGAGGTGGTTCCCACCTGCCTCGGGCTGGTTTTTGTCTTTCGGGCCTCCACTCTGGTTCCCCGTAGATGGGTGCCGGTGGCCTCGCCATTTGGCGCATCTCTCGCTGAATTTCTGCCATTCCGACAGCCAGCTCCTCCATTTGCTCTTTGAGCGTTTGCATTGGGTCTCCGGTGGGATACTGACCGCTCTGTATTACCGATTCTTGGGCCCGTGTTGATTTTTCTGTGCTGCTTGTTATGGCTCCCCTCGAGCTTGCGCTTTCTCTGAAGCCTACCAATTCTGGGTATTCTTCCTCACTTCTCCGTTGGTTACCGACAATGGCGATAGCGGTCTCTTTAAACTCTCGGAAGGTTTTGCCTGGCATCTGTGCCTTCATCAGTCGTAGCTGAATCTTAACGCTTTCTTGGGCGACTCCTACGAACTGTACGGTCAGGGCTTCGTCCGCGTTTCGTACTTCCTCTTTGTCCACTGCCTGAATGACTCTTAGCATCTCTTGTAGGCTCAGGGCATAGTCCCGCAGTGTCTCATTCGGTTGTTGCTTGCGAGCATATAGTTTCATCTTCAGCTCCGGAAGAGTTCTTGTCTCAAACTATTTTTTTTTTAAAACTTGTGCCGCTTCTTTTTTTGCTCGCCCCTCGGCCATGAGATTACTTCTCTGAGCGCCGACCCTGTAAGTTGCCCTATTAAGATCTCCACTTTCTGCTGTTCATTCAACGGGTATAGCCAGAACATGGATTCCAGTTTGTTCTTGAATTCTGTGAATGAAGTCGTCTGTAGCTTGTCGTCGTCTCCGCTGTACTTCGGGAGCCATGGGGCCCCGAAATAGTACGGTAGGGTTATGGGCAGATTTGGTGTTGCTGCTGGGGCGGCCTGTTCTGGGTTTTGTGGCCCTGCCGGTTGCTGATCCATTTTTCACTGAGGGTATTACTCTCCTGATGCACTCGGATCCTGTTCGGGATGACGCCAAAGTTTATGTGGTGGTCGTGTACTGATGGGAAATCCTTTCCTTACCTTGTCTCCCAGATACGAGTCAGGTTCTTTTCTCTTTTGGATATCCGGTGGTCAGGAGATAAATACTTCAATGAAAGGGACAAGGATTGGTCAAACAACTTGATTTTATTGAGAATGCGGTAAGGATAGTTTTGGTAAGCCACCGCGCCACTGACCCCTTCAGCTCAATAGTAATGACAAAATAATGCATCTGATCAGCATAGAGCACAATAGCATTTAACATATAACATACACCTGGTGAGTATAAGGCAGAATAACAAGAACTTATAGAGTAGAAATGAACAAATAAGAGACTCCTTACTCCAGGTTTCTTAAGCAAATGCTCTTTTATTTCAGCATAAAACAGCATAACACACGTTATAGGTTTCACGGCTTACTGACACACTAACTACATCCACAATCCTCTACTGCCAGGCTGCTTATCAGCAACGGAAGCCCTGCCCACCAGATCCCACAATCCTCCTATTCACAAACACACACCACAGCAATCACACCCATTTTGTGCACCTGTGTGTAAACTCCTTTCTCAAGCAGGTTCATTAACCCTGTCTGTACCTTTCCCTATATGAGAGAAAAGTCATATTCTACTGCAGTCAGTTGTACTAAAGTGAAAGTGCTCAGTTTATAGTGTGGCCTTGTGACAAGGTCCAATTAATGACTTAGGACTTTTCTGATTGGCCATGTGAGATCATCCACACCTCCTACTTATAAGGGAACCTGCACTTCAGTATTCCCCAGGTATAGATAAAATAAAACCAATATAGTGTACTATAGTGTGAATGAAGTACTGCAAGCATATTGAATATATTTAAAAACAGCTTATGTTATGACAATTTGTTGCATCTTCTCCGTAACCTGGGTCATTACTAATGCCCTGAGAGCAAACTTCCCGCCCTTTCCATTTGGGAACTTTTGTTCTTACAGTGAAACTGGAATCTCAAACAGATCTTCCAGTTCCATGCCTGTGCCTGGCCCCTGCGCAGCCTTATTTTCTCCATGAAAACTGAGTATTGGTCAGCTGACATGGTGATAAAATAATGTTAACTTGTGATAAATTTGCTGATTCTTTCTTTATTAAACAGGCCCCTTAATCTGTTTTTGGGTTCTTCAGTGTATTTTGCCTGCTTGAGTGTGCTACATTTAGTTGTTTTAGATGTTTCTTGTCTTGTAGGTTGCTACCTGTGCAGAATATCTGCTTTTTCTGGATGGTCATGCTGTCAGTTATTATTTTTAATTTGATATATTGCAAACATTACAAAACGGTTGTATGATATTCCCTGTTTACCATTAAAATACTTAATTAACTGTTCAATACAGGACTGCAAAGCACTTAAAGGCGAAAAATACATAATGGTTGAAAAGAGGTTTAGTATCAATAATGTCAGTATGGCAGATGCAGGAAACTACACTTGCAGATTTATATACATGCATAACGGCAAGGCATACAATGTTACTCGGACCAAACCAGTTAAAATCACAGGTAAACATGTATTTCTTATTGATGTAACATATCTTTTTATTTCATTACATATATTTTTTATGTATGTAAATAATAACACAATTTTAAAAAATATTGCTTTTGCATTGATTAGAAACTGAATTGTATATATGCTGATGTATACTTGAGTAAATTATACTCTATGTCAGTATTAATGAATGAAGCCTAAATAAATTGAATGAATAACTACTGTTTTATTTAGTGGAATATTGCAAACATCAACTAATTATATAATAAATGTATAAAAAAATATTTGCTATGAATGAAGTCATTTCTGTTTTTTTTAACTTAATTTTTAGTATGATTTATGCAATTATTGCTTTTTACTGATGTAAGAAATGGAAACATGATGCCCCACACCCCTTACAAACGCTCTAAACAGCCTTCAAACTAGCTGTCTTAGCTAGCATGCATGATTTTTGTGAAACTTCCCTCTAATCATGGTAGTCAATGTTTTATAGGTGCATCTATTGAAGGGCGGGTGCAAAGATCCATGTGGCTTTATCACTTTACTAACCACAACCAGTCCCAGTGCTGAAAAAGTATGAATGAGGATATTTAATACACCCCTCTTAATATCACATTCTAGTGTCCCCCTTAAAACCAGACCCTGTTACTATATCGAGTCCACCTTAATCATATTAATCAGACCATATGTTGCTCAGATTGAATCTAGTTTCTTTAGTAGAGGGGTAAGAGAAACAATCCCCACCCCCCAAATAACAGAATGGCTATGGTGCCAGTGGTGGAGGGTATTTAATACTCATACACAGTTATGTGGCAATTGTGCCATATCTCTGTAGTGTCTCTGTGTAATGGGCAAGGAGTTTATAACACTACTGCCCATTACACATAAAAAAAGACACCTTTATCAAAAAATAAGTAAATGAATACTTTTATCGTCCCTTGTTTAATAATGTCTTTTTGTTATTGCTCCAATCAAGTTTCTATCTCCTTCCACCCCATATTTTTATCTTCTTTCACTGCTCTTTTCCTCATCTTCTTTCATTCTTGTGCTTTCATCTCGACCACTTGGTAACTCGGTGCATAATCTGCACCCATGCTCTTATAGTTTTACAACATGGCATTACAAACCACACATATTTAAGAGAAATTGAGGGAAACCAATTTAAATAATCTCAATAGTTGATTAGGCCAACTATTCAGAGCTGGGTGCAAGATCTATTTCTCTCTCTATCTATCTATCTACAAAAATAGACAGAGGTGGATGCAATCAATCTTCTACCAAAAAAGTACTGTGCATAGTCCATATAGTAAATTGCATATCCTCAATTGTTCAAATAAAATGACCAGACCAACACCAGCAAATCAGAGTACAAAAATACAAAACATTTTTAATAGAGCAATGCAAAAATAAAAAAACAGTCCAGAAAAGACATTGACCACTATCGTTGTCATACCAAAACCAGATAAAGATTCCACCTCCTGTTCTAATTACAGACCGATATCATTACTAAACATGGACCTTAATATATATGCAAAAATTTTAGTTAATCATTTGAACACTCTCATCCCCTCCCTGATCCACCCGGATCAGGGGGTAAATGTATCAAGTTGAGAGTTTTCTGGCGTGTCTGACAAGTCAATCAGATTCTAGCTATCATTTATTTAGTACATTCTGCAAAATGATAGCTAGAATTTGATTGGTTGCTATAGGCAACATCTCCACTTTTCAAACCCGCGGGAAAACTCTCAGCTTGATACATTTACCCTTAGGTCGGGTTTATACCAGGACGCCAAGCCATAGATAACACCAAGCATGCTATTGACCTCATGCGTTCTATTCATTCTGATAAACTATTGTCACTGATCATGGCGCTCGACGATGAAAAAACATTCAGTCGTATTTCATGGACATTTATGCAAAGAGTTTTGGGGTCAATGGGCTTCACCAGTAAATTTTTAGATGCTCTGTTAGCTCTATACTCAATTACCCAGGGCAATAATGGTGGCTAATGGAGACACATCCCCCCCTTTTCAATTTCCAATGAAACACGGCAAGGTTGCCCCCTCTCACCTCTAATCTTTGCCCTTTTGATTGAACCATTAGCAGCTAAAATACGATCTAATGAGGCTATTCAAAAAATTAAAGTAGGGAAATCCGAACATAAAATATCATTGTATGCTGAAAATGTCCTCCTTACTCTCTCGGATCCCGTAGTCTCTCTACCTCCCCTCCTTGCAGATATCAAAATCTACAGTTCCATCTCAGGATGCAAAATAAATGCTCATAAAACAAATATTCTTGATTTCTATTTTACAGATGAAATTAGATCATCTTTCACTCAATAATTCCCCTTCAAATGGCATCAAAAACAGATTAAATATTTAGGCATCCATATCACTAAACAATACAGTCAGCTTTTTCAGGCTAACTACCCAACACTACTCTCCCAGATCAAAACTGACCTAGAAACTTGGAGTCCACATCTCATTTCTCGGATAGGTCACATTAATTCAATTAAAATGAACATCTTAGCCAGATTATTATATCTTTTCCAAGCCCTATCCATACGCATCCACTACGCAACATTACACCTCACAATTCATATGGGGCAGAAAGTGCCCAAGAGTCCGGCTCCTTGTCCTACAGAAATCGACACGGGGCGGTGGCTTAGGGGTCTCCAATTTTAAATATTATTTTTTAGTGGCACAATTTTCCCAATGTGTTTTATGGAGCTCTCCTAGTTCTTCCAGAGTTTGGCTCTCGATCGAAGCCGAGAGTTTGGGTATTTCCTTCACCTTCTCTCTCCTGTGGCTCCCTCGTACTAAACATCCACAGTCCGCTTCTCATCATCCAATTATAGCTCACTCGCTATCTCTCTGGGACAGAGCAAACACAAAATTTAAGCTTGCTCCTGCTCCTAGCCCAATCATTCCACTCTTTGATAACCCTAAATTTCCACCAGGTTGTATAATACCATCCTTCGAGCCTTGAAAGCGGAAAGATGTTTGTTACCTCAATGACATTACCAAAGACATTTCTTTTCCCTCATTCGATGACTTAAAAACAAACCTTAACATTCCGAACACACACTTTTTCCAATACCTACAACTAAGAAATTTTCATTCTACCACTATATTAACTCTAGATAGCAGATCGTTGACCTTTTTTTCAGTCGCTTACCTTTGACGGTCCTCTACCAAAGGTCTCATCTCTACTATACTGGGAACTCAGGGTCCCTGACACGTGAGCGGGCTTGGGAGGAAGATCTGGGAGGACCTCTAGATAATGAGGACTGGGAAGAAATAAGAGCTAACACAGCCTCTAGCTCCATCTGTGTAAAACTGAAAGAAAACGCATATAAACTTCTTTATCAATGGTACTTGGTCCCAACCAAACTACTAAAAAAAATTCCGGACTCGTTCAGCATATGATGGAGGGGATGCAGGATGGAAGTATCCTTTCTCCATATTCGGTGGAAATATCCCAAACTTGCCCTGTTCTGGATGGAACTTCGGAACTTTGCATCACAAGTTCAACTACTGCAAATTAACATCCCCTACTCTCCCAGGTTTTCCTCCTCCATCTTGGGATTCCATCCGCCACCAAACATCAAATGAAGATGTTCCCTCGCATAGTTTCTGTTGCCCTATGCCAAATAGCCACTGATTGGAAGCAGCCCCTTGCGCAAACACTGCAGACAATTAGCGGCAGAATATGATACATGTATAAAATGGAATATATTACATGTATTATCCGCAACACCTCTAAAACATTTAGTAAAGTATGAGCACCGTGGACCTCATACTTCCAAATTCAAATTCCTTTCGCCACCTGACTCTCTAACATCATTCCACCTGGATCCTTCCCATCTCCCTCTACCTCACCCTTCCCATCTCTCCTTTCCTCTTTTAATTATTCTACCCCACTGCTTCTTTCCTTTCACCTTCAGGCAACCTGCCACACCTCCCACCTTTTTATTCTCTTATGTCTAACTTCTTTCTTTGTAGTTTCTCCTTTCTCTTCTTATTATAAAATTGGGTCAGTATCTGCATCTTTTATTTCTTCTAATGGATGCTGTTTGTTTTATTACCTCTATATTTATATGCTGTTTGTAACACACTGCGTCATTTATTGATACATACTATTGACCTTTGCAAAAATAAAATCTTAAAAACAAAAACTGGGAGAAATGGACATCTCTCTAAATTCCCATATACCTGAAAAAACCTTATACGAATAGCGGGGTACACATGGACACAAGCTGTAATATAATATAATCAAAATATTTAGTAAACAAAATAAAATTTAACATCTGGACAGGGCCTGATTAAGGGTCACAGCCGCGCTAGGCTAATACACCACTTGCCTCTCTCTTTCTCTCTCTCTCTCTCTCTCTCGAACAAAGTTGTGGAATATTAATTAATACATAAAACACACTTCATTCTGCACTTCATCTCTTACCTGATCTTGCAGCGTGGGCTACCTGATGTTCTCTCTTGCTTGTTCTTAGAGCGTTGTTGTCAGTTGGCTGGCTTCTGGAAACTTGGAATCCTGTATTTAAAATGTGCAAAAATTGTATTATAGTGCAAAATTTTAGCAAACCCTGAATGATTCAAACACTCCATTATGACCATATAACCCAACCCCCTAGTACAGACATAGACAATAAAATATATGAAAATTATTTACAATTACATACTAAGATCTACCAGCCCTGACTGTCTAGCATTTAGTATTCTAGTCACCACCACACAATACAGAGATCATGCCTCCCACAAGCTATTTCATCAGCTCCCCCCACCAGCCACTACATCCCCCCAGCCATTTTTATCAATCCCCACCAGAAGGTTTGACACTCACCATCCATTTCATCACCCACTCAATCACTCATTTGGTCACCCCCCTAGTCAGTTCATTAACCTTCCCTAGCCAATTCGTCACCCCCATAGTCTATTCATTAACCCCCCCAGCCAAATCATTAAACCCCCCAGTCAATTCATTAACCCTTCCCCCAGCCAATTTATCAGGCCCCATAGTCAATTCTTAAACCCCCAGTTAATTCATGAACCCCCCCAGTCACTTAGTTTTATCCCCAGCACGGTGGCGTAGTGGTTAGCACATCTGCCTTACAGCACTGGGGTCATGAGTTCAATTCCCGACCATGGCCTTATCTGTGAGGAGTTTGTATGTTCTCCCCGTGTTTGCGTGGGTTTCCTCCGGGTGCTCCGGTTTCCTCCCACACTCCAAAAACATACTGGTAGGTTAATTGGCTGATAACAAATTGACCCTAGTCTGTGTGTCTGTCTGTGTGTGTGTGTGTGTGTGTGTTAGGGAATTTAGACTGTAAGCCCCAATGGGGCAGGGACTGATGTGAGTGAGTTCTCTGTACAGCGCTGCGGAATTAGTGGCGCTATATAAATAAATGATGATGATGATGATGATCCCCCCAACCAACAAGCAGTTTCCAGCTAATCTCCCCCCTCCCCTTCATCTCCCTCCTCCTCCCCCCTTATATTTTAACAAATAGAACTTACCTTGAAGTCTTCTGCTTTTACTAAAGGTTAAACCGTACATCAAATTGTATTTTTTTAAACTACAAGGTTTAAAACTGCAATCCTGATTTTGATACATGGAAGGTATACAAAAACCAATCTATGTATTAAACAGCAGTTTGCCACAACACAATCCAATGCTGATTAGTTAAAAAGAAATAGACGTGGTGCAGATAGACGAGATAGCTCAAACTGCATGCTATTTGTGCTATCTTGCCTGTCAAAATCTAAAATAGATAAATAAAAGTAACGTAAAAAAACAACCTTCTTGGTATTTTATAAAAGCCCAGACTACTCATCAAAGGGGGGCAAAAAATGATCTGCCTGGCACCTAAAGAGTACTGACCCAATGCTGAGTAGCACTTGGTGCCTCCTGGTAGCAGGGTTATACTCTCAAAATACATACCTCCTAACATGTCTGTCCCAGCAGCAGGACAATAACATTGCCACATAGAAAAATTGGTTTGACATGGCGCGACAGGGGCATGGCCTTGTCCCCAGATGGCTGCCTAGCATTGTAAAACGCTAGGCTGTCCATTACATACCTCACTCCCCCAATATTCCCATCTCTGGGACAAACATGTCCTGTGCAGGACAGTGGGACAGATTCCTAAAATCAGGATTGTCCTGCTGAAATCGGGATAGTTGGATGGTATGAAGATATAGATCATGCTTTTGTGACACTATACGTGCTAGCATGCACATGCACACATGTGCATACTTGCACTTGTATGCCACAAGAGCATGCACTATAAGAGTTGCCCTCTTCCTAAAGTAACTAGTAGTGCCTCCAGAAGTATTTAAAATAAATACTTGCAATTCCACAAGAAAGTGCACTATATTTTGAGAGTATTACCTTGGTACCCACAGGCCAGAGGTACCAGGTGAGACCCAGTGCTACTCAGACATAGGCCAGTGCTCTCTATGTGTGAGGGGGCGATCATTTTTTCAGTCCTCCACCTCAGAGGACAGGGCCCAATGTTGAGTAGCCTGTAGAAGATGGAAGGTTTAAAGCCTTATATTTTACATCCAGTTCTACCCTGCAGTTTGGCCTGAACCACATACAGTTTAGGGGTTTGTAAACAGCAACATATCAGATGCAGTTTTAGTTTTCAGCCTCCAAACGGCAAGATGGTAAATCTTGATATCCTATGACCCCTTAGTAAATTCCCCTCTTTGTGTTGATTATATCTAGTATCTATAGTCTCTTGTACCTGTACATATTTTTATTCAGAATTATTTACAGTACTTTTATTTAATTGATCTACAGAAGATGGTTTTGTCCCATTGCTACGTTTCCAGATTCCTTTACATGACATCATAGAGGCAGAGTTAGTATAGAAGTATCTTTATTGTTAAAACAGTTGTCTCCGCAGTTTTATCTATGATAAAAACCTTGTCAAAATATATTTCACCACAGGATATATGTGGTACCCCCAAAGCCCTGTTGAACAGCACAGAGGAGTGCATTAACGCTTTTAAAATGCAGGGCTACAAGGGGTTAATTGTGCTCCTGAAAACTTGTGGCCAGGAGTGATTGACAGGAGCAGTATGAAGGCCCTGATTGGCTGGGGAGTAACAGGAAGAGGATGTGCAGGAAGGAGGAGAGAGAGAGAGCAGCATGGTAGAAGGAACAAGGGGGAGGATGTGCAGCCGAGCAGAGAGAAGATAAGCTGCTGCCAGAACTGTGACATTGCCAGCAAAGAGGACGGAGAACAGCTGGGGACACGCAGCGGGGCGCCAAAGACAGTCTCCACTAACTACAGAATCTCTCAAGGTAAAAACCTTAGCCTGCAGTGTATTGCACACACCCCAGTGTCAGAGGGAAGAGTGATGAGAGAATCTATCCAAAACTGACATTGCATTCTTGTACAAGGAAGGATTGTGAGAGCTTTTCCCCCAGATCATACCTATACACAGGCTGCAGGGAACAATTAAGACGGTCGTTTCAGCTATATCCTGTGTGTGTGTGTGTGTGTGTGTGTGTGTGTGTGTGCGTGTGTGCGTGTGTGCGTGTGTGCGTGTGTGCGTGTGTGCGTGTGTGCGTGTGTGTGTGTGTGTGCGTGTGTGTGTGCTGATATCTGGACATTATACCCTGCTGCAGAGTACATGTGCTGATAGAGATTCATTGACTGTTGAGAGAACAGCGCCATCTTGTGGCTGAAATGAGCAACAGCTCTGCTTTCTATGGAAACCTCTGCAGGACATTGGAACACTACTCAAATTCCTGTGCACAGGTCAGCCCAGGACTGAGTGGAAATATGGTAACGTTACCGGGGATAATATTGGTGCACCAAATGTTTTAGATGATGTTAATGTTATGTGATTTACCTAAGAATTGATTTATTAATATTGAAGGTGTGACATTCAGTGTTAGTGGTACCGCTGCAATTCAAGTTAACTCAGCAGTAGATGCTAAAAGTGGGGCGCCTGACCCATAGGGAATAGCACGGTACCCCAAACACCTGAATAAGAAGGAGCCCTCTAGTGGGCGCGGTAGTGACCGTAAGAGTCTTGATGGGTTATTATTGATGGTATTTGCATCATCACCAGTCAGATATTGTTAACGTGAAAGTAGTAACTGTGATTACCAGTGGGCCTTATTAGACAATGTGTATTGAAGATGTGATCGTTATTCTGCCTTATACTCACCAGGTGTATGTTATATGTTAAATGCTATTGTGCTCTATGCTGATCAGACAAATTATTTTGTCATTACTATTGAGCTGAAGGGGTCAGTGGCGCGGTGGCTTACCAAAACTATCCTTACCGCATTCTCAATAAAATCAAGTTGTTTGACCAATCTTTGTCCCTTTCATTGAAGTATTTATCTCCTGACCACCGGATATCCAAAAGAGAAAAGAACCTGACTCGTATCTGGGAGACAAGGTAAGGGAAGGATTTCCCATCAGTACACGACCACCACATATATATGCATTTTCTGGTACATTAACAATGCACTTGCAATATATACACGCTGATGATGACGACCTACAGCACTAGCTATCCGCTTCTGATTGGCTGCTAACAATTTACCTGTGAAGCTGCTTTCTTCATTGATGATGCCTATAACCTTAAACTTGGATTTTAAATGCAGTTTATACTTAACAAAATTTACAGTAAACTGTGATATCCTCAATCACCTATTTCCTTGTGTGCTCATTCTACTATTCCATCACACTCTGTACCGCTTGGTCTGCTTCGCTAGCCCTGTTTTCCCTGTTTTCCTAAGCTTCAGCCTACTTCTCGCTGATTTCTCGCTGATTTCTATAGTTAAAGATAATAATAAAAAGCTGATGGGTACAGTACCGTATATTAATGTTTATAAACCAACTGGAATTGATTGCCTCCAGTGCAGAGTCAGATGCACGGCTCTTATCTTGAGAATGAACATACAAATATGGAAAACAGATTGAGCTATTAGAAACAAAGGTCCTAACTCATTAAGGCCGCAACACATACATTGTGTGTGGTTTTTTTTTAAAAAACACACATACTTCAGGCATACACACATCCTAGAAGTGGACCTGAATAAACGTCTCCTGTTGAATAAGGGTCTAGGTACGGTCTGGTCTGACAGACAATACACTGCTGGATACGTACAATACAAATGTGGAATATAAAGTCCTAGCAGATCGCACAGAAAAAAAAGTATTCAATTATTGTCACCTGTTAATAATATAGTCATTAATGAAATTAATGCATTTTTACAGTTGTTCTTGATTGCAAACACAGATCCTATCATGCATAGGTGACCGTCATCATTATCACAAGTGTACTTTGCGCTCGAAGATTAAATACATTTGTGTTCTCTGGCAAATAGTTTGTTTCTGTGCATACACAGAGCAATTATCGCAAAATACGGCACATATCGGGATTAACGCTACGTAATGAATAATGCCTAAAGTGCCTGCATCCTTGACTGTACTTCTAATACCAATAAAGATGGATTTTCCATGTAGTGTCTGTCTGGAGCCAGCGTGAGTGCACTCAATCAGCTTTCTATGTTTGGATGAAAGCTGCATATCGGCATAGGAGCTAAGTGGATAAGTAGTGAAGAGTTTAATGTACAAGCATACAATAACATTTTTAGGATTCTGATGGCAGAACTCTCCAGCTATTAGTTATTTTACACTGAAATGTACAGTATATTATGTATATTATACTATATTATCAATATTTTTCAGGTGCATCAAAAAGTATGTTCTGTTCTGCCTTGGTTTGCTTCAACTGTAAAAGTCATTATAATATCCATTGGAGCGTAAATGATAAATACATAAGTAATGCACCATCCTCAAGATTCAGAGAAGTTAAAAGGTAAACTTTCATTTGTTTGTCCTTTTTGGGTTTATGCACTAACTTTGGATTAAAATTCTTCCACAAAACCTCAGTTCAGGTGGTTTTAGGATAACATTTAAATGGGGTAAGCTGTATCCCAATGTTCGTCCTTTCCATAACATTTATTACAAATTGATTAAGGCAAGCAGGGCTTGTAAAAGTGTAATACGCTGTGAGATTCTGTGCGGTGTAAGGTGATGAATTTGCACTTTACCAGGCCAAGGTAATTCTCTTCATGGGTTTGATTCTTTGAATTCTCTTAAACCAGAGAGGTAAACAGGGTTAGCCACAAAAATAAAGGTGACATCAGTATCTTCCAAGATAGCTTCACTTTATTTAGGAGGAGGGACTCTGATATGAGTTTGAAAATAACATAATTTCTTAACAAGTTAATGTCAATTTCAAACCATTCACATATAACAAAAATTCACGTTCACAATCCAGGTAACACTTTCATTCTACTGAAGTCATTCTACTGGGTCCCCGGACGTTTCTGTCAAAATAAATCATCAACTCTGGCATAAATAATGGCATAACATTAACTGATGCATTAATCACAATTATCTATACACATCAATAGCATTCAGATTCAATAACCCAACATGGTATATATACAGATTTGGCAAGATAACCATAAGACCCTGTTTATATGAAAATTACTGTGCAGTAAATATCAACCTAAACATTTATTCTCCATTATATAGTTTAGTACTTTTCTGTAGAAGAGTTGTCTCTAATTTTTTAGCTACCTACCTAGCTTTGCCACTGATTATGGGCAAGTAAAACTCTGCAGCTTGAGGTGAGTTTAATTTCTCTACACTTTAAAACTGACTCCTGGGGTAAATGTATCAAGCTAAAATAGCAGCAAATCGCAGGAGATAATGGGTGATTTGAAGTTCAAAATCGTCATATGTATGAAATAGGAAACTTTCTATTTTTAAGTCAATGAGATACGTGCAATTTAATCTTTACAGGCTTGGAGAGGAGACCTCTTTGTTGCAGGTGCAAGTGACCCTAGAGATTCTTGGTGCAATAGCTGTAATTCCTCAATTCTGACACTTTTCATCCGACTGCATACAGGGGAGGACTGGCAAACTTTAGCCCGGGGGGCAAGACTTGACTCAGAAACCTATTTTAAAGGAAAAAAAATGCAGATGGTGGACCACTATGGGACTGGCCCGGGGAGCAGATGTCCCCCTGGCCCCCTGCCCAGCCTGCCCGTGACTGCATAGAAGTTCTAAACAGTTCAGTCCTTTCTTAGCATGAATTATCTATAGTGGTTAACAGTTTTATTTGTCTGCCTGGATTTCTCTTTTCCTAAAAAGTTTGTAATGAGTTAGGGTCAGGCCTCTAACTGATTAAATTAAAAGAATGGTGTTTTAAACAAAGCTGCACTTAATATTATGGAATGTCTGGCTCTTTATGTCGCCGTTTACAGTATTAGGGGCATACATTTTTTTAATATATGCCCCTACTACTGTATATTAATCCTTGTCACTGGAATCAATCTGCACATTTCCGTCAGTGAATCAGTGGTACACTAAAGTTGTCAGCTGGGAGGGTAAAGAATAGCTGAAATTTGTGAAGAGAGTGCTTTTTTTTTTAGAGCCCCCTCTGGATGACCTTCCGCTGAAGCTTCTTATGAGGGCATCTTCAGCGGGGAATCTTCTATTCTCACTAACAACCGTTTAGTTTAGCCTGTGTCAGAGACTCTGCTGCAGAAAAATGGAATTTCACTAAAATGCATAGTGTTGATTACCCTTCAAATGCATTCCCCTCTTTGTTTAAAACATCCCCACATATACAACCATAAAATAAAGACACGGACACCGACTTAAGTTTGGAATAAAAAAGGTCCTTTTATTACATTATTATTATTTAAATTATATGTTTATTTTATTTTATTTTATTTATCTTTATTTTATTTTACTATCAATACTATCAAAAGCTATAAGCAATTTGGACCTTTTTCTTTATAGAGGTGGCGAAGAGCAAGGGCAGCCAACTAAAACCAACATGAACCAATACGGTGGAAGATCGCCTCCTTTCCACCAACCCAGGTTAACACCTTAACTATTGGCCGGTACTATACACTATAAATTAACTCAATACCCTCTGAACTCAAACTGGTCAAGCCCTTTCTAGGCAAAAACCTGATACTCCTTACAAGAGTACCAACGAGTCTAATAACATTGAGGGAACCAAGGCTATATTGCCAACACATTAAGTACCGTATGTTTAACAACCTTATGACTGCCATGCTCTCCTGCCACAGCCGAGTGCCCTACGGACCACGCGGCCCGCCACCTAAAGAAAGAACTAAACCCTTGAGCTCTGAAAAAATCCTCTCTATGAACAAAACCGTTCCTACTGGCGACAAATGAACCCCATCTGCTCTAAAAAGATGCCTCTTGTCTACCGTTAACCCAGGATGACTAATGACAACCCCCTGCGTGCCCCTAATGTTCTGCCTTGCGTATCCATTTATCTTTTTAACCACCTTTATCAATGTGGCCGGGGGGATAGATGATCTCCAGGACAATGGAGGTATTATGTTGGACCAACAAACCTTCATTGAAGGCCATCGGGCATGTATTTGTGCGAGATCTTCACGAATATTAATGATTAAATCAAGGGATTTGCCCTTTCCTACATCATTACCTCCCAAATGAATGACCACTATATCCGGGGTACCGTGTACTTCTATTTCTTCCCCTAACGTGGGAATCAAAGCCGCCCATACCATGCCCCTTTTACCCAACCAGCGGATGTCAACTGGGTGTGTGAAACCGGACCACCTCTCCGCTATACTGTGTTTCGCCGACCAAAAGATAAATGAATGACCCACGACCCATATCCTTGTTTTCTTCACCGAAAAACCTAAAACAAAATGAATAGTCCCATCAATCATAACCATGTTTGAGAAACGTGCACCAAACAGCCGTGTTAACACACAGAACTATATTTGTATTTTATTTTTATTTTTATGTCAATTTTAACAAATCGCTGAGGTATCCCCTCCCTACCAGAGGGGCCACCCCAACTAAATTTGAATCTTGGAAAGGAAGAAGAACCTATTTTTAGCTCTAAAAGCAATTAATTTTATCTATTTTGTCTTGTTTATTGACTGATTTATTTTTCATTTTCATTTTATTTTTATTTAAACTGAATTATCTTTATTCTTTAATTCTTAACAAAGTGAAATGGAAAATTGGTAACCCATATAAAGGTAAAAACCCCTTGTTAACCCCGGGAGGCATACACACTAATCAGGCCTTGCCAAGGAAAACAAGAGGAAAAATCCCTCCATGCCCCCGTTTAACACAGCGAGCAGCATAACCCTGAGTCACCAAGTGATAGATGAGAAAAGCAGAGATGAAAGCGATAAAGAACCATGAGGGACATAAGGGGAGAACATGACCATATATATACACAAGAGCCCTTACAAGGCTCATTTATCCGGCCGGATATATTTCTTATAGGCCTGTGACTTCCATCTCCCTAACGCCTGAATCTCATTGACAGATGCCCCTCTGGCCGCAGCGGCGGTGGCCGCCCCTATCCTAAAAGAATGCGTGCCATATTCAACAGGGTTAAGGCCAACCTCCCCAAGGGCCCGTTTTAACAAAGCGCTGAACTGAAATTTAGTTACTGGTGTATTTTCCAAATGACTTAACCACAAACCTTCCCTTGGGGGGCGAATTTTAGCGAATTGATTGGCCAGCTTGACCGGGCATATGAATGTTTCCTGCTGCTCCGTAATCGCTAACCAATGACCTCTGCCTAACTGGTCCGTTTTGGATTTGACTATCTTACAACGTATCACATTAGTTTGTAAAATAACATTTCTAAACAACAAAGCTCCCCCCATGTCGTTCTTAGATCTGGCTACCAACTCACTAACCCTAAAGGCTCCGTGATACGCCATTGAAAAAGCCAGCCCAAATAGCAAAGCCTCGTAGTTATCTGTAGCTAAATTACGCAACACCTCAATCAATCTGGCTAAAATTTGCCCGTCAATCGGCCGGCGAGTGTCATTATTTGTAGGCTGAGTCCTGGACCAACCCTTCAGTGCTTTAGTTATGAGAAATGATTTTGTGGGATCCTGCGCGCTGTTCAACCTAGCCGTGAATGAAATACCAGCCAAAAGGGACCCCATCTTTGCTCTAGAAACCCCTTCGTTGTAACACTTCCACATAAAACCCGTAATAGAGGGAATCTGACCTGAAGCGAAGCTGTCGCAAGATGCGCAGTAATTCAACCAACGTTCCCATGCCCCTTGATAACATTTCCTAGTTGCCGGAGCCAAGGACGCTTCTGCTAGCCACCTTATCCCTAAAGGACCATCTGCCAAACATAAGGAGGACACTGTAAGCCGGTTAAACTTGCCTGTGGAGCCAGAGATCTGAAGCGCTGCCATTCAAAACGAGAAAGAGCATCGGCTATTTGGTTATCCACGCCAGGAACATGACGTGCCCGAAAGGTAATGTCAGACTCTAAACACCTCAACACCAGGACACGGAGCAAATTAATCGCCGTGCGTGAGGAGGCGCTTTGCTTGTTAATAGCCTGCACTACACCTAAGTTGTCGCACCAAAAAACCAAGCTCCTGCCGCGCAACCGGACAGCCCACAGCTCCAAAGCCACAACAATGGGAAACAATTCTAACGTTAACAGATTTCGCACCAAGCCTTCGGATCTCCATGACTGAGGCCAGGGTGCCGCGCACCATTCCCCTTGGAAAAAGGCGCCAAAACCTTTCGAGCCTGATGCGTCCGTATGCAAATCCAAAGATGTACTAGCTACTGCGGGTGCTGGCCATACTCTTACACCGTTAAAAACCACTAGAAAACGACTCCATATACCTAGATCCTCCCTAATCTCTGCGGACAATCGCACCTGGGAATGGGGACTACGCAAGCCTGACGTTGCTAGCTGAAGCTTCCTACAAAATACTTGGCCCATGGGTATTACTCGGCAGGCAAAATTGAAAGAACCTAGCAACGATTGAACTTTACGCAACGTGCAAGATGGGACCGTCAAGACCTCTCGTATCAGGGATTGTAACTTAGCCACTTTATCAGATGGTAAACGACAACAGCCTTCCAATGTGTCAATTTCGATACCTAAAAACATCAGGCATGTGGCCAGGCCCTCTGTTTTGTCTGCAGCTACTGGCACCCCCATCACTCGAAATAGCGCTTGTGCAGCATACAATGTTTCCTTACAACAAGGGGAATTAGCCGGACCTATAAACAGGAAGTCATCCAGATAATGCGCAATGCCGCGATGTCCCGTCCCTGCCCCGATACACCAATGGAGGAAGGAACTAAAAGCCTCAAAATATGCGCATGATACTGAACAGCCCATTAGCAGACACCGATCCACATAGTAATCTTTCTGAATTCTAAAACCCATAAATTTAAAGGACTCTGGATGCAACGGGAGGAGGCAAAAAGCCGATTCTATGTCCAGCTTAGCCATCAGCGCTCCATTGCCAAATTCTCTTACTAGTGCTAACGCATCATCGAAGGACTGGTACACCACTGAGCTGATTTGTGGGTCAATTGCATCATTAACTGACTTACCCGCTGGGTGAGACAAATGCTGAATTAGTCTAAATTTCCCTGGAGTCTTTTTAGGTACTATTCCCACCGGGGAAATGACTAAATCCCGAATAGGAGGGGATGAAAATGGACCCACCATGCGCCCAAGGCCTATCTCTTTTCCTACTTTTTCCGCCAGTATGTCGGGGTGCACGTATGCGGAGCGAAGGTTTCTAGCGGCAGTACCCGCCACCCCACTATTTATGGGGAGACGAAAACCAAGGCGAAAACCCTCTCTAAGGAAAGAGGCCTGCGCCGCATCTGGGTAAAGAGCCAGCCATCTACAGAGGATTGGGAAAATAATGGGGGAGTCCGCTTTAGACATTACCCCCCGCCCCTCCCCGTCCCCTACCGACTCCACTGGCACCTCTGGGGCATTCTTTGATGGGATGACTACCTCGACAGTTGGTGCAGACGTGCCTATACCGGCACGCATCTCCCCTTCCGCATGAGGAATTGTTAAAGGCAAAGCAGCGATTTTTGGAAGACTGGGGAGCACCTCGTCTCCCCCCATACGGAAACCTGGCTACCTGAGGGGGACCGTATCCTATGCTCACCTCCCATACCTGGGCTCTATTTAACCTTAACCAAATCTCCACGTCCTTAAAAGCCAGGGGCATATAAAGCTGACCGTGCACCTTCTCGCGGAACAGCTTATCGTACAACCTCCAGGTACCTGGGCGTTCGCAACTATGCATCTCATTAATAAGGTGAAGATATTTCCATACGTCTATGATTGCATCAGGTCTGGTTTCCAAATAGCAGGCTGAGAAAACGCAATACCCTGTCAGCCAGTTGGCAAAGTTTCTGTAGGTATCCTCCCCTACTCCCCCTCGCGCGCACGCAGCTGCCAACTCTTTTTGTGCGACCTTCGTCAGCTCGAATATATCCACATAATGACCTTTCTTAATCTTGTGCCTCATGCTGCGCCTAACTCCTATCAACAATGCTGTGTTTTCACATCTAACCAGGGGACCTCCAGCCGGAGTGGAAGACACTGCCCGATCTACGCTCTTCCTTTTAGTTCCCCCGAAGTGGGTGTTAAGGATTTTAATAAGCTTGCGCTGACCCTGCCTAGGGGAAGAAGGGGCTGACTCATCGCTGGTGGTATCTATGCTTGAACTGGACATGTATGTGTTGCTTATAGTAGAACCGTCATACTCACCGGCCGCTCCCTGCGCCTCCTGAAGATCCAATCTCGATCCACTTTTGCCTTCCGAAGCGACTGGCTGCGACCCCTGTTGCCCTGCCGAACTCCCTGCCGCCACCTCCTGGTGCACCTGCGACTCCACTCCGTCCATGCCCGTCCGCCCCGCCACTGAAAGTGGCTGCATCTGTGAAACTGGATAAGAAGAGACGTTAGCACATGGAGTAGGCAAGTTGCGCAACTGCTGAGCAGGAACCCCATCCGGGGTAGACGCTGGGGGGTTGACCATGAGATGACTGAGGAAACCCGCTTGAGGGGGAACCCCTTGATCCCTAACTCCCGGCTGACTAACCGGAGGAAACGAATCCATACCAGAAACGGAAGAACTATTAACCAAGGAGGGTTGAGGGTAAGAATGTAAATACTGGCCAGCTAAGGCTGGATAAGGGGCCGACCACAGGTTACCTGCTTCAATTACAGACCCATAACCCCTAGGGGGGTGTGGCAGAGACCAAGAGGGGGGGGGTCCCTCTGTCCTGGGTAAATTGCTTAAATAGTTTTGAGACGGCCCTACCGCGGCAGGGTCAGGAACTAGAGATCTGTTAGAGGCCAAACCAAGAGAAAGGGACAGCTGGTGTGATGTAACACCACCCCCCGGAGGGAAAACAACAGGGGCTGGGCCCAGCAAGCCAGGGGCCCTATTGGAAGATACCCCGGACAAAACTTGGGACCCGATATCAGCAGAAAAAAGGAGAGGAGAAGACACCGGAGGGGGGGGAGGGTCCCAGACCAGGGGGAGGGGCAGGGAAAGGAGGGGGTTAAGGGGAGAGGCACTGCGGAAAGGGGGCAGGAGGGGGAGGGGAACCTGATGAGACCCACAGGGGGAACTGAGAGTTTGCTGCCGGAAAACCTGGGGCCCAGAAGGAGAAAGGGACTGAAGCCCACTGACAACAGCTCCCCGACCAAGAGACCCCGAGGGAAGTAGAGGGTCAAAAATAACTGGTCCCAGGCCTCTATAAGGAGAACCATGCAACTGCCCACCGGACTGACCCATGTCCCTGAAGGGGGAGGAACCTGCTACTTGTGCCCCAGATGAAACCTGCTCGACGATGGCGGCAGGGGAGGAGGACAAAGATGGCTGACGGCAGCTGGGGATAACCCCGGGGGCGGGGGAAGGTGATCCCCTGCCCCGGGCACTGGCGTGGCGCCTAATGCGCTGAACTGCTCCGGACGCAAGCGGCCTAGCCACCCGCTCCGGAGCCCTGGCTCTGCGTAGCCAACTCGGCCCCGCCCCGCGAGAACTTCTCGCGGCGGCCGAGTCACGTGGCCTGCGGTCGGGAGCGCTGCCTCCCGCTATGAAGTCCCCGGAGGGGACTAGAGCCTCCGCTTGTCCCTGGGCAGAGCGAGGGAGGGGGATATCGGTGGGGGCAGACAGGGAAACTGGGGAACACATTGCTAACAGGGAGGAGGGAGGAGGAGGGGACCCCGCGAACCTGGCGGGAATGGACCTGGATCTCCTAGGGCGGGATGAAGACATACTGAAGGGGGGGGAATAAAAGTTGGGGGGAAGGAAAAGAAAGAAGGGAAAAAGCAGCGAAGGGGGAGACAAGAGAAAGAAAGAAAGGAGAAAGAGAGAGGCAAGAACAAACCACAGGGAGATACACAGAGAATAAACCAAAGGGGAGCCAGACACTACGCCTGATGCTGCAGCTTCTCCGGATCCAGGAAACAGGAAGCTCTCTCCTTCTCACACTGCTTGATATATTCTTTCCACGACACTCCCACTTCCTTCCTAATTGGCTGATTACACTACAGCCTTAAAACCCCCCAGTGGTGAGTAACATTATCAGCTCACAACACATGATTTTAAACTCCTTCGGCTAATGGCCTCTCTCATAATTCTTTCTTCTCAAGACTTCACACAAGTCTCAATGCTCTTGTTCTCACTGCTGGGGAAGCTCAGCAGCGTATCACTATACTCTCAGCCTCACTTCTCAGGCATAAAAACAACAACAGTTTAGCCCCTCAGTTTTGAAACCTGGAACTTTCCCGCCTAACCTAGCAGCTCTCCAGTCAGCCTCAGGGTTCACAAGTCTAGTCAGAGCCCCTTCCCCTTCTCTGCAGATTTCTAAAACAAATGTTTTAACTGAGTTTTTAAGCAAAAAACACATCTACAATAAAACACAATTACTATAAAATTATTTGTTATTGACACAACATGCAATATTAAACTCAAAATCCACTTGTATTTTAAAGCAATACAAGTCACTTAATAGTGTATGTAGGCAATGGCATAGATACCTGCACACACAATCAGTTTCCATAAGCAATTACAACAGATAATATAGGTAATTACAGCAAATTATGCAGTGAGATAAATATAGCTAAGTGTACATACATATATATCTATATTTTTCCATATATGTATAGCATGAGGTACTCAGGGTTTGGTTGGGGTATCACAAAAGTAGATGATGTATTGTCGTCTTTGCAGCACATAGTATAGTTCTTGAAATCTGTGAGTGGATTTCATCTAGTAACTTGCAATATTTACTATGAATACAGAAACTACAGCACATCTTCAAATGAAATGTCACATGAGTCTATTCTGACTATTCTGAAAGTGGAGGAAGAAGACTATACATCTAATTTTAGTTGCATAGCCTACAATCATACTTACCTACTTTCTTAAGCTCCCTTCTGGGAGCCAGCCAGTGGAAGGGAGGCGTGAGAGTGGCGGGGCGGCCAAAATTGCGTCATTTCGGCCACCCTCCCTGTGACGCCATGACGCAAATTGCGTCATTTGACAGCGGGGGGCGGGGCTAAACGCCGCAATTCATCGGGAATTGCGGCGTTTGGGATCTAATTCTGCCCACTTCACTAGGAAGTGGGCACTTCCTAGTGAAGTGGGCAGAATTCGGGAGATTGCCACACTTGCCCGGGAGTCCGGGAGACTCTCGCAAAATGCGGAAGTCTCCCAGGCATTCCGGGAGAGTTGGCAAGTATGCCTACAATATGAAAGGAGTAATTAAAGCATCAAGAGTCCTCAAATCTCCAGGTAAGCCTCATGCTAAACTAAACATAGAGTTAAAATATTTAATGTATTAATAACAATCAGCATTGTGTTTGCACACAGATGTGGGATGTGTTAATTTTTCCCTGACACCTTTCACTTATTTATCCCCCGACCTCTTTGATGAGAAAATTAAAGCAAAATCCAAGGGAGGTGCTAGGGAATTTGAACCATGCCAGTGGTGCAATGTTACTGCCCCAGTAGTGGTTTGTAATACGTCACAAAGGTGAAATGAATATACAATTAGAATATAGCATCATCTTTTATGCTGCTGTAAAAAGTTTTTCTTAAATAGGCCCCTTAACCTGGCAGTGGCAGCTTTGACATTATTGTTCCTTGTTCTCCAGCACTGTTTCATCCAACTAATTCTCCTCTACTCTCACCACAAGGGCACTTTGCCATAAGTCATTCCTAATACGATCCACATATTACCAAAATGGGAAAATCGGCCAAGTATAAAACAAATTTGCATACAGAGAGGTTATGTTATTCAGATATAAGTTATTGCAACTCACTTTTTTTATTTTACAGAAACTGATGGAACAAAGATTATTATTGTTGGTATTCTTGTCATTGGACTTACAAGTGGCTTATTGTACTTCATATATGCACATTTCAGAATTGATCTAGTACTGCTGTGTCGATACATTTTCAAAAATTGCTATTCACAAAATGGTGAGTTCTAAATAATTTTTATATAATTATATATTAACTAAAAATGATTCATATCTAATGAAATCAGAATGAGTATTCATAACTATAGGAAAAGCTGGCTAATAGGCCACTGTTGTCTGTGATTTGTAATGTTCTGTCAGATTTGGTCATCATTCTGAACCTATCGGTATATATATTTTACTTTACTGCTGTAACAGCAAAACTGTATATAAAATATGCATTTACAGAATCTCTGAACATAACCACCTGTAGAGGGTTTATATGCAATCCTCTGCATATGTATCACCCCCACCACCACATTATCGGCATTGGTTTGTCTGTTATAACCTTTGTTAACAGTTATTCAGTCTACTGATTTTAAACTGGTTGACAGTGGGCAGATGACAGTTTGGTACTGCATATGATTCTGCGCACTGGAGAGATGGATAATCTGCCGCTGAAAAAATTAGATTAATATAGTGATGGTGCTACCACAAGGCAAATCAAGAGGTGCACAAATCACTGAATCAGTGACATAATGTCACACATTCTGTGTCTTGATAGTCACCGTGAAACGTACATACTGAGTATTAGTCGCTGACATGGAGTGGCATCTTCTTGCCTATGAAGTTGCCAACTTCTGATGCTCCATGTTTATATTGGAATGCAGTTGTGCAACTGGGCTAATATGTCACAGTCCAGAGCCACATCGTTAAGAATAGAAGCTGCTGCCCCCCACTCCACACTAGTTATCTCACACCAGGGAAGCAATAATTTCTTCAGTCACTCATTTCTGCTGGCATGTCATGGAAAGACAGTGATTATAGTAAATACTATTTATGCTTCATCCACTATGTAGCTAATTATTTCTGTCTTGTCCTACTGTAAGTGGTCATCCTCTTTCATGCATTTAGCAGTCTATATACAGTATATATATAGTAACACAGTGAAGTTTTCAGCTGGCAATCTGCAGAGGAAGGATACAAACAGTGTTACACATTTGTGCAGCAGTGCACCTAGTTTAAAGATAAACAGTTGGAAAACACATGTGTGACAAAATAAAAGTATAGAGTCTGATTAACTTACATGCTTTGGAAGTGTCTGTTTCCCACAAATGCAACAAGCTAGAAGGGTGTGTCTACAGTAAGGGCAATCAAATAAGAGCAGCTGAGAGAACTCCTTTTTAAAGGGAATGTGGGAGTGTCACTTGCCCATCAAGCTAGGGATGTGGGAGGAGTATCAAGTATAAAAACCTGCATGTTTTCTTTGTTCAGTGTGACTGATGCTGAATAAGTTGGATGGTGTCTAGAGTTCTTTACATTACTGCTCTGCACATCAATACTATCATTCCCGTAGCTCTATTGCCCTATTCCTTGAACACACCTACCTACTCCTTTCATAACCCAACAGCACTAGCTCTAATTACAGCACTGTTTATTGCTATTACATTTTAATAAGAATATAAAAAAATGTGATATATACTATACATCGTCAATATATAAATATGCAAAATATGCCTTGCGCAGAGAGACTGCTTGCAAATGTTATGTTTGCCTTTGTTTATCAGATGGAAAAGATTATGATGCATATGTGATCTATCCCAGAGGTTGCCATGAAAATCCTATGGCTAATTCCATAGAATATTTTGTTAACTACATTTTACTTGAAGTTTTGGAAAATAAATGTGGATTTACTTTATTTGTGCCAGGGAGAAATACAGTGCCTGGAGAAGGTAAGATATTTTAACCGTATATATTGTTCAAAATTCATGCACAGAGAGCAAACTATTTAAAAACAATGCTTCTGTGTTCCTGGTATTCTCTGGGACCTAAAGATTTTGGTACCAACTATCATACACAAGAAACTAAGTAGGATGGTGACTACCTCATTAATTCCTTGCTTCGGCATGAGGTCCATACAGTGCTCGCTCTGTATATTTATGGCAGACTTAAATATGGACACTACTCCTAAATGTTTTTATTTGCATATCTTCAAAAAGCATATTCACCTTTGTAAAGTTGACAGTCACCATGTCGACATTCAAAAGGCAATGCAACCGCCAGCAGCTGCCTGCCTGCAATATAGCCGCTGGCATAATACATTAAAAAAATTAAAATAAAACATCAGTACATACATGTAAAAATCAGTGTGCACCCCCCACCCTCATGCAGTTTAACCATAGTGCTGCCAGCCTAGGCTGGTACTAGCAAAATGGTGGGGGTGATGGTGGAAAAATGTGCAGCCCCCCCGCCCAATTTTACTATTACCAGCACTAGGCTTTGCCAGACGGGGCTGGTTGCCATGGGTATGCTGGTGCTTGTAGTACTACATGAACCAGCATACCCAAACTGTTAATGGCAGCCTGGGCTTGCTGCAACCTGTAATGCACAGGACCAAAGTGGTGTTTTCACTACAGAATATTTTTATTATCCCACACCCATAGCTCAGGGGTGTGGAAAGAGCCCTAGTGTTTTGGACACAGGCCTGGGTACCACTAAGGGGTAGGGGGAGCAGGTGTTTTTATTTTTGTTAGAGATGAGTGGTTCATATTTGGTGAAGTCCGACAAAATCCAACATTGGGAACCGAGTTTTAACGAGTCATGGCTCGGTTTCGCACGCCAATTTTGGATCTCAAAATGAGGCAAAACGTCATTACCGGAATAACTTACATGTAAAACTTGTGATATATATATATATATATATATATATATATATATATATATATATGTAGAGAAAAGATGGAGGATGAGGCGCACAATAGTGTAGTACAATAATATAAATAGAATCATACACGAATCCACAGTGGGACTTTAACACCGGTGAGGAGGAAACCAAAGACCACAATGCATCACCTAAGTGAACCAAACATGTGGATAATTCACAGCATAAAACAAGGGTATAGCAGATGTCAGGACCCTCAGCATAAATTACAGGTCACCCAATCCAAATTTATACGGGTGTATGCGTACCAGAAATAAAAACTTTTGCGCTTATCTGTAATATTATCCCATAGAGCAGCACGATCAGGTCACAATCTCTTCACTGTCAATTCATAAGGCAAAGGTCCTCCCAGGTATAGGGGTTTACATCTATATATATATATATATATATATATATATATATATATATATATATATATAGCTCAACCTTGTTTTCTCAAGTGCCATTTTAGAACAGACAGAGTGTAGGGAGGAGATTAGCTGCAGTGTTCTGCTCTGAAAATAGCATTCAGAGTGAAAGAGGGATAGAAGAGGGATATAGAAGAAAGTAATAGAATTGTGTGATTATTATAAAGCGGTTCTGTAGAGATCAGTCAGCTAAAATAGTTTACTGATCAATTGCTTTTAATTTCAATCTTTCAGAGAGTTTGGATGGGCCATGGTTGTTATAAATGCATATATAATAGTACTAGTATATCGAATGAGTTAGATATCATTCTGAACTATGTAATATATTTAGTAGAGGAAAACAATGTGCCTTTGCTGTATGACTATTAGCAGCAGAATCCATAAAACAAATATATTTATTTATTTTAAAATGTTAAGTTTTTGAAGCGAAAGTAGTCTTGTGTGGGGTAGTGACATCTGAATTCATTTTGAATAAACTTGGTGTTTGCGTGTGATTGTCAATGCAGCTGCACACCCCAATAAAACACTGTATATTCTAACCTTTTTTCTATTTTTCAATATTTGTCAATTTTCATTCAGTGACTTCTATAGTAAAATAAAGGGTGCTTGGGTGTGTCAGCGCAGCTGCACACCCCAAAAAAAGACTAAAAAATGTAGTGTAAGGTACAAGAAATAAAAATGTTGAAACACTATGCAGGCACTACATTTGGACTGTTAGACAGCATGCATCATGAAGAGTGAAGAGCCAATAAAAATTTGATTTCATTAGATGAACAGAGGCATCAGTAGATATTTAGACAAGTAGATACCCAATTGTAAAGCGCTACGTAATTTGTTGTATATAAATAAATGATGATGGTGATAGACGAAGTTGGTCTTCACCCATATCCAAAACTTCAAAGACTAGTACTATGCACTTCTCGATTGGCAGAGAGAGTATTCGTCTGTATCGAAGAGCAGAGCTTTCATAACCTTGCTGCTATATAAATAAAAAAGGATGATGATTGATGAAGGTGGCCTGTACCCATATTACAAAGATTCAAAGACTACAAACACAATACATTTTGAATGTTACAGGATATGCATCATAGACAGTGAAGCTACAGTAACATGCAGAGGTCATTGGATGGACAGTGGTATGAATGAATAGAGTTAGACATTTATAATACTAAATAGACTACAAAACTTCAAAGACTAGTACTATGCACTTCTTGACGGGCAGAACATTCATCTGTAGCCAAGAGCAGAGCTTTCATACCTTGTTTCACTTATATGCTCTGTGCCGTAATGCTGCCCTTCTGAATCAGTCTCCCCAGGGAAGCTTCTTCCAACCCCTGGGTGAAGGGTACTACCCGAGACTTGCAGTGGAGGTGGTCCTCAAGACCCATTTATATAAATATGAAATGTATATAAATAATATTTATATGTTCTTTTAGTGAAGTGTAAGAAATAAGTAAAATAGACAGTTCAAATAAGCCAATAGTTGCCCTTCTCATACATGTAAGTATGTATAATACTAAAATGGATGCAGAATTGGTTGCTCAAAACATATCTTGAAAATGCAATTGAAAGTCCAAATTCTGAGACATTAAAAGGACATATTTTGGCCCTGGCACAGAACATATGTAAAGAATGATGGCTGACAATTTTCGCTAAGTGATATAGTTAGAGAACCATATAGACTAATTATTTTTGGAATTGAATGAGAGAAAGCAAATGCAATGATGGCAAATTTACAAAGTCTGTTATTAAGACAGCTCGCTGCAGAGTGCAGACTTTGGCCAAAATTGATGACATTTGAAACAAATGTGAAGGGATCATTAGAAAATAGACTGGAAATTACTGAAAAAGAATGTTATTGCTATAAATAGTAAGATAGGAGCAACAAGAGCTCAAAATGACGTTATTTTACCTGTTTTTCCACAATTTTTAATGAAATCCAGATCCAAAACCAAATTCTTTTTTCCTTTTTTTTATTGCAAAACCTGTCACAAAACCAAAACATGAACATGTTTTAGAAGAAAACCACATTCAAAATTAAAACATGCGGGTCAATGCAAAACTCTCATTTTTGCAAACCCCGTGCCCCTAGGGAATCAAGTCTGACCTGCCTAGTGTTTGTACTTCTAAAATCGGGGGACCCCACACTTATGGTACCCCAAGTTTGCTATTACCAGCCTAGCATGGCATCCCTAGGATTAAGCTGTTTGGGTTAGAGGGGGGGGACGCTGTTTTTTTTTTAAAATTTATGCACTGACTTTTTATTTACTTTTTCTTACTTTATTATTTACTGTATTGTGCCAGCGGGTAAGGCAGCTGTATTGCTGGCAGGTCTGGCGGCTGTATTGCTGGCTTGTCCGGTGGATGGCGATGGCATTGCCGTTTGAATTCTTTCCAAACTGTCAACAGTCACAATCTCGACATTTTAACCACGAAGACAGACTAAACCTGTCGACATTCTTACTGTCCACATTATGGTGTTGACAGTCTGACTATCTACAGGTTCGGTGTCAACAGATTGCCTGCATCCCGTAAGATGGTACAATTGCAATATTTAGATATTTACAGTTTTACTTTTAACTCTTTAGTACTCATGGTTTTACGTACTGTTGTCACAATATTTTTATAAATACTGCTTAGTATTCTAATAAATTATTATAATTGTATTTAATACATTTTTTTAAGTGGTGTTTCCCTGGGCGCTAATGGAAAATGGAACTGCAACATGAAACATGTAATAAGCACATTTAATTGTAAAAATGAGTTGCAACTCAATTGACAGTAATCAGTGACATGTCGGCATGGCTTACAATTTGAAGCACAGCATCCAAAATATAACACAACTTAGTTATGCTAATCGGATGGATATTAAACAAAAAAACCAAAAAGCACAAAACAAAACCAAAACAGAAACACAATAAAACAGAAAAGCAAAGTAAAGTCCAAATACAAAATATAGTCCAAAAAACCAAGTCCTGTGAGAAATAAATTCCCACTGCCAATACTTGTATGGCTAAAATTAGAGAATTACAATGAATCAGTCCGTGGACAGTAGCTGGTTAATAGATAAATTCCTTATTCAAGACCTAGGCAGTAGTGTCCAACGGATGAAGACCAGAGATTGAGGCTGGTAATCGGACTTACCCTTGAAGTTTTCAGGGCTACAGCTTAGCTGCAAAAGCTTCCGTATACCTAATCCACTTCTGTGTTACCTCTAGCTGGTTACCGTGGGGACGCAGAAAGCGTCCTGCTGCCAGGCGGATAGCTTGATGTTTCCAGAGTGTGGTGCACATGCGCATGCGACGATTCAATCCCGTTTATGGAGCGATGTTCAGAAAGGGTTCATGATAAATGTGGTGACAGCCTTGGCTGATGTGTTGAGTATGGGGGTATACATCCAACGCGTTTCGCCCTGCTGGCTTTCTCAGGGATCGTAATTGAAGTGATAAGCAGTGTTGGGACTTTAAATAGGCGCCATTTCCGGAAGGTTGCAACTGATAGGTTGTTCGTTCTCGTCCTCCCATTGGTCGCTTTTTTGACGGACATGTGTCCCGCCCCATGGGCGATCCCAGACTGGAACTGCTTACACAGCATGCAGCTGATAAGGGTAAATGAATGGATACTTTTTTCTTCTTTCTGATGGGCAGGTGTCCCGCCCTATGATAATGATATGTTTCATGTGACTCAACATGCTTTTCTAATTTGCACATATTAATTTGTTGTAATAAGAGCACGATTGCAGAGTAGGGTAAAATTATATCTGCAATAATACTAAATCAGATAAATAGATTATTCCACCAGTCTATGATTAAGAAGATCCTTAACACTACATCTCATACACTTATATTCATACACCAAAACTGTGGCATCTAATTACTTCTTTCTTCTTCTCTCCAAACATGCAATGTGTGTGTTATATCTTGTGCTTCTTTCTAATCCAAATACATTCCTGATAGGGCTCATACCAGGGCTGGCGCTACCACTAAATGAACCTAGTTGGTTGACTAGAGCACTAATGGTTAGAGGGCACCTAAAACACTGAATAATGCTCAAGTGATGCCCCCATATGGTTCACCGGCTGCCAGGCGCGGGCTGGGAGAGTGATGGCCGGGGGGCACACAGACGGCCGCATCGCATAAAATGGGATGCGGCCCGTCATTGATGAAGCGGCCGCATCCCCTGTCATGTGATGCGGCCGCCTGTGTGCTGACGCGGCCGCATCTGATGTAATCAGATGTGGCCGCCGGTGAAAATTTTCTATATTGCACCCGGGGGGCGGCCGGCCGGCCTACCCCCCGGCCCTAATAGCGGTCTGACCCGCCCCTTCCGGCTGCTAACATTAAGGAGAAGCAATCTGCAGCTTCTAACATGTGGAGCTGCTGGCTGTTGCTCCTCATCCATGTCAGTGTTATGCTGGGAGTGTGGCGCTTGGTTATTATGTGAGTGAGCTCCCCTAGAGCTTGCACTGGCCCTGGCTTATACAGTAGTGTTAAAATAAAGCACCCAAAATCAATTTACTTTACTCTAGGGACTAGATTTACTAAGCTGCGGGTTTGAAAAAGTGGGGATGTTGCCTATAGCAACCAATCAGATTCTAGCTTTCATTTATTTAGTACATTCTACAAAATGACAGCTAGAATCTGATTGGTTGCTATAGGCAACATCCCCACTTTTTCAAACCCGCAGCTTAGTAAATCTAGCCCTAGGTCTTTAAAAAATAATATAAGCAAATGGACCTCTATGCACATAATTCTGACAAGCATTTGCTTTGCTTTGCAGCATATGGTGTCATTTTCTAGCAGGGGCTTGCTGCCGGCAGCTGCACACTATGTGCAGGTCCGTTCAGCAGAGACAGGCAGGGAGAGTGTGCTGCCCGGTTGCTCTGATTGTGTTTTAAAAACAGGCAGCACACTCTCCCAGGCCTGTCTCTGCCGAATGGACCTGTACATAATGTGCAGCCGTAGGCAGCCTTAGCTGTCAAAAAGGGGGTGGAGACTAAATTGCCCCCCCCCCTTCCTAAATAGCCCCTTGTAAATTTATTTTCTAGATCCGCCCCTGGCAGAAGATCATTTGCCCCCCGGGCAAGTCCCATAGAGGGCTACCTTACCCTGGGTCACTGGACCACCTACTTTTTTTTCCCTTTAAAATAGGCTGCTGAGTAGAATTTTGCCCGATCCCCCCTGGCTAAGATTTTCCAGCCTGCCCCTGATTACTCATTTAGCACTTAAGAATGCACTATTATACACTATGCTACAGTGCAACTTTAAAACACATCAAATTACTGAAGTTTCCACCTGTTGCACAGAAATTAAAATGCAGTTGTCACTAAATAATTGCTTTGCATTAAACCATTTGCCATTTCAGTGCAGAATGTGGGATGTTGACATTGTCACTTGCCTCACCTGCAATGCCTCATTGTGACTCGGTAGATTGAAAAGCCACCTGAGGACTAATGCTCCCCTGGCAAATTTGTGCAGGTTGCACCCAAATGTGCTATTGAGTATGGATACAGGACTCAGCCCTCTCAACTCTGCATTGTTAGAGTATACCCCAGGTCCAAGTTTCAGAATCAGCATATCTCGTGCTGCACATCAAAAGAGGGTGAGCTCCTTATCTGACCAATTTTGCAGTAAATGCAGGCATCTGTTCCCAACCTGGTCCTTCATTACCACTCTTCATCTCCCACAGGCAACACCACCAACATACTGGTATTAAGGTTGCAATTAGCACATGCCATTTCAGGATTTTTTTCCATTTGGGAAAATGGTGTCATACACACCATTATGTTATAATGTTTTGTGAAATTACACAATCCCTTTATTTTAAATCACCATATCCTCATTGTGTCAGCTGTTTCTTTCCCATAAACTTTTCTAGATTAGGTTGTAAGCTCTTATGAGCAGGGCCCTCTTCCCTCCTGTTTCTATACCTATTCTTCTGCTCCAACTTCACTGTTCTAGCTATGCTTGGAGTTTTTGGAGTCCTGGTATTATTTGTTTATTGTTCTGTACTGTTTTACCCTGTATGCTTCACTGTTTGTATTCTGTACACCGCTTCAGAAATCTTGTGGCGCCCTATAAATAAACTATTATAATAATAATAATAATAATAATAATAGTTTCATTTTGCCACTGCATTTGCTCTTCTCTTTTGTCTTCTGTTAGGTAATCTGGTGGGATGTCAAAGTCCTTATTCAAGCTAAATCCTCATATTTTCCAAATTCTTGTCTTTTTAGTTTATTTAAACTATGCATCATAGATAAAGAGATGTTGCATTACATTTCTATCATTTGAACCTCAAAATGGACACCTATAGCTAGGAATGTAAAAGGTAACTAATAGTTATGTCATTAATTTTAAAAATGCCGTATTTTTTAAAATTACCAGTTAGTAACCTGCATAAACCAATTTAAATCCTTTAGCTTTCGGTTAGGGCCTTGGCTTTGGTTACATTCAAATTTAAAATCTGTGGATTTATTTTACCTGAGCGGAGTGCTTGAGTCTGGCAATCTCTATTTATTTGGTATGGGGATGGCCTTGATAGCTACAGTCAAGCTACATTACATTCTTCATTAATTGCACCCGACAAGTTTGGGAGCAGCATTTCATTGAAGAGCACAAGAAGCCAACGTAGGTTCCTAGTATATAGTTTTTGCTTATTTGAACTGTCAGTAGGCCTCATCCAGCAGCCTGGAATGTTCTATGGTCAGGGTCAGGGCCATAACATACTTCCTGGTTACTTATTTTGCTTATGAATTCACATAATGGCATAAGCATATTGGAAGTAGAGATGTTCACTTACCCCCGTGTTTTGGTTTTGGTTTTGGATCTGTATTTTTTAGAAAAATAGCTAAAATATGCTAAAATCACATACTTTTGCTCTTTTTTGTTCTTACATTACTATTAACCAACTCAATAACACTAATATTTCCAGTAAGTTTTTACAACTTCCCAGGTCACAATATTATTTTCATCCACTTTCGGACAAAGACTGCAGTGACCTGGCTGGATGCTAAGCGACAGAGCAATGACACAAACACACGGTAGTTCATGGCACATCTAGAAAACATTGCCACACAGCAGTGATAGAAAAGAAAAGTGGTGATGGAATTGTCCTTGGGCCCTCCCAAACACCCTTATGTAAGATATTGAAAAGGACATGTACGTTTTAACAAAGCAAGCACTCTAGCAACAAGGAGAGCCACTTTTGTGACTGAAGTGCTTGGTCTGTTTGGGCCTCCACAAAACAAGCTACCAATAGCTTAGCTGCCTTAAGTCCAACAGTGCTGTCAATGAACTCTACATTATTAAACCATGTCTGCTCATGCTGCATCTTTAATCTCCTTCTCCTCTCTGGATACCTCTCTCTCATCCCTGAAGAACTGCCAAACTTATATAGACACAGGAATGGATATTACAAGAGGAGAGGCATTACATCTGCTTGAGACAGACTGTGACACGGAACATGTGGGCAGCATGGAAACCGTCATCTTGGAATACGCTGCATTGAACAGAGATTTAAACCAATATTTAGATAAAGTTGAGGAGACCATACTTCAATTAAAAGATGACCCACTGGATGAGATCACAGATTTAAGAGAGCTTGTACACGAGAGATACACTGCTCTTCAGAAGAATAATACAGAGGAGGCCCTGAGGCAGAATGATAAATATGTCCAATTTAAAGAACAACTAAGAGACCTGAGAAAACAAATGGGTGTGTCACCGGCCCCTGCAAACAAAAGATTTGGAAGATGAAGACGAGGAGATCACTATCACCCAGAGCACTCCTATAACACAGTTGGAGATGGTGAACCCAGTGAAAAGTATGTGGTCACACGTATGAGAGAGAAGCAATTGAAACAAACTTCAGCACTTATAGCACATGTAGGGAACATTGGCACACAGCGGTAGCTGAAAGGAAAAGTGGTGCAAGATGGAATTGTCCTTGGGACATTTCCATCCACCCTTATACTGGATCTTAAAAAGGACACGCACACTTTAACAAACAAAGCACTTCAGAGACAAGGAGTGCCACTTTTGAAGTTTGTTTGGCCCCCCCCACGAAACAAGGTAACAATGGACTTAAGCCAGCTAAGGTAACTGTGCTGTCAATGAACTCTACAGTGGCAAGATGTTTTTGTTATCATCATCTTCAGTCTCATCCTCACCTTCATCAGTATGTATATCGTCCTAACACAATATTAAATCAACCCCGCAGGAAACCACCATTACAGAAGTCTCTGTAACATAAATGTCAAAAACAAAAATATAAAAAAAAGCTTTTACCTTTTTAAAGAAAAAAAACACATATTTAATGAAGGTGTAACCTTACTGTAGAAAAACATAAAATTGCCAACATGTAATTTTACCCAAATATTAATAAGCATTCCAGCATCAGCTAGCTTCCGTCTCTGTAGATCCCAGCACCTGCAATCTACATTGTCATCATCCTGATCAGTGTGTATATCATCATCACTCAATACTAATTAATCCCGACTGGAATCCACCATTACAGAAGTATCTGTACTTTGATCTAAAGCTAGTAAAGGACTTCCTCGTGGAATTTGTAGTTCATTTTACGACACAGCTGTCACCATTTTTGGGCAATTCTTTTAGACCAGACCAAATATCAAAATGTTCTACTGAATCATCTGCATCATCCTTGGGTCCCTTAGAAAAGCTTAGTCTTTTCCTAGCAGCAGTAACCTGAGAAACTGAAGGAGGGGACACCGTCGTGTCAGGTACCACTTCAGCTGTCAACTTGCTCACCAGGAGCTCATTGCATCTCTTGTGATCTGGGACAATGGGGAAATAAAGAGAAGACATAGCTCTTAAACCTAGGATCAAGCATAGTCGCCAAAATGTAGTGATATGATTTCCAGAAGTTGATAACTCTTCGATCCTAGTGAACCAATTAAAGTACTTCATCTATAAGTTCAACATATTTAACGTAATTAAGAGTAGTTTCTTTGTTTCATCTCCTCCTTCAATTTTTCAAGGTGCCTTTCCAAAAGTCTAATTAAGTGAATCACTTTGCTCAAGCTATCAGTATCTGAACTCAGTTCACAGGTGACTACTTTGAATTGTTTCACCACCTTGCACAACATGGAAAGTATTCTCCAGTGCGCTGGACTAAAATATATTCTCCATCCTTTCCCAATGTCATGGCTTGTGGAGTAAGCGTGAATGGCTTTTCACTGTTCATCCATCCATACAAGCATATAAAGTGTAGAATTCCACCTTGTTACCACCTCTTGCTTCAGTTGGTGGCAGAGCAAAATAAATTGTTCTTGCAGCTGCTGCAATTTCCTACATGCTGTTGCAGAATGCCGAAAATGTCCCGAAATTTTTCGGGCCACAGACAAGATACCATTGACAACCTGTTTGAAAAACTAAGGGATGCCATTATAACATGGCTTATCCCACTTGGACTCTACTGAGGATATGTCATTTGTGATAACGCCACCAATATTGTGAAAGCATTACAGCACATTCCCTGTTTTGCTCACACAATCAACTTGTTGGTACTAAGCTTTTAAAAAAAATGACAAGGACATGCAGGAGATGCCAGATATAATTTGGGTAATTTTCTGCATTCTGCAACAGCATGTAGGAGATTGCAACTGCTGCAAGAAGAATCAAATTTGAGGTGGCATGTACTTTAGTCTAGCGCAGTTGAGAATACTTTCCATGTTGTGCAAGGTGCAGAAACCACTCTAAGTAGTCGCCTGTAAAGTGAGTTCGGACACTGTTAGCTTGAGTCAAATGATTACCCTAATTAGACTTTTGTAAAAGCAGCTAGAGAAATTGAAGGAGGAGATGAAACTAAGCAATTCCGCTAACTATGTAGGACTTGTAGATCAAGTACTTTATTTGTTTTGCCAGGAACCAGATCTCAAGAGATGCAATGAGTTCCTGGTCAGCAAGCTGACAGCTCAAGTGGTACATAACATGACGACCCATCCTCCCTCAGTTTCTTTGGCAACTGCTGCTAGGAAAAAGCGTAGCTTTCCCAAGATACCCAGTGGTGATGCAGATGATTACTTAGGAAAATGATAGGGTGCTCCTTCCTCTGCGCTGTCACCTGGCTAAGGACAGCTCCTCATCCGTAGTAGATGCGTCGGTCTGTACTATAAATCTCCATTTGAAATCTGGGGCCTGTAGCACAGGGGACTGGGCAAGAGCAGATTTTTCAGCATTCTCACAATGTGGTAATTTCTTTTTTATTTAGTCAGGCAGAGGTTTGGCTAGGGTGCTATAATGGGGCACGAACTTTCAATAATACCCAGCTGTACCTAAGAAAGACATGACCTGTTTTTTCGTGGTAGGGGTCGGCCACACCGTGATAACCTCTACGTTGTCTGGCTCTGGGTGGAGTGTACCACCCAGAGCCAGGCAACACGGTGCCCCAAGTACTGCACTTTATGCATGCCAAGCTGGCACTTCTCTGGCTTGATAGTCATTGATAGTCCCACCCGCCTCAGTATTTCGGCCTAACACACTATTCAGATGGATCAGGTGCACCTCTTCGGTCTGGCTGAACACCGCAATGTCATCCAGGTAGGCAACAGCATGTCCCTCCTGGCCCTGTAGCAGATCATTGGCCAGGCGCTGGAAGGACAGAGGGGAATTTTTCATTCCAAAGGGCATGACCAAAAACTCAAACAGCCCAAATGGGCTGATAAATGTGGAGCGCTCGCGTGCCTTCGGTGACAATTGGATCTCCCAGTACGGTCTACTGAGATCCATGATAGTGATGTAGCATGCCTGGGCATGCTGATCTAGTAGTTCATCTATCCTAGGCATAGGATAAGCATCAAACACTGTGGCAGATTCAACCTCCTATAGTCTACACAGAACCGGGCGTACCCACATTTCTTTGGGACCAGTACCACTGGGGCAGCCCAAGAATTGTGAGACTTTGAATTACCCCTAGCTGCAACATCTTGTCTATTTCTATTTTCATTGCTTCTAGCACTTCTAGGGAAGTACAATATGCTGGCTGTCTGAGGGGGTCTGGTTGCCTGTGTTTACATGATGTGTGAACAAGTGTGTTTTTCCAGGTTTCCCTGTAAAATGGGACTGACAGGGCCATAGCATGTCAGCTAGTTGCTCTAGCTGAGAGTCAGACAGCTCTTTAATGCAGTGGGCATCTGCTAGGGATCCCTCCTCGTTAGCAACAGCTACTAAATCCCCCAAGGGGTCAGATTCCTGATGGCTCTCAGGCAAACTACACACAGCTAATACACAAGCTTCGCTTATCTCAAGACAGGGAGTCTGCAAAGAGGGGTTAGATTGCAAAACAACACAATTTACCATTTTGTCATCAGACACATCTATCAGTGCAGTAGCTGGAGGAAGGGGGGATAGAGAGACTGATTCAGTGTCAGTGTTACCTTCTGGCATCCCCCTTCCCTCCCCCTCAAGGGTTAATTCTAAGGACTTGGCTTGCACTGCTTGCTGGCATGTGAACACTGCCCTCACTGACATCAGAAATGACATCACTTTCATTTATATAAGCAGCGTGCATCCTTCCCAAATCAGTCCCCAACAGTACCGCGACAGGCAGATTTTCTAGTACCCCAACATCTCGTATTCCTCTGCCAGATCCCCAATCTAGGTACACACCGGCTAGGGGGTACTGCAGAATGTAGACCCCCCCAACTCCTCGCACAGCAAAAGCCTTTCTGGGAATAATGTTCTCTGGGCTCACTGGGTGTACTAGAGTCAGGTCTGCACCAGAGTCTAACAACCCAAGTGTGACTTGGTGTCCTACTTTAAACGCATGCAGATTGTCTCTGGGGCGTTCTTGGAGTCCTCCTGCACACAGGACGGCAGGCTCTGGCTTTCCTGCTGGCCCCCCACAGGGGAAGGAATTGTTTTCTCCTTTCTGGGGCAATTGACACTGATGTGCCCCACTTCATCCCATGTAAAACACCTGTGGCCAGTTGGCAAAGCAGGTTTTCCCCACCCCCTAAAAGCTTCATCAACAGCTGGCTTAGTACTCAGGGGTGATCCTCCAGGTTGCTTCTCTTTCTACGTAGTTTGCCCTGGCGCTCCCCAACTCTTTTTTGTTACAGGAGCCCTGGTAACTGTGTACATGTCGGCCAGGCTAGCTGCAGCTTACGGTGTCTTAGGGTCACAAGCCACAACCCATTCCCTCACCTCAGCTGGGCACAGTGTGAGGACCTGCTCCTGGAGAATAGGATCCTTTAGCTTATCATAGTCCAGTCTAATTATAACAGAAAAAACCGTCAGCGCTCAATGATCCAAAATAGCTGCCGAATATCGTGGATAAACAGGGTACACAGACCTATTGATTAACAATGCAAATATATAAATTTCCAGATTTAATCATAAACAATAAAAATAATAAGAAGAAATAAAAAAGAAGAAATGTGTTTCCAAATAACATAAAACAACCATCTATATTAAATTATTATGTAAAGTCTCTTCAATGCTGGATATGCAACAGATGTTCACTCATGGGACAGAAATATTCATGACTTCCACCATCACCTCCATGTATAAAGTAAGAAATCAATTCCTACCAGAAGGTAGTAAGTAATGAGCATGTAGCAGGTTCTTTATTTCTTTCTCCGTCCCCTCTTAGACAATCATAAAATATCTTGCCAGTAATTATTTCTTTCTTTGTGGTATCTCTCAACACATAGAAACAACACAAAAAATAGATCTAGCGTGATATTGTTTAAAAAAGGGGCGGTTTTATTATGTCCCATAGACAATAACAAAAAATGGCATAAAATTTCAACAGTGACAATGTTTATGTAGAAATACTCCTACCATATAGCCAGTGTTTGAGCGCATATATTATATCCATCAAAAGGATTCAATCTCATTCACCGGCAAAAAATCGAGGATATTTCCTAAATCAGTCTGGGTTCCGACGCGTTTCAACCGTCAATACGGTCTTCATCAAGGAAGTCAGACTGATTGATAGACACAGAAACCCATTTATACCGGATGTAACCAATCGGAAGTCCGGCAGAAATGGGTCAATACAGATGGTTGTAAACTTTTTTTAGTGTAATTATACATATCTAAATATAAAACCTAAAACATACTTGCATAAATTCACATAGCGAGATCTCAACTCCAGATATAACCTCTTGCTGTTCCCCATATTAAAAATAAATAAACTGAAGAACCGGATATGACGTATCGTCATCCTTCATATTTATTGGTTGCTAAGATACCAATACGTCTGGAAATATGGTATAATAGGTGCATAAATCATACCATTCTATAGCGAAAAATAAACTAATCACACAGAATGGATACTATGAATAACATGGCATTTAATCTCCACATATAATGCATAGCGAGATCTCAACTAGGAATATGACATCTCGCCATTCTCCATAATGAGAATGAAAAACCGGATATGACATATCGTTATCACTCGAGATCAGCACCTTTCTTGTTTATTAGTTGCTAAGATACCGATATGTCCGGAAATGTCATGTAATATTCAGTTGTTGATACATGAATCATAACCATTCTTATAACAGAAAATAAAATAAAATTACCCAAAATGTACAAATATTGTAAATAATCCATAAAGATATAATCGAGATTCAGAGCAACTCTCAGGTAAGTAGTGTCTAATCTGTTTTTAAATAACAGGTCAAAGGTACGGCGATGGGGACCAGGTTCGCCCCGAGTTTTGCGAACCTCTGTATGGGATTGTTCGAGGAGCGGTACATATGGGGTTCCGATTTTGGGGCGGGCCTGGTCCTCTTCGGCCGCTATATTGATGATTTATTTTTTATTTGGGACGGGGATTCTGATTCTGTTTCCACTTTTATGTCACATCTTAACACTAATGATTTTGGTTTAAGTTTTACCAGTACTCATCATCCAACAAAGATTAATTATTTAGATGTTACACTACGAATAGAAGATTCTTCTATTGTAACTGAAAGCTATTCTAAACCTGTTGACTCACACAGATATGTACAATATAATAGTAGTCATCTTCATTCTTGGAAAAATAGTAAACCCAAAAGCTAGTTCTTCCGTATGCGAAGAAATTGTACAGATTTGAAAGATTTCAATAAACACTCTGAAAAACTTTTTGAAACCTTTATTGAACAGGGTTATCCAGAAATGATTGTACAAAAGGCATATACTGAAGCCCTAGGTACTGATAGGGACTGTCTTTTAACCACACATCCTGATAAGGTTGCTTCTGACAAATCTATGGTATTTATTACCAAATATAACAGCTATGCAAAAGAGATCAGACGTATTATAACTAAGAATTCTGCTTTGTTAGAAATTGATGATTGCATAGGGCAATATGTCAATAGAGGTAGCAATATAGTCTTTAGGAAATCGAATAATCTTAAAAATAAATTATCACCTAGTTTTTTTAAAAATAATATAAACAATGTACCTGTTTCATTGAAAAGGCCCTCCGAGTGTTGGCTGACGACCAGATCCAATGGTTTTTATAAATGCGGCAAAAGTAGGTATATTACCTGCTTATTCGCCGATTATAGATCGCACGTCCTTTATTTCCTTTTCAACAGGAGAGAGTTTTGAGATTGAGAAAATCTTGGACTGTCGTTCCTCTTACGTGATATACCTTATTAACTGCAAGTGTGGAATGCAGTACGTGGGTCATACATTAAATGTGCGGTTTTTAGAACATCGCCGTAACATCATCAAGGGTATTAGGTCACACAGTTTATCGTCACATATCAATGTTTGTCAAAAAAGCAAAATAGAAGGTTTAAAGGTACGAGCAATTGAACAGATTAATCCAACTAATAGGGGGGGGGGATCGTTTCAACTGTCTCTGTAAGCGTGAAGCATTTTGGATCTTCAGACTAAAAACTTTAATACCATTTTGCCTCAATGATACCATTGAACTCAACAATATTTAACTGTTTAGTTTCAGGTGTATCTTTGTGTACATAGGCATGCCATCTATTTTGATTTATTTTGCCATTCTGATTTACATTTTTTTAGGTAGGGTATTTACTTTATCCAATCTTTGTGTCACGGGCACTAGGAGTCTTTACCCAGGGATCACCAGGTGATAGGCTTACCAGAGCAGTATAGGTGGTAATATGGTACTCTGGTAGCAGGGTGATCACGGAACAGGAAATAGCAGATGATGAGATGCTCAGGAAAGTCTATGACTAGCAGCACTGGCAATATGGAGGTAGTAATACACGAGGAACTGTATGGACAAAGGACACGTGAAGGTAGTCAGTGGTCTGCGGTAGCAAGTTGTACCACTGCTATAGTGAGGAGGAATGTCCAACAGAAACGAGGAGGTGATGAGAGTCAGCGGTCTGCGGATAGCAAGTTGTACCGCTGTCTGAGTGAAGGAATGGAATCCAAGTGGAGGTATCCGGGGAGTCAGTGGTCTGCGTTAGCAAGTTGTACCACTGCTATGTGAGAGGATACTGGAGAAGATGAAACTGGAAACAGGGGTCAGTGGTCTACCACTAGCAAGTTGTACCACTGAATATATATGTGAGGAGGTGCACGGGGAGAGACTGCAACACAATATATACACGGGCACCTTGACTTTGATCCACAGTAATATGCACAATATAAATGTATAAATGACTGAACAACACTGCCAATATAGAAAGTCTCTTGAAGTAATCCAGCATGAGATAACACAGTCAATGATGGCAATAGACTCAGCGGATAGTACACTCCAGAGGAGAACCAACACAGTCCAGCAAGGTATGCAATACACAGCACAGTCAATGGGAAGTATGCATACCGTGGTTCAGGAGAAGGCAGTCAGACAGAAGTGCAGAGATACCTGAACGGCAGGAGGCCGGCAGGATGCAAAGTCCCTGGATAGGTGAAGCGGTGGTCTAGCAGGTGCAGCGCACAGGTAGGTAGACCAGCAGGGAACCCAGGAAGGCGTGGAGAGCGGATCAGCAGTAGATGGATGCGTAGCGCTGAGAAGTAACAGCAGCGGGTCTCTGCGGGAACACGGAGGTAGCCAATAGCAACCAGCAGGTGCAGTAACGATGGGACACCGGAGCAGAGATGAACTGGAACAGTTGATCACGGAGAGTAGCGGGTAGCAATAGTGGCAGCAGACTCAAGGAAACAGGGAGAGTTGACAAGGACTGAAGACTGAAGCGCACAGAGGCAGCGGATAGGAATCAGCCAAACAGTCACGATGAAACACAGACGGGATGCAGGTTGAAGACTGTAGTGCACGGAGGCAGCGGATAGGAATCAGCGAGCAGTCACGATGATGAAACACAGACGAGTTGCAGGTTGAAGACTGTAGTGCACGGAGGCAGCGGATAGGAATCAGCCAAACAGTCACGATGATGAAACACAGACGAGTTGCAGGTTGAAGCCTGTAGTGCACGGAGGCAGCGGATAGGAATCAGCTGGCAGTCACAATCATGAACAGGTGAGTGGATGTGAATGAAAGACTGTAGTGCACGGAGGCAGCGGATAGGCATCAGCTAACAGTCCCAATGATACAAGGTAGAGTTGAAGTGGTTAGAAGACTGTAGTGCACGGAGGCAGCGGATAGGAATCAGCTCACAGTCACGATGATACAGTAGATGGTAGAAGTGGTATGGGAACCACAGAAGTAGAAGTGGTTTGGAAACCACAGAGGTAGAAGTGGTTTGGAAACCACAGGAATCAGCTGGGCTGAATAAACGAGGAAACACAGGAACACCTTCAGAGACTCATGGGGAATGAGACTCCAAGATCAGGCAACGTGGTGTTGACCACAGGTGCTTAATATAGGGAGGTTGCCTGATCTGCCAATTAAGTTAAAGGAACATACACTGGAGGTATAGAAAGGGCTGCGCATGCGCAGTCCCTCAGGATGGAGGACGGCCACGGTTCCTAAATGTCCGGGAAGAAGCACTCACAGTCCGGTGAGTGACAGTACCCCCCCTTTTAAAGGTGGGCACAGAACGCCTGGAACCGGGCTTGTCCGGATTTTTGGAATAAAACCTCTTCAGAAGGGCAGGAGCATTAAGATCTTCAGCTTTGATCCATGAACGCTCTTCAGGACCAAAGCCCTTCCAATGAACGAGGAAACGGAGGACTCCTCGCGAAATTTTTGCATCCAATACCTCAGTAATCTCGAAATCCTCCTCCTGATGAACTTGAACTGGCTGCGGTGCTGAGGGAGGAGTCGAGAAACGGTTGATGATGAGAGGTTTGAGCAAGGACACATGGAAGGCATTGGAAATCCGAAGATTCTTAGGAAGAAGAAGTTTAACACATACTGGATTGATAACTTGAATGATCCTATATGGACCAATAAAACGAGGGGCGAATTTCATAGATGGAACCTTCAAACGAATATTTTTGGTAGATAACCAGACACGATCTCCAATTTTTAGTGGTGGAATAGCCCGCCTCTTCTTATCTGCGAAAGACTTATATTTGTTAGATGTCTTCTTTAAACAGGTTTTGACCTGAGACCAGATATTTTTGAAGGTCTGACAAGCAGTCTCCACAGCAGGAACTTGGGTGGGCGGGAGGGCAGGAAATTCCGGAAAAGACGGATGGTGACCGTAGACCACAAAGAATTGAGTTTTGGATGATGACTCATGGTACATGTTGTTATGGGCGAATTCAGCCCAAGGGAGCAATTCTACCCAGTTGTCTTGGTTGGCTGAAGAGAACATCCTAATAAAAGTTTCAAGATCTTGATTGACTCGTTCCGTTTGTCCGTTAGATTGCGGATGGTAAGACGATGAGAGTGCTAATCGTATGCCCAAGGTTTTACAAAGGGCCCGCCAGAATCTGGAAACGAATTGTACTCCTCTATCCGACACAATCTCAGACGGACATCCATGGATGCGGAAGATTTCTTTAATGAAATGTTCAGCCAGAGTAGACGAGGAAGGTAAACCGGACAGAGGGACGAAATGGGCCATCTTCGAAAATCTGTCTACCACTACCCAAATAGTATTGTGATTCTTACTTGGTGGCAAATCAGTAACAAAATCCATACTAATATGGGTCCAAGGCTTGAACGGAATGGGTAGTGGTCGCAGCAACCCTGCTGGAGTTCTGCGGGAGGATTTGAACTGAGAACATAAATCACAGGAAGCAATAAACTCTTTGACGTCTCTCCTCATTGAAGGCCACCAGTAACTACGAGAGAGAATCTCAAAGGTCTTGTGTTCACCGGCGTGTCCAGAAAAACGAGAGGCATGGAACCACGAAAGGATTTTCCTCCTCAGAGTAGGAGGCACAAGGGTCTTCCCAAATGGTAGCATTTTGGTGGATGAAGCAGCCAGAGAAATACATTTGGGGTCTAGAATAGCATGGTTGGGAACCTCTTCTACATCAGAGGACGTCACAAAAGCTCGAGATAGAGCGTCAGCTTTCTTGTTCTTAGCGGCTGGTTTGAAGGTTATAATTAATTCAAAACGGGAAAAGAAAAGAGACCATCTTGCTTGACGAGGGTTCAAGCATTGAGCAGATTGCAAATATGACAAGTTCTTATGATCCGTGAAGATCGTCACCGGATGGCGAGCTCCTTCCAACAAGTATCTCCATTCCTCTAATGCAGCTTTGATGGCCAGCAACTCCTTGTCCCCGATAGTATAATTTTTCTCTGCGGGCAGAAGACCCCGAGAGTAGAAGGCACAAGGATGTAATTTTTGTTGCTCCGAGCGTTGGGAGAGAATAGCTCCTAAGCCCACATTAGAGGCATCTACTTCTAGGAAGAAGGGGAGTGTCACATCAGGCTGTCGCAGAATGGGAGCAGACGAGAAGGCCTCTTTGAGGATTTGAAAGGCTTGGAGAGCCTCAGATGACCATTGCTTAGTATTAGCCCCTTTCCGAGTTAGGGCCACAATGGGAGATGCAATGGATGAAAAGTCTTGAATGAAGCGTCTATAGTAATTGGCAAAACCTAAAAAACGCTGGATGGCACGAAGAGTAGTTGGCTGAGGCCAATGTAGTACAGCATTTACTTTGTCTGGATCCATCTTCAGGCCAACTCCGGAAACTATATACCCCAAGAATGGAATCTGGGGTAACTCGAATGAACATTTTTCCAATTTACAGAACAACGAGTTTTTCCGTAGTCTGGAGAGGACCTCTGCCACATGTTGGTGATGAGAAGGCAGGTCCTGTGAGAAGATCAATATGTCGTCCAGGTAGACAACGACACATACATATAATAAGTCCCGAAAGATCTCATTGATGAAACCCTGGAAAACAGCGGGGGCATTACACAGCCCGAAGGGCATTACTAAATATTCGTAATGCCCATCTCTGGTGTTAAACGCGGTCTTCCATTCGTCACCGGAACGGATTCTAATTAAATTGTAGGCACCACGAAGATCCAACTTAGTAAATATCCGAGCTCCCTTGATGCGATCAAATAGCTCAGTGATCAGCGGAATGGGATACCGATTCTTGATAGTAATGGCGTTGAGTCCACGAAAATCTATACAAGGGCGTAATGATCCATCCTTCTTTTTGACGAAGAAGAACCCAGCTCCAGCGGGAGAGGTGGAAGGTCGAATGAACCCACGCTGGAGATTCTCCTGTATGTACTCAGATGTGGCTTGAGTTTCAGGTAACGAGAGAGGATAGACCCGACCCCTGGGAGGAGTCTTGCCAGGTAAAAGGTCGATCGGACAATCCCAAGAACGATGAGGAGGAAGACGTTCAGACTGAGCTTTATCAAACACATCGGCAAATGAAGCATACTGAGGAGGGAGTCCCGGGGAGGAAGATGAGATGGAAGATCGCTGTACTTTAAGAGGAATAACTTGAGAGAGACAACGATGGTGACATTCAGACCCCCAAGACGTAACTTGAGGGGTGCGCCAGTCAATCTGGGGAGAGTGACACTGAAGCCATGGAAGGCCTAAGACAATCGGACTTGTCGTAACTGGAAGAATTAAAAACGAAATTTCTTCATGGTGTAGTACACCAATCTGAAGGGTTACTGAAGACGTACTCTGGGTGATGAGACCATTGATGAGGCGTGATCCATCTATAGCCGTCACAGTAATGGGTGTTTTTAAAGTGATCACTGGTAGGGACCATTGATTCACTAGTGATTTAGAAATGAAATTTCCTGCTGCTCCGGAATCAATCAATGCCTGTGACTCAAAGGATTTGGTAGCAAAGGAAATCGTAACATCAAAAGCGCAGACTTTAGATTTCATAGACAATGGAGAGGACTCCAGGGACCCTAACTTCACCTCTCCAGAACTAGTTAGGGCCTGGCATTTCCCGATCTCTTAGGGCAAGAGCTGAGCATATGCGTGGAATCAGCACAATAGATACAGAGTCTATTCTTTACTCTTCGTTTCCTTTCCTCTGAAGATAATTTGGAACGTCCTATCTCCATGGGAATCACAGAGGATGGAGCTGGACGAAATTGAGGGTTTAAACGAAGAGGTGCTTTGACAGCCGTTGTTTTCTCAGACTCTCTTTCACGAAATCTCATATCTACACGATGGCAAAGAGAGATCAAATCTTCTAGTGACGAAGGAAGCTCTTGGGTAGTCAGTGCATCTTTAATTTTATCGGAGAGCCCCTGCCAGAAGGCGGCAACTAATGCTTCAGTGTTCCACTGAAGTTCAGAGGCTAAGATCCTAAATTGAATGACATACTGTCCTACTGTATGGGAGCCTTGTCGCAAACGAAGGATGCTGGAAGCAGCGGAGGTCACACGACCTGGTTCATCGAACACACTTCGGAACGTGGAAATGAATTTGGCACTATCTTGTAGAATTGGATCGTTTCTCTCCCACAGAGGGGAGGCCCAAGCCAGGGCTTGTCCAGAAAACAATGAGATAAGATAGGCCACTCTGGAACGATGGGTAGAAAAATTTTGAGGTTGGAGTTCAAAATGGACTGAACATTGGTTAAGGAAACCTCTACAAGTTTTGGGGTCCCCGTCGTATTTTGACGGAGTAGGCAGGTGAAGCGTAGGAACTGTAGACACCTGGGATGGCACTGGGGAAACGGAGGAAAGCACAGGAGCTTCAATATTAGCTGTAACAGTCTGTCCAGATGTTCCTTGGGAGGTTAACGATTGGTAACATTGAAGTAACAGCTGTTGACGAGCATCCTGTTGCTCCACACGGCTGACCAGATGCTGCAGCATCTCTTTAGCGGTAGGTTCCGTATCTGGGTCTGTCATGGCCTGATCTTACTGTCACGGGCACTAGGAGTCTTTACCCAGGGATCACCAGGTGATAGGCTTACCAGAGCAGTATAGGTGGTAATATGGTACTCTGGTAGCAGGGTAATCACGGAACAGGAAATAGCAGATGATGAGATGCTCAGGAAAGTCTATGACTAGCAGCACTGGCAATATGGAGGTAGTAATACACGAGGAACTGTATGGACAAAGGACACGTGAAGGTAGTCAGTGGTCTGCGGTAGCAAGTTGTACCACTGCTATAGTGAGGAGGAATGTCCAACAGAAACGAGGAGGTGATGAGAGTCAGCGGTCTGCGGATAGCAAGTTGTACCGCTGTCTGAGTGAAGGAATGGAATCCAAGTGGAGGTATCCGGGGAGTCAGTGGTCTGCGTTAGCAAGTTGTACCACTGCTATGTGAGAGGATACTGGAGAAGATGAAACTGGAAACAGGGGTCAGTGGTCTACCACTAGCAAGTTGTACCACTGAATATATATGTGAGGAGGTGCACGGGGAGAGACTGCAACACAATATATACACGGGCACCTTGACTTTGATCCACAGTAATATGCACAATATAAATGTATAAATGACTGAACAACACTGCCAATATAGAAAGTCTCTTGAAGTAATCCAGCATGAGATAACACAGTCAATGATGGCAATAGACTCAGCGGATAGTACACTCCAGAGGAGAACCAACACAGTCCAGCAAGGTATGCAATACACAGCACAGTCAATGGGAAGTATGCATACCGTGGTTCAGGAGAAGGCAGTCAGACAGAAGTGCAGAGATACCTGAACGGCAGGAGGCCGGCAGGATGCAAAGTCCCTGGATAGGTGAAGCGGTGGTCTAGCAGGTGCAGCGCACAGGTAGGTAGACCAGCAGGGAACCCAGGAAGGCGTGGAGAGCGGATCAGCAGTAGATGGATGCGTAGCGCTGAGAAGTAACAGCAGCGGGTCTCTGCGGGAACACGGAGGTAGCCAATAGCAACCAGCAGGTGCAGTAACGATGGGACACCGGAGCAGAGATGAACTGGAACAGTTGATCACGGAGAGTAGCGGGTAGCAATAGTGGCAGCAGACTCAAGGAAACAGGGAGAGTTGACAAGGACTGAAGACTGAAGCGCACAGAGGCAGCGGATAGGAATCAGCCAAACAGTCACGATGAAACACAGACGGGATGCAGGTTGAAGACTGTAGTGCACGGAGGCAGCGGATAGGAATCAGCGAGCAGTCACGATGATGAAACACAGACGAGTTGCAGGTTGAAGACTGTAGTGCACGGAGGCAGCGGATAGGAATCAGCCAAACAGTCACGATGATGAAACACAGACGAGTTGCAGGTTGAAGCCTGTAGTGCACGGAGGCAGCGGATAGGAATCAGCTGGCAGTCACAATCATGAACAGGTGAGTGGATGTGAATGAAAGACTGTAGTGCACGGAGGCAGCGGATAGGCATCAGCTAACAGTCCCAATGATACAAGGTAGAGTTGAAGTGGTTAGAAGACTGTAGTGCACGGAGGCAGCGGATAGGAATCAGCTCACAGTCACGATGATACAGTAGATGGTAGAAGTGGTATGGGAACCACAGAAGTAGAAGTGGTTTGGAAACCACAGAGGTAGAAGTGGTTTGGAAACCACAGGAATCAGCTGGGCTGAATAAACGAGGAAACACAGGAACACCTTCAGAGACTCATGGGGAATGAGACTCCAAGATCAGGCAACGTGGTGTTGACCACAGGTGCTTAATATAGGGAGGTTGCCTGATCTGCCAATTAAGTTAAAGGAACATACACTGGAGGTATAGAAAGGGCTGCGCATGCGCAGTCCCTCAGGATGGAGGACGGCCACGGTTCCTAAATGTCCGGGAAGAAGCACTCACAGTCCGGTGAGTGACACTTTGTAATACGTGTGTTCTTTCAGGCTTATTATTCATGTCCATGATATTAGGATTTGTTCATCATCAGGGCTGGTAGTTTATTACTATTGCAACATCTTTGGTAGACCATCTTACAACCTGATAAAACCTATTTGGTTACTCTTTCTTTATCCAGTTCCAATATGGGATTTATGCGATTGTTGGTTATTTTATATTTTTATTTCATTTCTATTTTTACTCTCTAGTTTATCTAATGTTTTATTGTTTTCAATTTTATTTTATTTTAGGATGCTAGTTATGTGGATCATGCTAGGTTTGACATACATAGTCATTGATTATGAAAATCTGTTTAGTTCTAAACTCTTATAATTTCTAGGAAAATTGTATACCTGAGTTTATATGCAAAAGGATAAGCGTTACACGTAAATCACCTTTTTCCGGTCATGTGATTTGTTATATAGGAGTTCGGACATCTCCACATTGAATGTCAGACTCTCGGATACTTCCGGATGATCAGCTGACGATCATATGACCAAGTTCCATGTGATGAGACTTACATATATAAGGAAGTGCTGTTGAGTCTCTCTATTATATTTGCCTCTGATGAAGCGGCGGTACGCCGGGAAACGCGTCAGGACTGTTATCTGAGACCACTTACTGGGTACTGGCCCGTTTACAACCCCGGGGTTGACTTATACTACTGCCGATATAGCTCACTGCGGATTGCCATTTTTATCGGATTGAAGACATATGGCTGTAACTACTCATAGTGGATAAAGTCCACGGGCTTATGGAGCAAAGTTAAGTACCTGTTTGAACTTTTTGGTGCTAAATTGCACCTATCGGTGCTTGTTATCTGGACACTGTTACAGGGAATATAACCATTTGCCACAGATTGAGTCACAAAAGGATATAATCTTCGGCATAAGTGCCATTCCGTGATCGGTTTCTGCAACGGCAGTATATTTTTTCCACATATGGTACCATATATCTATATATTTTTTTCTGTCCTTGGATCCAGGTATACCTTTGGACTTATTGAAGTCAGCTTACTTACAGCTGTATATTAGCTAATTACTGCCTATATCAGTTTATTAGCTTTATATCTTATCCTAATTACATGTTGAACGAGTATATATGCTCATAATAAATTATTTATTTTTATTCATTTTTTATGCTTGTGGCTTTGCGCTTTTCCTATTTGTATGTATCTATTGCCTTTTGACAAAATCAGACTGCAGCACAAGCTAAATAAAGATATTAAAGAAAACATTTAATTTCAAAATCTTTGTTTAAACCCCTTGGAATTAAACAATCCAAAGAGTGAATCCATCGCATTTCCATTTGTGATAATCTTTTATCAATATTTTTGTATTTCCATGTTGGTTTAACAGAATGAATTCCCAAGAAATTAACGATATCCTTTTCATTACATGAATCGTGGGATTTAAAATGGGCTGATACTGAGTGTGTTTCCAAACCTCTTCTGATATTGCCCAAATGTTCACTTATCCTTTTCTTTAATGTTCTAGTAGTTTTACCTTTATAGTGTAATCCACAATTGCATTCTAAAATGTAAATAACATTCACAGAATTATTTGTAATGAAACTATTTATGGTGTACTTTTGGCCATTTACCATGAATTCTGTAATCCTATTCTTGGGATTATTTTTGGCAGTGTTCTTATATACCAAACAGATACCACATGTGAAAAAACCTTTGTTTTTATTATTACTTATGTTTTTTTCTGGAAGAACGCCTCTCACTAGATGATCTTTCAAATTAGATGATCTTTTGTATAAAAATTTTGGTTTTTCAGGCAGACTCTCCGCCAAAATATGATCCTTCAATAGAATACCCTAATGTTTACGAATCACTTTCTCAATTTGTTTATAATTTTGATTATACTTGGTGATGAAAAATGTATCATTTCCTTTGCTCGATGTTTTCAATTTATTGTCCGGATATATCAATTCATCCCTAGTAATTCTAGATACCTTTTCTTGGGCATTATCTAGAGTTTTAATATCATATCCTCTAACAGAGAAATTGTGTTTCATTTTTTCTAGTTGTTCTGAAAAAACTTTTTGTTCAGTACAATTTCTCCTCAGTCTCAAAAATTGGTTCTTCTTCTCATATATATAGATTTCCAAATCCAAAAAGTGAACTGAGGAGTTGCTAATTTCAAATGTGTATTTGATATTCCAGTCATTGTTGTTTAATTTTGAGCAGAAATGATTGAGTGAATCCAGATTACCCTTCTATAAGAAAAAAAACATCATCTATATATCTCTGCCAGGATACCAGGTCTGCCCCCAAGCTAATAAATAAATGTTCCCAATAGGCCTTAAATAGATTGGCATAGCTTGGTGCAAACCTGGTACCCATGGCAGTCCCTTTCTTCTGGAGGTAATAATTGCCCAAAAAATAGAAATAGTTATTCTTCAATATAAAAGAGATCCCTTCCAATATAAAGGTCCTAAGATTCTCTGAATAGTCTGACTTATCGAGGAAATATTTAATAGCCTCTAATCCCCTATCATGTTCTATAATGGTGTACAGAGATGTTATATCTGCAGTCACCATGAACCATCCCTCTTGCCAATTTACATTCTCTAAATATTTCAAGACATCTTTGGTATCTTTAGGAAATGATGGAGTTTTCTTTACTAAAGGCTGTAAAAAGAAATCAATTAAGGCCGAAAGATTTGATGTAATACTGTTAACCCCGGAAATAATAGGTCTTCCCGGAGGTTTTGAAACATTCTTATGAATTTTTGGCAATATATATATATAAGGGGTAGTAGGATCCTCTACTCTCAGGAATTTTAGCTGATCATCATCCAGTGTATTATCAGAGAATTTTTCAATGAATCTTTGAAACTCATCTCTAATTCTAAAAGTTGGATCATTATTTAGTTTGGTAAAGGTGTCCTTATCATTCAACTGTCTCAAAATCTCAGATGTATAATATTGATAGTCCATGATTACTAGACCTCCGCCTTTGTCGGCGGGTTTGATAACAATATTGAGATCTTTCTGTAAATCCTTTAAGGATTTTCTTTCTTTTGAAGTTATGTTTTGTGGAACATATTTGGTTTTGTTCTTATTTGAAATTTTTTTAAAATCATCCAAAACCAATTTTCCAAATGTGTCCATATATGGACCCTTTATATAAGTAGGATAAACATAGGATTTCTTTCTATATATATATGTTTATCTTTTTGTTCTTCCAAGTTTTCAATAGGGATGGAATTATCTCTTTCTTTAATTTTAAAAAACTTTTTCAGAGAAAGCCTTCTCATAAATTTATGGGTATCCACAAATATCTCAAAATTATCTACCAGAGAAGTAGGGGAGAATTTCAAACCTTTTTTAAGTATAGAAATTTCATCTTCAGTCAAGACTTTGGAGCTTATATTGAAAATTTCTATTTGTTCATTTTTCAATGGATCTTTAAGATTATTCATCATAAGATTATTTTTCATAATCTTTTTCTCCTTAGTCTTGATTTTTAATTAAGATTTGTTCTTTATTTCCCTCCCCCTTTCTTTCCCCTTCTGGTTTTATGAAATCTAATTTTATGTGGTATATTGGGTACCTCACCACAGGAGTCAGGTTGGACTTTAGGTGATATTAGAACATCCTGTTTTTCCTCCTCTTCCAATATGGTATATTTTTCTTGTTTTTCCTTACTGAGGAAAAAGGAGTCTCTTCCAAATCCCTAAGTATATCATATCTCTTCTTACCATAAAAGGGATATGGCTCCCGATCATAGTAAGTTGATGAAGTTTTTCTCTTTTGATGATAATGTTCTTTTTGGGAAGAGGTAGAAGCATATTCATCCTTACGTTCTACTTTAGACCGTGATGGTAAATAAGTCTTAGATCTAATTTTGGATGAGGGTTGGTAATATTCTTTATTTCTGGGACTCCGATTAGTTTTGTCTCTATTTTTCATATGATGTTCTTTTGGAGGAGATAGATGATTGTTAATCTGACCTCTATCTCTCCTAAACTTTTTTTGCTTTTTAATAATTAGACTTTTTTTGTTCCTTTTTAGTTTTTCATCCAATTCCCTAATATTTTCTTGTACATCATCCAGATCTTTAAGAGGGTTGATCAAACTTTTTAAGCAAAAAATTTCCTCATCTAACTTTCTAAGATCCGTTCTTCTCTCCTCCAAAATGAGCTCAATGAGTGAAAAGGAACCTGCTACATGCTCATTACTTACTACCTTCTGGTAGGAATTGATTTCTTACTTTATACATGGAGGTGATGGTGAGGTGGAAGTCACGAATATTTCTGTCCCACGAGTGAACATCTGTTGCATATCCAGCATTGAAGAGACTTTACATAATAATTTAATATAGATGGTTGTTTTATGTTATTTGGAAACACATTTCTTATTATTATTTTTATTATTTTTATTGTTTATGATTTTATGCCCATTTTTATGCATTCAAAGAGAGACCTTTGGCGCTGATAAATCTGGAAATTTATATATTTATCATAGTCCAGTACCTGCGATCCCTCAATCCATTGATGGATCCATACATGCATGGATGATAATTGCACTAACAGTCCGGCATAAGAATCAGAGGGACTGTGGCTTGAATCTCGGAATTTCCGCCGGTAAGCCTCAGGAGTTATGTTGAAGCGAAGTAACAAAGCTTTCTTAATTGTGAGGATAGAAGCAGCAACAAGGATGAAGCTGAATTCACATGAAGGGTTGAGATCTGTGTACAGCAGGCAGCAAAACAGACAGTAACTGTGGAGATCAGGAACTAGTTAAGTGTTGCACTAGCAATTTGCTGAGTGTAGGAGGAGACTCTTACAGTCTGCAGATGAAGCCAATTGGTGAATGAGATCAGGTGTTCAGACTCAGCAGGATGTTTAGCTAATGTCTCACCCAAGATGGCAGTCTCCAGTACTGCAGACAGAAGTCACATTTGTCCCAGGATAGTATGCTGCATTGGACCAGGAGGGAGATGTAAGACCCCAATTCGTGACAGTGCCCCCCCCCCCTCGAAAGGTGGCCACAGGACACCTAACATGGGGCTTAATAGGAAATATCTGATAGAAATTTTTGACTAAGGCGGGAGCATGAACATCAGAGGCTTTGATCCAAGAACTCTCCTCAGGGCCATAGCCCTTCCAATCAACCAGATATTGCAGATGATTATGTTGAAAGCGAGAGTCCATGATGGTCTATATCTCATATTCCTCTCCTTGTTCAGTCAGAATGGGGGGTGAACCATGTTTAGGAGAATAGAATCTGTTTAACACCAGTGGTTTTAGAAGGGAAATGTAAAAGGTGCTTGGTACCTTGAGATACTCTGGCAACTGAAGTTTGTAGGAAACAGGGTTGATTACTTTGGAAATTTTGAATGGACCGATGAAGCGAGGAGCGAACTTCATGGAAGGTACTCTGAGGCGGAGATTGTGGGTAGATAGCAAAACTTTGTCTCCAATTTTCAGTTAAGGAATGGCTCTACGTTTTTTATCCGCTCAAATCTTATAGTTGAGAGAGGCTTTGAGTAAGGACTCACGGACCTGCCGCCAGTTGTCTGCAAATTTTCTCAGGGCTGATTCAGAGGCTGGAACAGAAATTGCAGGTAACGGGGAAAATACTAGCACTCGAGGATGAAGTCCATAAACTGTGAAAAATGGAGTAGAAGAGGATGATTCATGATAGTGAGAGTTGTGAGCAAACTCTGCCCAAGGAAGCAGAGTTGACCAAGAGAGGAGGAGGACACATAGAGTCTGGTAAAGGTTTCTAGATCCTGATTGACTCTTTCAGTCTGACCATTGGACTGTGGATGGTATGAGGAAGAGAAGTTCAGTTTAACTTGAAGGGCCTTACACAGAAAACATCAGAATTTAGCTACAAACTGAACTCCTCATTCAGACACGATCTCCTCAGGGCATGTAAGCGGAAGATCTCTTTGATGAAAAGCTGGGCAAGAGTAGGAGCAGCTGGAAGACCTTGGAGTGGGATGAAGTGTGCCATTTTTGAAAATCTGTCAGCCACTACCCATATAGTGTTAAAGTTGTTAGAACTCGGCAGATCAGAATTAAAATCCATGGATATGTGGGTCCATGGCTTAGAAGGCAGGGGTAGTAGTAAACCAGCTAGAGCTTGCCTGGAACTCTTATGTTGGGCACACTTAGAACATGCTGCACCAAACAGTTCAACATCTTTAAGAAGAGTAGGCCACCAATAACTCCTTTGTATAAGAGCATGAGTTTTCCGCACACCAGCATGTCCTGCAAATTTACAACAATGAGCCCAGGGGAGAAGTTTCTTACATAGAGGTTCTGCCACATTAGTTTTGCCATGAGGAGGAATTGGCTCAGGTTTGGTGGCAGCGATACACGTAGGACTGATGATAGGTTGTGGTTCAGAAGGATTGGGATCCTCATTCTCTACTATTGACCGTGACAGGGCATCTGCCTTACAGTTCTTAGAGCCCGGACAGTAGGTAACATGAATGTTGAATTGAGAGAAGAACAGCGCCCAGCGAGACTGACGGGGGTTCATACACTGTGCAGTCTTCAGGTACAACAAGTTGTTATGATCTGTATAAACTGTCTCTGGATAACGAGCCCCTTCCAGCAAATATCGCCATTCTAGAGCCAACTTAATAGTGAGCAACTCTTTGTCTCCAATGGCATAATTCCGCTTAGCTGGGAGAAATTTCTTAGAGAAGAATCCACATGGATGCCATTGTTCATCGGGAGACTTCTGGGAAAGTACGGCCCCCACACCAACCGAGGAAGTATCAACCTCCAGATATAATGGGCTGTTTATGTCAGGTTGCGAAAGGATAGGAGCCGAAAACAAATGCTTGTTTCAATTGCTGAAAAGTTGTCTGTGGTTCAAGAGACCACTTAGTAGGGTTGGAACCTTTTCGGGTTAAAGCGGTAATAGGCGCTACTACCGTAGAGTAGCCTCAAATAATCTTTCAGTAATAATTAACGAACCCAAGGAAATGTATTGCTCTCTAGGTGGTAGGATGAGGCCAATTTATAATGGCTTGTATCTTGTCTGGATCCATGCGAAGACCGATTCCTGAGATATTATAACCCAAGAAAGGAATGGAGTTAACCTCAAAGGTGCATTTTTCCAGCTTACAGTACAGCTTGTTCTTACGGAGATGTTGAAGAACCTCCTTGACATGGGCTCTATAAGACCTGATATCTGTAGAGAAAATAAGAATATCATCCAGGTAAACTTCTAGGGTGTTGTTGTTCATGAAGCCTTGAAAGACCGCAGAGGCATTTCTGAGGCCGAAGGGCATAACGAGATACTCATAATGTCCATCTCTGGTGTTAAATGCTATCTTCCACTCATCACCTTGTCTAATCCGGATCAAATTATAGGCACCACAGAGATCAAGTTTGGTAAAGATTGTAGCTCCCTTGATCCGATCAAAGAGTTCTGTGATGAAAGGCAGCGGGTATCTGTTTTTTACAGTGATGTCATTAAGTCTCCGATAGTCTATACAGGGGCGAAGACTGCCATCCTTCTTTTTAACAAGAAAAAATCCGGCCCCAGCAGGTGAAGAAGATGGGCGAATGAAGCCCCTTTCTAAATTCTCCTTGATATATTCAGACATAGCCTGTGCCTCAGGAACAGAGAGAGGGTAAACCCGACCATGGGGTGGAATCTTTCCTGGTATTAAGTCTATGGGGCAGTCCCAGATCCGGTGAGATGGCAAAGTCTCTGCAGCCCGTTTACTGAAGACATCTATGAAGTCTCGGTATAGCACAGGAATAACAGGAGTCTCTTTGTTGGAGGTATTGCGATGAGGCAATATTTTCTGAAGAGAGGTTTTAGTGCATTCCAGGCCCCAGGAGAGCACTTGGGAGAAGACCAGTTGATACAGGGGTTGTGGCATTGGAGAGACGGGAGACCAAGAACAATGGAATTGGTGGCCTCGGGAATCACTAGGAATTGAATGATCTCGGAGTGCAGGACCCCTACCTGCAAGGTTACTGGAAATGTTTGGCAGGACATGGTGCCACCATGGGTACGACTCCCATCTACAGCTGTTAGAAAGATGGGTGGAGGCATCTGGACCAGAGGAATGGCTAACTGAGCTGACATGAAGTTGCCTGCAGTTCCTGAGTCCAAGAGAGCAGAGATATACACAGAATTTTGAGACAGTTTCAACGTCACAGGGAGAACACAGTCTCTAGTTTGAGGAGGACGAACAGTAACTTCTAACCTAATCTCCTCATTGTTAGTTAGGAGGTGGCGTTTCCTGACCCCTGGGAACAAGATTTCAGATAGTGACTGGAAGCACCACAGTAGATACAGAGTTTCTGCTTGACCCTCCGCTCACGCTCAGTGGGCGAGAACCGGGCCTTCCCAATTGCATGGGCTCTTCTTGAGGGGGAGAAGGAGACCGGATTCGAGGTGTCTGATGTGGCTTGATATACTCTAAACCCCTTTTCTATAAAATGCTTTCTCTGAACCTCAGATCAATCCGATTGCAGAATGTGATCAGTTAATAAAGGTTGGTGGTCAAGTCTCGTGTGACTAACAATGAGTTAGTCACATGAGACTTGCCAAAACTTGTCACTAGTGCATCATTGTTCCATTTGAGTTCCGAAGAAAGGGTTCTGAATTGGACCACGTATTGTCCTACAGATTATTGGCCTTGTCGCAACCGCAGGATGTCGGCAGCGGCAGATGATGATGTCCCAGGCTCGTCAAAAATTCTCCAGAATAGGGTTAGGAACCCATTGATGTTGGACAGAATGGGATCAGACATCTCCCAGAAGGGAGATGCCCAGGCTAAGGTTTGCCCTGATAGAAGGGCGATAATATAGACAGTCTTAGTTCGATCTGTAGGAAAATTAGCCGGCTTTAGCTCAAAGTGAATACTGCATTAGATCAGGAACCCCCTCTACATTTCCTTGGGTCTCCATCGTATTTGGCTGGCGTAGGGATAACCAACCGAGACGGTGGACCTGGTACAACATTGGCACTGGTACTCTCAGAAGATACTTGTGTAGGTGTCTGTGTCAATGCGGTCTGTAGGTTTTCCATACAAGCAAATAGCTCTTGCAAATATCTCATCACTTGAGTAGTTTCCTGTTTTTCCATGTGTTCAACGAGGCTTCGGACTAAGGCCGCCCTTGGGGTATGTCCCCCTGCTGGATCCATTGGGCCAGTGCAAACTGTCACAGCAATAGGGTTTCTGGAATCCGTTTCACGACCCCTGGGACTAGCTGTGGCAGGAGTGTAGTGGAAACTGGGAGGAGGAACCACACAGAAGATAGTAGCTGGAATTTGTAGACAGGCAGTTGGAATGTAGGTGAATCCACACGAGGAAAAAAAACCAAAGTATTTATTTCAGCAGGCAGAACCAAGCTGAATTCACACAAGGGTTAATGGTTTGCAGTTCACATAACAGCAACATGATGAAGCAGCTGAATTCACAAGAAGGGTTAACGGTTTGCAGTACATATAATAGCTACTAGATGAAGCAGCTGAATTCTCACAGAAGGTTATTGGTTTTCAGTTCATATAACAAGATGAAGAAGCTGAATTCACACGAAGGGTTACTGGTTTGCAGCTCATATAACAGCAATTAGATGAACAGCTGAATTCACACAAAGGGTTATTGGTTTGCAGTTCATGTAACAGTAAATAGATGAAGCAGCTGAATTCTTACAGAGGGTTATTGGTTTGTAGTTCATATAACAGTAGCCAGATGAAGCACCTGAATTCCCACAGAGGGTTATTGGTTTGCAGTTCATTTAACAGTATCCAGATGAAGATGAACTCACACAGAGAAGTCCATAACACAGCTTCAGGGCGTGGCTGAATTCCCTCAGAGGACAAATGGTTGAGATCTATATATAGCAGGAGGATAGAAGCAGCAACCAGGATAAAGCTGAATTCACATGAAGGGTTGAGATCTGTTTACATCAGGCAGCAAAACAGACAGCAACTGTAGAGATCAGGAACCAGGAACTAGGAAAGTGTTTCATTGGAAATTTTCTGAGTGTAAGAGGAGACTCTTATAGACTGCAGACGAACCCAATTGGTGAATGAGATCAGTGGCCTTATTCATTAAGGATCTTAAATATCAACACACATATCAACTTTCAATTTCAGTGTACAAATAAGCTATCAAGTATTTGTGTGCTACATGAAAAAACAGTCAGTATTTAACTTATGTGCAAAACAGAAAACTAATTTGCACCCCTTGCATTGTAACATGGTTTTGTCCAGGAGACTTAAATAAGAAACTTCTTAATTTAAGATCCTTAATGAATCAGGCCCCAGGTGTTCAGAATCAGCAGGAAGTTTAGCAAATGTCTCACCCAAGATACGGTGATATGGTACTGCCGAGTGGTGTAAACAGGACTAAGACCCCGATGTGTGACATGTGGATGGAGGAAGAGAGCGACAATGGAACACAAAGGGAATTGACTTCAACGCTGGAGGATGTGGCGGGTAAGACTGTATCCAGTGTCTGATCTGCAGATACTTCTAGAAATCTTGGGCTGGAATTTCATATTTGGCTTGTAGTTGAAAAAAGGGAGGAAGTGAATCACATTCCAGAACATCCTGCATTCTACTGGCTGCCTGTCTATGCCAAAAGTCAATGCGGAGGCCTGGGATTAGTTGTGACAAGACAGTAATAGAGAGATTAGAGGAAGGGAGGTGATAGTCTGGCACCAGGAGCATCATCTTATCCCAAACAATGAGAGAGTCTCTGACACTACCAAGGGTAGCTACGGAAATCAGTCTGCTAGGCTTATCCAGCCACAGGAGGCCCGCTAATGCAAATGTGGAGGAACTGTGACATTCAATGGTCACCCAGGGTTTGAGTGGGGATAGGTCTTGCCAATTTCTAAGTAAGTCTAACAAGGCAGCATGTTGATAAGTTTCTAATTTAGCAGTGGCTAGGTCACCTCTCAATTTAGACCAGTACATTTGCTCTCTGGCGTGCCTTGTGCGATTATTACGCCAAATAAACCTAAATGCGATAGTATGAACTTTATTAAGAAGAGTCCCTGGAAAGAGATAGGGGATGAAGCAGAATACATACAGGATCTTCGGAAGCAACATAATTTCAGGGCCGCCACCCTTCCCACCAAAGAAATCTCAAAATTTGCCCAATATTTGGTGAGCATGTCAAACTGTCACATCAGCAGTTATTGGTTACACTCAATAGCTGATGAGTCATTGTATCCCGCCTAGTCATAGATACGTCATAGATAAAGGACACCATTGTAATTTGTATATTGACTTTAAGGACTTTAGGCAGTCCTGTGAGAAGGCCTCCCCCAATGTCTCCAATTTGGAGGTGTTGAGTTTATAACATGAGACCTCTAAATATTCCTGCAGAATTCAGCGTCTTGTGATAGTAATAGCCGAGCTAGCGGTATGTGTCTCAATAATGTTTAATACCCCCATTTGGTGCCTGTCTATCTATCTAACTCAGTCTGTATATATCGTTTAGTACTATTATATATACGAATTGCAATGCATTAACAAGAACCAGTAGCCACTAGTAAAGTCTATTTAAGATTGAAATTAAAAGCAATTGATCAGCAATCTATTGTAGCTGACTATTCGCTACCTAACTACTTTACAATAATGACAGGATTCTATTGCTTTCCTATGTCCCTGGTTCACCGTGAGCGCTATTTTATGAGCAGAGCACTGCAGCTAACCTCCTCCCTACACGCTGTCTGTTCTAAAATTGCACTTGAGAGAATGAGGGAAGACTATATGTACAAACAATGGCGATCCAATACTCACAAGAGTTTTGCAAAAAAAAATCACGGAAATGGCATTTCACCTCGTTTTGAGATCTGCATTTGTCGGAGAAAAACAAGTCACGACCGGTTTGACTCAGATACCCAACTTCGGATTTCATCGGATTTCAGTAAACCGAACCGCTCATCCCCTAATATTTACTAAAGTGTGGTTTTGCAAAGCCCCACACTTTTTGCCAATTTTCTGTGTGGTCGGGAAAACTTGAAATGTAGTAAAGGCCAAACTGTACTTAAGATGGCATGTTTTTAAACAGCACATTGTGAAACCACCATCCTGGCTTTTTAATTGGCAGGTATTCAAACCGTGTGATTTATGAATGTGCTGTTCAGACATCCACTCTTGCACCAGTGTATACTTTCACTTGTAGGGCACTACAAGTGTTGGTCCCCTTGTTAAATTAATACAATTTCCCTCAGTACATACTTAATAAATATATAGTGCTACCTTGTAGAAGAAGATCTTATATAGTCCCCCTTTATATAAGGTATACTGGTAGGTTAATTGGCTGCTATCTAAATTGACCCTAGTCTCTCTCTCTCTCTCTCTCTCTCTGTCTGCGTGTGTATTTTAGGGAATTTAGACTGTAAGCTCCAATAGGGCAGGGACTGATGTGAATGAGTTCTCTGTACAGCACTGCGGAATCAGTGGCGCTATATAAATAAATGGTGATGATGATAAGGTGCTGGTGGGCCAGTAAATTAGTGGTGGGCTGGCTCTGACTTCACTTCCCCTCCAGCATGTCAGGCATACTGGGTGATGTTGTCTTCAGTCTCCGGGGCTATACTGTACCAACCAAAGCAAGGGGCTCCTCCTCTCCTCTCTCTCATTTCCTGGGCCTGTGAACGCCATACAAGTGAACGCCATTAAATTTACATTACGTTAAAAATGAGATTAAGATGAACAGTATTTTAGGTGAAAAAACCTAAAAGTTCTATTTAATGAAAAGGGCGGTTCTAAAGTGGGAGGAGACTGGACTTTTGCATTCCTCCTTTGTGGAGAAGTCTCCCAAGAGTAGAGAGTACTGTAAGTATGCACCTTTATATGTGCAAGGCTGACTATCTATATTCACCAGTGCAAAACCAAGATTTTTCAGTGAGCATCAGGTATGCTTTCTAAATTACCTCCATTGCTCTTGTAATATAAATGCAAGCTACAATACATTAAGCCGGCAGTTCCCAAAGTGTGCGCCGCGGCTCCCAGGGGTGCCGCGGTGCTGTCACAGGGGTGCCGCAGCCAGGGGAAGAGAAAAAAAACAAACCCACAAACGTTTTTTTTTTCTTCTTCCTGGACCACGGGATGCAGAGGGGGCACAGAGTCAGCGGAGATGCAGAGGGGGCACAGAGTCAGCAGAGATGCAGAGGGGGCACAGAGTCAGCGGAGATGCAGAGAGGGCACAGAGTCAGCGGAGATGCAGAGGGGGCACAGTCAGTGGAGATGGAGGGGGCACAGCGAGCAGAGATGCACAGGGGGCACAGAGTCAGTGGAGATGGAGTGAGCACAGTCAGCGGAGATGCAGAGGGGGCACAGAGTCAGCGGAGATGTAGAGGGGGCACAGTCAGCAGAGATGCAGAGTCTGCACAGTCAGCAGAGATGTAGAGGGGGCACAGAGTGAGGGGAGATGGAGGGGGCACAGTCAGCGGAGATGGAGGGGGCACAGTCAGCGGAGATGCAGAGGGGGCACAGAGTCAGCGGAGATGCAGAGGGGGCACAGTCAGCAGAGATGCAGAGGGGGCACAGTCACCAGAGATGCAGAGGGGGCACAGTCACCAGAGATGCAGAGGGGGCACAGTCAGCAGAGATGCAGAGGGGGCACAGTCAGCAGAGATGCAGAGGGGGCACAGAGTGAGGGGAGATGCAGAGGGGGCACAGAGTGAGGGGAGATGCAGAGGGGGCACAGTCAGCAGAGATGCAGAGGGGGCACAGTCAGCAGAGATGCAGAGGGGGCACAGTCAGGGGAGATGGAGGGGGCACAGTCAGCGGAGATGCAGAGGAGGCACAGAGTCAGTGGAGATGCAGAGGGGGCACAGTCAGCAGAGATGCAGAGGGGGCACAGTCAGCAGAGATGCAGGGGGGGCACAGTCAGCAGAGATGCAGAGGGGGCACAGTCAGCAGAGATGCAGAGGGGGCACAGAGTGAGGGGAGATGCAGAGGGGGCACAGAGTGAGGGGAGATACAGAGGGGGCACAGAGTCAGCAGAGATGGAGGGGGCACAGAGTCAGCAGAGATGGAGGGGGCACAGAGTCAGCGGAGATGGAGGGGTCACAGAGTCAGCGGAGATGCAGAGGGGGCACAGTCAGCGGAGATGCAGAGGGGGCACAGTCAGCGGAGATGCGGAGGGGGCACAGTCAGCGGAGATGGAGGAAGCACAGTCAGCGGAGATGGAGGGGGCACAGTCAGCAGAGATGCAGAGGGGGCACAGAGTCAGCGAAGATGCAGAGGGGGTACAGTCAGCGGAGATGTAGAGGGGGCACAGAGTGAGGGGAGATGCAGAGGGGGCACAGAGTGAGGGGAGATGCAGAGGGGGCACAATGTGAGGGGAGATGCAGAGGGGGCACAATGTGAGGGGAGATGCAGAGAGGGCACAATGTGAGGGGAGATGCAGAGAGGGCACAATGTGAGGGGAGATGCAGAGGGGGCACAATGTGAGCAGAGATGCAGAGGGGGCACAATGTCAAGGGAGATGCAGAGGAGGCACAATGTGTGGGGAGATGCAGAGGGGGCACAATGTGAGGGGAGATGCAGAGGGGGCACAATGAGAGGAGAGATGCAGAGGGGGCACAGTGTGAGTTAGCTGTAAATTATTCTTTGACAGAAATATAATTGAAAAAAATATAAAAAAAGATTATTTTCCCTTGGATTTATGTGTATTATTTTTGCATACAACTAAATAAGTATTTCTGTCCTGCACTAAATACTTATTACGCTTTTTTGCCCCAACTGCTTATAAAACGGGACTGGTCAGTTATTATTTTGGAGGGGTGCCTTGAAAAAATTATGGAGACTCTAAGGGTGCCGCGAACTGCAAAAGTTTGGGAACCACTGCATTAAGCAATGAGTCTCGGGTTAAAGATGATTAGGAAATGACTTAATCAACATAAATGAGCAACATTTAACCACAGGATCGACCTCTTCATAAGAAATAGCAAACTCAGTGACATATGCAGGGCCTGATTAAGGGTTCTGGCCGCCCTAGGCTAATACGGCCGCAGCGCCCCCCCCCCCCTCCTCCGAATATATAGGTGTATAGGAACACTCCTGAATATGAATGTTCAGGTGTATTCTCCAGCATTCAAATTTAGACAGATTGTGCCTCTTACCTGTTCTTGCTCTTCTCTCTTGCAACTTTGTTATCCTCTCGCTGGCTTCTGGAAAGTTGGCGTCCTGTTTTGAAAATGCAAAAATGTATTATAATGCAAACCCTGTATGATTAGGCCCTTTAGTTAAAACAAAACACTCCATTATGGCCAGCTAAAAGTACCCCAATTGGACAGGCATATATAAGCAATATCTGAATATTTGTTGTCAATCAAATACAAACCTCTACCAGCCCCATCTCACTAATATTTAGTATTCTAGTGATTGCTGAGACCACCCATGTGACCACCACACAATCATGAGATTCTGCCCCCCAAAGCTGCTCTATTTTTTAAATACCCCCTGCAGCCATTTTCCTTAACCACAACCCCCCCCACAGCCATTTTCCTTAACCCCTGCTGCAGCCATTTTCTTTACCTCCCACACTGCATCCATCCCCCTTGCAGCTATTTTCCTTACCTCCACTCTGTAGCTATCCCCCCCCGTCACATCAAAACTCCCCACTCCCCCAGTCACATATATCAGCCCCCCTCCTCTGCCCTCCTTCATACATAGCAACTTCTCTCCCTCCCTATAGATTTTCATGGCAGCCCCCCCCTCCCACCCTATAGATTTGTATGACAGTCTCCCCCTCTCCCTCCCTATACATATGCAGGGTAGTCCCCCCCCCCTCCCTATAGATATGCAGGGTAGTTCCCCCCCTCCCTATAGATATGCAGGGTAGTTCCCCCCCTCCCTATAGATATGCAGGGTAGTCCCCCCCTCCCTATAGATGTGCAGGGTAGTTCCCCCCCTCCCTATAGATATGCAGGGTAGTCCCCCCCCTTCCTATAGATATGCAGGGCAGTCCCCCCCCTTCCTATAGATATGCAGGGCAGTTCCCCCCCTTCCTATAGATATTCAGGGCAGTTCCCCCCCCTTCCTATAGATATGCAGGGCAGTTCCCCCCTTCGCTTACCTGTAGTTGTGCCAGCGTCGCTCCTCTCCTCAGATCAGCAGATAGGAAGTGAAGACGTCCTGCTTCCTGTCTGCTGCACAGCAACAGGCAGCCCGGCGATTGGCTGTGTGTTGCTAACCACTGACCACCAATGCTTTTGATCGTCGAGCCATCCACCCCCCCGCGGCAACCCCCCCCCCCCCCCGAAAAAAAATGAATGAAGAAAAAAAAAAAAGAGAATGAAAAAAATAAATACCCGCAGCGCCGCGCCCCCCGGGACCCAGCGCCCCAGGCTGCAGCCTGGTCAGCCTAGTGGTTGATCAGGCCCTGGACATATGCAAGCGGTAGAATGGAATCCAAAACAGTATTTTACAAGTTTATTGATAACGTTTCAATGATGGTGCCTTTGTTTAATCAGTGTGAACAGCTCTTGAACATAGGATCCTCAATACATCTTAATATTAAGTGTTGCTAAAAACAGGGTAAATGCTTAATGATGACTGATTGAGGGGTGAGGATGGTCTGTACAGAGTGTGGAGTAGATACACCGGCACACCTCGATTTGCAGATCACCACAAGAATGAGTATGAATTTTGAAATTACATAAGGGGTGGAGAGGGTCATAATTTGGGGTGCTCCTTGCTGTGCAGAGGGGAGCACAAATATTTAAATTCTGCAAAGATACGTACAACTCTGAGCTCACTGGGATCGGCTTCATTCTATACTTTTAATGCGAGGTATTTTGCATTTTTCCAATTGTACTTTGGCATAGAAACGTATTTCAAGCACCACTTTGCCCGATGTAAAACAAAGCTTGCAACTCATAAAAGTGCCATGTGTAATAAAGTCCCATGAAATACAGTCCCAACAGTAGACTTTGCACAGTGTGGCTCTTGAGACTTACTAACTCTCAGCACTTCATGTTTGTGGAGGTATCTCTTTAGGGTGGAAAGAAGGTATGCAATTTGTCCTACACAGGGCAAACCCACCAGACATACGATTAGCAAACCTAGACCTTTTGTGTTGTGAATGAAGTGTGCATCATACAAGTGGTGCACTAAGAGTAATCTACAGTACAATGCTGTATAGCAAAATGTATTACAAAGGGATAAAAACTCAAGACATAAAAGGTTATTGGATATTGTTATGTGTCGCTCAGGGTTTTTTCTTGTATAAACCATACTAATGTGTTTTTACAAGACCAATCTGTGTTTCAGGATGGTGGTGTCTGCAGTGGGTAAAAAGTGTGGCTGGTATTGTGACCACATGCAAAAAAAGATTTCATTTCACATGGTGAGATGGGAAACATTGGTGAGAAGGTTGATGTTCACTGGTTTACAAGGGTTCGCAGAGCATTTTTCTCCCCACAAAAAGACTTGAGACTTACGTGTCCTCTGAAGTGATAGAGGTCGTGCTTTGGCTTCTGTGTTCAATGGGAAAATTTTTGGAACCTAAGGGCCTTATTCATCAAGGAATGCAAATTGAACGGAAATTGCATGCACATATGCCCGTATTCAAGTACAAGCGCATTTCAAGAAATGTTTCTATTTGAATACAGCTATAAGTATGTTCTGGCTATACGGTACTTGCCGTATGAAATAGACATAACAGACTGCAGGATACGCACAATACATATGTGCAATACAAAGTCCCATCGGAAAAAAAGGAAAATTAAATACATTAATACAAGTCAATACTATAATCATTAATAAAATTTTATTTTTTTACAAATTTTTTAACATGAAATACATCTATCAGGATGTTATTAATGCTTACTGTACTTAAAATTTATTCTTAGAGTTGCTTTTATTTCAAACACATGTTTTGGCTTGAATACGAGACCGTCATCAATGTCAATCGGCACTTACACCTGCCCTGTAGCTTGTGCAAATGATACAGCTAAAAATCATGAGAGGTGCCCAGAGTTTGAATTGGATGAATGTGCATACACTCAACATTGGCACACCCTTCCCCCGTTCCACCCTTGAAATCGGAAATGTCATTTGCATTCGACCTTAAATTGCATGCACTTGTGTTAATTGGCGTAAAGTCCGTTTCTGAGCATGCGCAGAGCAATTTCATGGAAAATATGGCACGCAACAGGACTTGCGCTCCTTAATTAATCAGGCCCTTAGTGAGCACTTTTTATGGAAAGTTGCATCTTTATACATTTTTTTAAGCAATGTAATAAAAACATTGAACTGCTTAATAGTGACACATTAAACCAAGCCAGTTCTGATGTCCCCTCACTCTTATGATTAATTGCAGGAATAAACAATGCAAGAAGAAGATGAAATAGCAATATTTTCGCAGAAAATGTAAAAATGTAAATGAATGAAGGAGACCGTAGTAGGAAGTACTTTGCTTTAATGTTCTTTCTCTTTTCACCATGTGCAATTTCAGTAGGGCAAGTAATCCCTCAAAAAATGGGATTTGGGATTACACCTACTGTATGCTTGTAAAAAGTGCCTAATAAAAATAAATGCTTCTCTGGGTCACTTTTTAGCTTTTATCTGCCTAGCGCTAGTTAAACAGTAAAAGCAAATAGGTGTTTGGCTGCTTTGGTTAGTACAGATGTGAGACTTTTTTATGAGTCATTCGTTATCTCAACAATTTTAAAAGCTGTATTAAGTTTTTATGTTGTTCAGTAACTTCCTATTGCAATATGAATTAGAGCATGTTGTACCTGCACCCTACAATCGGTGTTCCCGTTCCCCACAACAGCATTTTTTGTAAATACAAAAATAAGTATTACCCCACAGTATAGGCTTCAGCAGAAATAATTGCATAATTACTTCCTTACATATAACTGAAGGCATTGCATGTGAGTTCTCACTTTGTTAGCTGGACTCTGTACAGGAAACCAATGTAACTGCTGAGGGGAATGTTAAGTGCCACTGTATTTTGATAGCTATGTAAAGGTAAAGTCAATTGAACCTGTGAAGGTAATACAATGTTTAAAGGAAGGATGGCCTCCTTTTTTTTTGTGCTTGCATGTCTGCTGAAATTAGGTAAGTACTTTATTTTCTACATAAGACACAATTCTGTGACTGTTCAATTTGTTTTAGATAGAACAATGAATTTCATGTTAAAATCGTAGGTATCTAATATTACTGCCTTCTGTGAGCTATATATATATATATATATATATATATATATATATATATATATATATATATATATATTCTGTGGAATTGTTTCTAAGGAGAAATTACAATTACCGATTGCCAGCTCCTTTGTTTTAGTAACCTTCAGCCAGAACATTAAAGGCCCTATTAATTTCTTCACTAAGGGGCATGGCAAATCTACTTACTGTGCAGCAGGGTTTCACATTTTTGTAATTATAACTGAGTCTTTTAAGTCAATTTATTAATAACCAGTTGTTATATGTTGTAATGTGTACAGATGAGCAAAAGGTATGTGCTAATATTAAGTTTCTATGGACTTAAGTGTTTTCTGTTTTGTGGTCAGTTCACAAAGGTGTCACTGAAAAAAAAATCAGAATTTGAAGCAAAACAATCTTTATAAAAACTAATTTTTGGACAAAATATTCTATAGAAAATACTAAATAAATTGAACACATGTACATGTTAAACACATCTTTACAAATAAAAATCATTCTTTGGTTTTAAGTGAATCAGTAGTAAAATATTTATGAATTAGTTTGCCAAACTAATGAACTATTGAAGCAATATCATGAATTATTTGATTGCCATTTCAAAACCTCCAGAAAACTGCAGTTTAACAAAGAACCACATAACAAATAGCCATCTCAATTTTTAACATGCTGCAAACACAAAGTGTATATCTATACAAGTGTTTGATCTATCTTGCCATTCACAACACAAGAGGAGGCACCATTGACTTAAGAATTGTGGGCGCAAAAACTATTTATTGATTATTGTGACAAAATTAATTTATAATTAACATTTGGGTAAATGTAGGTGTTTTTTTTATATTATATTGTATTATTATGTTGACAATATGAATTTATAACTCTATTAAGGGGGAAATAATATTTGATTGTTAATGGGGGCACAAACATATTATTTCATGATGGAGGCACCATTTATATTGCACACATACGCTACTTCAAGTTTCAGCATGGGCGCAGGTGCCAGCATGCAGTAAACTTATGTTTTGAATGGTAAGATACCTTAAACAGCATGTTTGCCCTTTTTCTGGCAGTTTTCCTCCGTTTAGATGTTTTAAAACCACAACACCTCATAGGCGATTTTACATTCAAGTCTCAAACTGCACCGCTGCAGTTTGGATCACTAAACCATTGGAAATTTGTGGTGGGGTGTGGTTGTTTCAAGCTACCACCAAACATCATCATCAGTATCCTCATTTATTTATATAGCGCCAGCAAATTCCATAGCACTTTACAATTGGGAACAAACATTAATAAGACAATACTAGGTAATGCATACAGACAGAGAGGTAAGAGAACCCTGCTCGCAAGTTTACAATCTATAGGACAATGGGAGTTTGAAACACAAGGGCATGTGCTACATCATATTGCACAATGGACTAGCTAGAATGCAAAGGTAAAAGTATTGAGTGGGCTGTGTGTGTGGCAATGTTGGTCAGAGGGTTGTTGTCTTGTGTTAGCTGTGTAGAGGGTGGTAATAGCGTAATCTAGGGAAATTAAGATGGTGGTTGAGGAATATCATAAGCTTGTCTGAAGAGGTGGGTTTTCAGAGAACGCTTAAATGTTTGAAGACTAGAGGAAAGTCTTACTGTGTGAGAGAGGGAATTCCGCAAAGTGGGTGCAGCCCCAAAAAATCCTGTAACCGAGAATGGAAGGATGTGAGGAGAGTGGAAGAGAGACGTAGATCTTTTGCAGAATGGAGGTGTCAAGTTGGGAGATATTTTGAGACAAGTGAGGAGCACTCACTCATTAGGGTACTTTTTGCAAATTGTTATTGTGCACACACTTGGAAATAAAGGAACATTTATCATATATTAATTATAGGCGTGTTAAAGCCCCCCCCTTACACCCATTATAGCTCTTTTATTATTGGCCACATAATTAACCTTAGTTAATATGGCCACCTGATCAATGAGAGATATGACTGCCCACACTAAAAATGTCAACTTGATTTCCAAAACACGGATATACAAATTGTTTTAAAAACATCCTTCTCCTCTAATCTTAGAGGTCCTGGGCTCTGGCTATTATGTTACCATCCCCAACACCAATATGTCGCTTACTTAAAATTAGAGATGGGCGGGTCCGGTTCTCCGAGAACCGAACCCACCCGAACTTTGGGTATCCGAGTACCGAGCTGAGCAGCTCGGTACTCTCCCGCCAATTCCGAATCCAAATCGAGGCCGAACGTCATTGTGACGTCGTCGGATCTCGGGACTCGGTTCTCGCGATACTTCAACTTTATAAATACACGCCTCCACAGCAATCCATCGCCATTTGACAGAGGGAGAGAGCAGGGTGTAGTCATAGGCTAATTAGAGCAGGGACAGAGAAAGAATACAATATTGTTCTTGCAATTGCTCTAACCAAAATCGCTAGTGCAGAGAGGAGGATAGAGGTTTATTATTTTTTCTTCATATTTGGCACTCCCCAGCGCTTTTGGGTTGTCCCCCATAATTGTGCATTAATATTTCTGGCTGTCAAAAGTCATATCTGTCAGCAGTATCTACTCAATAAATGTTAGCACTCCTCAGTGTTTTTGGGGTGTCCTCTCTAATTGTGCATTAATATTTCTGGCTGTCAAAAGTCATATCTGTCAGCAGTATCTACTCAATAATTTTAAGCACTCCTCAGTGTTTTTGGGGTGTCCTCTCTAATTGTGCATTAATATTTCTGGCTGTCAAAAGTCATATCTGTCAGCAGTATCTACTCAATAATTTTAAGCACTCCTCAGTGTTTTTGGGGTGTCCTCTCTAATTGTGCATTAATATTTCTGGCTGTCAAAAGTCATATCTGTCAGCAGTATCTACTCAATAAATTTTAGCACTCCTCAGTGTTTTTGGGGTGTCCTCCCTAATTGTGCATTAATATTTCTGGCTGTCAAAAGTCATATCTGTCAGCAGTATCTACTCAATAAATGTTAGCACTCCTCAGTGTTTTTGGGGTGTCCTCTCTAATTGTGCATTAATATTTCTGGCTGTCAAAAGTCATATCTGTCAGCAGTATCTACTCAATAAATTTTAGCACTCCTCAGTGTTTTTGGGGTGTCCTCCCTAATTGTGCATTAATATTTCTGGCTGTCAAAAGTCATATCTGTCAGCAGTATCTACTCAATAAATTTTAGCACTCCTCAGTGTTTTTGGGGTGTCCTCCCTAATTGTGCATTAATATTTCTGGCTGTCAAAAGTCATATCTGTCAGCAGTATCTACTCAATAAATGTTAGCACTCCTCAGTGTTTTTGGGGTGTCCTCTCTAATTGTGCATTAATATTTCTGGCTGTCAAAAGTCATATCTGTCAGCAGTATCTACTCAATAATTTTAAGCACTCCTCAGTGTTTTTGGGGTGTCCTCTCTAATTGTGCATTAATATTTCTGGCTGTCAAAAGTCATATCTGTCAGCAGTATCTACTCAATAATTTTAAGCACTCCTCAGTGTTTTTGGGGTGTCCTCTCTAATTGTGCATTAATATTTCTGGCTGTCAAAAGTCATATCTGTCAGCAGTATCTACTCAATAATTTTAAGCACTCCTCAGTGTTTTTGGGGTGTCCTCTCTAATTGTGCATTAATATTTCTGGCTGTCAAAAGTCATATCTGTCAGCAGTATCTACTCAATAAATTTTAGCACTCCTCAGTGTTTTTGGGGTGTCCTCCCTAATTGTGCATTAATATTTCTGGCTGTCAAAAGTCATATCTGTCAGCAGTATCTACTCAATAAATGTTAGCACTCCTCAGTGTTTTTGGGGTGTCCTCTCTAATTGTGCATTAATATTTCTGGCTGTCAAAAGTCATATCTGTCAGCAGTATCTACTCAATAATTTTAAGCACTCCTCAGTGTTTTTGGGGTGTCCTCTCTAATTGTGCATTAATATTTCTGGCTGTCAAAAGTCATATCTGTCAGCAGTATCTACTCAATAAATGTTAGCACTCCTCAGTGTTTTTGGGGTGTCCTCTCTAATTGTGCATTAATATTTCTGGCTGTCAAAAGTCATATCTGTCAGCAGTATCTACGCAATGGATTCAAAGCAGTCCACATATGATCTAAATGAGCAACCAGGTTCTGTCACCAGTCCTGATGTTAGTGTTCCCAGTACGTCATCTGGCCAAGGCGATGTCAAACAACAGAGTGTTTTCAAATTAGTGCAAAAAACAAAAACCAAAAAAAAATTTACTGTATTGAAGCGAAAAAGAAGTGTAACTGAGCAAAAGTTAAGTGACGATAAAAAAAAAATTGCAAGCATGCCATTCTACACACGCAGTGGCAAAGAGAGAATGAGGCCTTCACCTTTGGCTATTAGTGGCAGATCCCAAAAAGTTACCCAGCCTACAATTGGTGCACAACTACTGTTACGCGTCAAAGCCGAGCTGCAAGATAACAGTGAGGCATTACAGGAGAATATTTGCTCTGATTCACAAATGACAACAATCCCTGTGGAGAGTCCATCCAACAGTGGGATGTCTAATCGTGACCATTCTGTTAGTCTACCCATAAAGAAGGGCCCTTTCAGCAGTTCTGCTGATATGTGCCTGAACAGCCCGAGTGTAGCCGGTGATACACCAAGTGAGGATGACACTTTGTCTTTAGAAGAGGATGTGGGGGAGATTTGGGTATCCGACGATGAGGATGCGGTTGATTGTGTAAGTCCTGCAGCAGTGTGGCACCAGTGGGAGCAGTTCTGGCATGTGAGGTTCTGGCACCAATATGCACTTTCCAAACACAAGCAGGGATGACGCAGGGGGCAGACCACAACAGTTTGACATCTGGGCTGGTTTGAAGGATTTGTCAAAAAAATGTGTGACCTTGACCATAATTCCAACCAATCCTACTATTAACATGCAAAGGATGGTGGAGGGCCTATCAGGGATTAAACTGTATTTTTCATAATTTTCACTAATAATGTTTGGGTGTAATATACACCCAAAGACGAGTGCTCAATTGCTAAGAGTCATTGATGGAGAGGAAGACAAGCAGGCTTGTCTGTAGAATTTGCAGGCAAATTGTGCTGCGTTATATAGGTAACACCCAAAGAGAAGAGCTCCATTGCTCCATTGCTAATTGTAATTGCTGAAATAGAAATAATAGGGCTGACAGTCTTGGTCTAAATCTGCAGTTACATTTTATTGTACCATAGCTCACTGCGAAACTGGAGAGGTGGCAGGGTTTAGTGATAATCTTCCTCCAACAATACTAATTCATCCCAATATCCCAATATCATAGAAGTCTGTGTAGTATGATGTAATTGCTGATAATGGCCTTCCAAAGGGAATGACTAGTTGATTTTAGGGCAGAGCTGTCACGGTTTTTGGGCAATTCTTTTACAGCACAGCAAATATCAAAATGTTTAGCGGACTCATCTGCATCACCACTGGGTGTCTTGGGAAAGCAATTTCTTTTACTACAAGCAGTTGCCAGAGAAACTGAAGGAGAAGACGTCCCAACAAGATGTTGATAAGTCTGGGATCCTTGCAAAGAAAATTAAGTATTTCATCTACAATTAAAATATAGTTAGCACATTTACTTTGTTTTATTGCACACTATAATTTTATGTAGCACCTTTTCAAAATCTATTATTAAGGCAATCACTTGACTCAAGCTAACCGTGTCTGCACTTTCTTCACAGGTAACTACTTCGCTGGACTAAAGTATATTCCCCTCAAATGCTAATCTTCTTGCAGCTGCTGTATTCTCCTACATGCTGTTGCAGAAACCACAAATTGACCCTAAATGTTTATGGACACAAACAGCATCTCCTGCATGTCATTTTTCAAAAGTTCTGTAACACCAAGTTGATAGTGTGTGCAAAACAGGAAATGTGATGGAATTCAGCCCCGCTGTAATGCTGGACCAATATTGGGGTCGTAATCAGAAATGACATATCCTCAGGAGACTCCAAGCAGGATTAGCCATCTTTCAATGACATCCCTTAGTTTTTGGAACAGTTTGTCAGCTGTATGCCTCTTAGTGAAGCTGCTGATACACAGAGTAGCCTACTTCTCAAAAATGTGATGTACCTGGGTACATGCTGCTGCTGTCCATGCTGGGGAAGGCGAATGACCAACCCAGTGGGCTTTCACAATCATATAATATTTTGTTTGCCCAGTTACGCTTGTACACATATCTGTGGTTAAGTGTACAGTGGGTAGAATACCATTTTGTCACCCAATAATGACATTTTTAGTAAACTTTCGGTACAGGAGAGAATTAGCTTTTCTAGTAAAATGGTATAGTGATGACATTTGCTAACAGGGACATAACACCTCAATTAAATGTCTTAAACCAACTGTATTAATAGTGAACATTGGACGCAGATCTAACACTAGCATAGTACCCAGGGCGTCTGTGATCCGCTTTGCGACTGGGTGACAGGTTTCATTCTTGCTTCCTCTTGCAGAGGATTGTTTAACTGCCAATTGTTGGGGGGGAAGACTGCAGGTGCTGGGATGTAGATGAGAGAAGGGAGGTAGATTATGCTGGAATGCTTGTTGTTATTTTTTTTTTAACCGAAGTTTCTGATTTTCCCAACAGTTTTCCAATAACTCGCTGAAAAATGACGAAACATGGATGAGGATCCCAGATGGTTAAGGTCCCTACCTCTACTGAGTGTGGCTTTCAAAATGCTACAAATGGATAGACAACTCTTGCCAGGATTCGTGTAAAAATAATTCCACACTTAAGAGTGGATTTTTGGTCTTATGCCCAGGCATGACAATGGCCTTTTTGTTATCACTGGCAAGAACTGCAGCAATTTTTCTTTTCAAGTGTATGAAAATCATATTGTGACATAGGAGGTGTTCAAAATTGAATAAAAAATGACTGGAAATTAGTGTTACTGAGGTTAATAATAATGTAGCTACAAAATAATACCTAAATTATGTTATTTTAGCACCAATAAATGTAATTTTTATAACAAATTGCAAAACAAAACCAAACAAAACCAAAACCAAAACCAAAACACGCAATGGCGGTTTTGCAAAACCAAAACCAAAACCAAAACACAACGGTAATCCAGATCCAAAACCGAATCCAAAACCAAAACACGGGGGTCAGTGACCATCTCTACTTAAAATACGCCACGGTCCCTGACGGCACCAGGGCACATGCGCATGATGACGTTACTTAGTTTCTATGACGCAGGCGCAAGATGGCGGCGTGCACGGTATGTAACAAGAGCACTATCAGTACATCTCCTATTTTCCTCCTGATGAAGTACCGGTAATGGAATGAAACGCGTTGAGTCTCTATTCACACTGTTTGCAACAAGGTTCTACTGCCCACCTTTGGGGCTATATAGAGATATTATCCTACATTGAGCTTTTGTGCGGAGACTTTGGGGAAACATCTTTATGTACCTACTGGGGACTTAACATCTGACCAGTGAACCTACATTCATGCAATACAGATAAGCTTATATATATTTTGTCTATTGTGAGTTTCTAATTTATATTTTATGTTGATTAAATCATTGTTCGAAATATACTAAACCATATAGTATTTTCATATTTATTTCCCTATCTGGTGAGCGGATAAGGTACTGTAAGAACGGTGAAGCAGTCATAATAATGATTAAGGAACATATTTACAGTTAAGCGGCTTATTATTTTGTTTCTGTGAATGAAGAAGACATTGTCAGAAACAGCGGAGTGGCTATTTGAATGACCAAGGAGCAGATATACAAATAAGCTGTTTATTTCCATATTTCTGGTACGCATGTTATCTTGGAGTTTTTGGGCTATAGACTTGTCACGTTTACTACACTGCTCGTTTTTCATTGTTTGTCTACATTGATGCACGCTAGGACTTGTGCTGTTATAAATGGACTTCACTACTATCTGACTAACTGATATACGAACTGCACGTCGGGTGACCTGTGGTGGCATCATTAAGAATCACACCTTCTGGGTTGTTTGTTTTAACTGATTGACCCATTAATACTGTATTCATCTATCTTCTGTCATTATCTACACCCGAAGGCGCCGTCCTTCTCTTCTTATTATCCAATCTATTGTATCCGGGTTTACCGTCCGGTTTTCGAAGTTTGGGTGCCACATGTAATTGTGGCGGTGTCTTATTATTATAAGTTTTTAAGGTTATAGAGATCCAAATATCAGTTTAAGCACCATTTAGATATCTTGATATATATATACATATATGTGCACAACCTTGAACCCTTGTAGAAATCTGTGTGCCTCTCTCCTTTCAGCTGCGTATACATGCTCAATTAGTGTTGGATATATGCCAATTTTTCTTGCTGAAGATACGCATTTCTATACTGTGCATTCACACCAAAAATGTGTTTCTGTATGTAGAGTTTTGCATATCGGAGACTTGTCCTCCCTTACGCCTGGAGGGGCGCAACAGGGGGCAGGCAGGAGCGGTTAATCTCAATCTGGGTACAGTAAGGTTGTGTTCATGTAACTGCAACATAATTAGACATGAACGCATCCCAAGATATGCCTCTCAGAAGGCGCATCTCTTATAGGTACTGCAAGGTTATTGCAAAGATATGCAATAAAGATCATGATCATCAGCAGCACTATATAGCAGCTTGTGATTGGCTACTTGTATATTAACTTCTTCAGCTGATAGCTCTTAATTCATTAGCATCACAGCTATATTATATAAAGTCTGTGTGCATTTCTTATTTGTCATTTCCACTTGGTCTACTGCAGGAAAAATTATTGCCATTGGATTTTTAAAGGGATAAATAACGGTCGTGAAGATGTTTGTATTTGATTACATTTTATATTGAAAATGTAACTTTCACATTTATTAATGGGAAAGTTACACTATACCCTCTTGTGTCTATGACACTTGATTACATTATTATATTGTGTACAGTGGTCGAAGTGGAAATTTATAAGTGGTGGAATGGAAATTTGAAGCAAATGGCCGGGGGCCTGGGGGATTTTGTTAATATAAAAATAATTAGGCCTAGTATGACAGACAGTCTCACCACAATCAAAACAGTCTCTTTCCTACTGTTTCTGCAATTTACACTACCTGCTGGTTTCTTAAGCTCAACTGCTGCTTGGCCAGATCCTAGAATGTTGGGCCCTGTTTGGAAATTGCATAGTTACTATTCATTTCCTTTAAAGCCAAGTAAATATTATACACTGAAAACCAGCTCCAACATTAAATCTACACAGCATTCATATTTAAAAAATGGGCCTATTTCTCTTAACTAGCAGGGGGGTATCTATCCGCCGGGCCGGTCCCATAGAGGGCTATCTTGGGCTGGGTCACTGGGCCACCAGTATTTTTTGTCCTTAGGCTGCTGAGTTGAGTCTTGCTCCCGGGCTGAACTTTTCCAGCCCTCACCTGGGGGAAGTGGCGGATCAACCCTAGTGATCTGTGCGGCTCATGTATTAAGGTGGCTGGTCCCTAGGGAGGGGCCAGCCACCAGGAAGTAGCCCAAAGTGCATATTTGCTTTCTGGGTGAAAAATATGATGATGATGATGATGATTATGAAAAATAATTTATTTAAAAAAAATCATCAAAAAATATTTTTAAAAAGAGCATGAAACAAGCTTTGGATTGAGGAGAAGAAGTGCTGGTATGACATACCGGCACCTACCATCCCACTTCGAGCACTGATTGTGTACAGATAGGGTAATGTGACTTTTACTACTGAATTATCACTATCAAGCAGCATGCACTATAATCCATATATGAGAAGTACAAATCAAACTACACAAATATTTTTACATGCATGCACACTTTTATGATTTTTTTATAGAAAAAATATTGACAACCTTTTATTTTTTGTTTTATTTTTGTTTTCAAGCATTCGTATTAAATGTCTTTGAGGATGAGTACTGCATCTTGAAATGTGAAGAGGCACAGAAGACAAATACTTCAAAATTCACTTGGTACAAATGTTACTCAAATGTTACAGTAAACATTTCTAAATTCATGAACAGACGGCTTATTATAAACAGAGATCCACTTGAATTTTGGCCCTTATTGTCAAATGATTCTGGGAAATATTTCTGTACTCTGCAGTAAGTAAACCATTGTATGTATTTATTTATTTAATCAAATAATTGCAGAGAGACCCCCAGCTTCTGTTAAGTATTTATTTAAGATGTTTATTTGCTGGGAACCACATATACTGTATCTGTAGGTCCATTAAACATACACTAAAATATAAATGGGGAAAAGTATTGCCCAAATGACAAGTAAAGAGTGCAGGCACAGGAATGTAAGAGGGTTGCCCAAAGGCCTTACCTGTCTCTGGCAGCTTTCATATGCAGCAGTCTTTTAGCTTGATCCCAACATTCACTGGTTCTCTACTGCCTTCTACGTCTACTGGTTTTTTTTCAAACGCAGCTCTTCTAACTTGCTCTGCCGTGTACCCACTTGATCTCAGCGCTGCTGCTTCTCTACTCTTCTTACTTGAACTCTACAGCCTGTCTCCAAAGCTCCTCTTGGGTCTATCTCCGCTGTCAGACTGAGCTTGGTGCTCACAACAGTTAAGTATAAGTGGAGAATGGGTAAAATTTTAAGATACCGAACAACATATTAATTTATGTTTAAGTTCTGAAAGATGCATACACTTAAATTGCTCGTCTGCACGCAGTTGAGGCAGCCATATTGTGGACTCATTTAATACTCATGAGATTGTAGCCAATGAATTCACTATGGTGACATAATAAAAGCACTTCATGAGCAAACATTTATGAAGCTCTAAATTTCAAGTGAATTGGTATGCTACATAAATGTTGGTTCAGCCCACAAAATGGCTGCTTACACTGTCTGTAGGCATATAATCCAAAAGGAGAGAAAAAGAAATGACCTACATAAGCACTCCAGGTACATGCAAATATTGATTAAAACATATAGTTTTTATTGGTAGGCATCAAGTGGACTTTAACATACTGAAATTTTCGAAAGTCTAACAAATCTTCATTTTACTTTTAAGAGACCCAAAATATGGAGAAAAGAATTTGTCAGTGAAAATGAATACTTGGAACGATTGTAATGATTCCTCTTCTGTAAATTATTTAAAAAAGAATCAAGGAGCATCTGCAATTATCAAACTACCTAATGAATATAACAGCTCAAACCACTCAATTGTGTGGTATAAGGTATGTAAATTACAGTTTTATAAAATATTTATAAGAAGATTAAAGGCAAATGAGATTTATCTAATGAAGATATGTTAAGTGCGTATTGTCGCTAACCAATAACGATTGTCAAACCTCGATTTGTGTTTCCAACGCACAAAGATTTATTCACAAAAAAGTAGTATAATGTATTCAAGCGAAGTGATAATAAGTACAGCCGTTACTTATCGCAGGCGCTCTGGATCCAGTGTACAGTCATTCAATCCTGAAGTCTGGGGACAAGATGTCTGAACACTAGATGAGGAGCTGCTGCTTATATGCAAACATAGATACAGTAAAACAATGCAAAGGTGTGGCTTGCTTCTATTGGTCCAGGCATCAGGAGGGTCCAGGGAGTTGTCCATCATTGGCTAGTTCAATCTAAAGAATCCAAAGGAGGGGGTCATCTCTCCAGGGGGTTGGCTTCGATCTTCCCGCCAAGATTCCTTAGTCTTAATAGTCCATAATTCCTTATCATTCATAACTTGTGTATGCACTCTGAAATTCCTTTGCAGAGTGAACAGAACAGTAGCAAATGTTAAGGGGATTGTTATGATACCACACATGATATGCTTCCTTCAACCTGTACCATATGTTTTACTGATATGCATATAACTTATGATATTATACTTAAATACTACTATATTTCGACATAAATAACTATGTGTTGCAACTACCATTAATGTGTACTATTTTACAAGTATACATGTTTGTGCGAATGTATGTAAAAGACTAAATACTGTTGTTGCCACGTGTTGCAGCTGCGTACGCCCTTCCACGCCGTAGCGTGCCCTTGTACGTCGTAGCATGCTGTACGCATCTTTTCAGACAAAGACAACCAAGTTTGCTCGATTTTAATTGAAATGACTTTAGCCAATTTGCTAACTTCGATAGATACCATGACTGGGAAATATTAGGGGAAAGTTTAATTCTACAAGTGCCAACAAGCATTAACAGTCATTGGCTGTCAGTGCATGCTGTCACTTGTAGTGCCACATCCCTTTAGAGGACCAAGTCCAATGCTGAACAGGCATGTCTCATCGTCTCCGTTAATAATGTTAAAACAGTCGAACCTGTGTAAGTTATTTCCATTTGCCATTGCCAGGGGGACCTCGAAAATGTTATCCCCCTGTTTATAGCGCTAGTAAACACTTAACAACGGCCAAACTATCATGAACTTGAAAACAATACTTTTATAATACAACAAGGCATTAGGATGTTTCTTAAACTGCTTAGCGGTTGCTCCCAAGTCCACTTTGCAGTGTGCCCCTTGACAACCGTTCAATCCATATCAAAGAAATAACAACAAGCAAGACTAAATTTATTTACTGAATTAAATCAATTTAGCGGTGGCAAAGAAAGCATAGGCCATAAAATACCAACCATTACTAACACCAAAAGGGGGGCAAATGAACGTTCCTGGTGCCTCTAGGCCATGAAGACCCACCCCTCTCCTTTGGATTAATAGCTGGGGCCCACACACACAGACATTGCCCCCATAACCCCGCCAGAGGGAAAGTGTTGCTAACAATGAGCCTCCCGTTTTGAGGGAGAGTGCTCCAACACCACACAATGCGTCATCTATGGCTGCTGATTTGCATGCTTCCCTGCCATGACTTGGTTCCACACCCAAGAACCTCAGACCTCCAACCACCACAGCCCAATAACACAGCTGATCGATATACAAGTACCAATTTTTGATGTGTACTCCATCCGACCTGTATAAATGCTCCTATCTAAATAACTCAGGGCTTCCTTTTTCCTACATGAATTTCCTAATGACTGAATTTACATTATTACTGGCAATGTCAATAAGAAAGCCATTACTGGTGCCTCTGCACACCCTCCTGAGAATAATGTCTGACCAGATTAGCCAGGTGCTAGGCCAGCATGCCATAATTGTGTTAATCTTTTCTGTGATCATCTTTAATCTCCAAAATAAAATCCATGCCCTTCAGCTTTACTAGATCATTACCTCCTAGATGGATAATTAGGACATTAGGAACCACAAACTTAGGTTCAGTGCTGAGCAAAGTTCTAATTAGAGAACACCATTGATTGCCCCTAAAACCCAACAATCTGACATTTATAGCTCCCGGGAAAATGGCAGGATTTTTAACTGAATGGCTATAGCTTGCCCAATAAATGATGATAAATAATGACCAACTGTAACATGGAGGTATCACACAGTCCCACTAAACACAGCAGGCCTAGTGGAGGAAAAGGAAGGAGATGATCCATATGTTGGTAAAACCCTATAAAACCTCAAAGGAGCCAACAGCCAATCAGGTCCCTTTATCCTGAGGAAAAATTAGGCAAATCCCTCCTTGCCTCCACAACAGCAGCGAGCAACTTACATCATGGGTCAGCCTTGCAAAGAGAGGTGCCAGTTTGTTTTCCTTATGTGTTTTCTATAAGAATAGAGGGCATCTTGGTTTCTATCATGTCCGAGCTACTGTGTAGGTGTGCCTCCCTCTGATGAACTGTTCCCTGCATCCTTGCTTTCAATTAGTTTTGAGCTGTAGTGCAGTTTTGCCTGACCTGAATAGTTGATTGATGAGTTGCACTATTTAAAGACCTCTCCTGCCTTCATGCCTTGCTAGTGATAGAATTGGATATCATTGTATATGCGTTTCCTGACTACTGGATCTTGTCCAGTTTATCTTGCTCAAGTTTGTTTCTGATCTTGCACCAGATACTGGTTGTGCATTATTTATATTCTGATGTCTGGATTTAATCATACAAATCTGTTGGGTTCTGACTCTGTTCATATTGGACTCCTGATGTCTGGTTGCATCATTCAGGTCTGTTTCTGTTTGCCTCCTGGCTTCTGCTTACTGTTCTGCATTTGCAAACGATTCACATATAACTCAATTCAGAATCTCCAGACATGGATTGTTGTAATTATTCTTTGCTCTCTATAGGGACTTTGCAGTGATTACTGGACTCTGTGTTAATTTTCAACAGCTTTGTTTCAATAGACATTGTGAATTATCTTGCCTAGCCAAAGACTGTATAATCTGCTCCAGTATAACTTCAAGGAATATTGTTTATTTCAGTATTACACAAAGAGGGGCTTTGCAGTTACTGGACTTTGTGTTAATCTGTGCCAGCATTGCTTCAAGAGACATTGTGCATTATCTTGCCTTGCCTAAATACTGTTTCCAATATACACAATTAGGAAAGGGAATTGACTGCACCAGGTATATCATTAAACCTCCTCCAATTGCGTTTTTCACCTATATAGTATTAATAACTAGTGAGGAGGGGTGCACCCGGTCATAGAGTTTAAGTAACCTTTATTATCATCAAGAAGAAAAAAGAAATGACCAAATGGGGCACCCATTAATGAATGTACATATTATATAATCATTATATTGATAGGTAAGGTGTAAATACAATAAATCTTTATTAATGTCAAGTTAAAACAATTGTCTAATAGCGAAATATTAAAAGATGATGATTGAAACGTACATTGATGTAAACAAAATTACTGTTAAAATGGACAACAATAAGTTGTCTAGCCGCGGGGCTACTCTTATATCTTGAAATATGTTTGGATACGCTCTATAATAGATCCACCTTATTTGATAATTCTAAACTCCAGACCCTATTCTTTACATATTGTAATGCCTCTGTTATTAGAATGAAATGACCCCTTTGCAGTGTGATCTCATAGATAAGATCCAGCAGTAGATTCTATAGATTCCAATTAGCCCTCAAGCATATTAAGGATGGCAAAAATTGCAGCAGCCTTATAATAATGTGATTGTGGGATTAAAGGGATAAATTCTCAGTAGTATAGATATTAAATAACTATCCACTGTCACGTTCGTCTGTATTTCTTGATCCGATTCGGGACCCTTGGGACTAGCTGGAGCAGGAGTGAAACAGAACTTAGCAGCCTGGATGATCTTCTTGCTCATGTTCTTGCTGATTGTAGAATATAGCAGGGGAATGAGCAGTCTGGAAATGTAGACAGGAACAGTGCACTAGTAATGCAGACAGGAACACAGCACTTGTAATGCAGTCAGGAACACTACACTTGTAATGCAGTCAGGAACACTGCACTTAGGAATGCAGACAGGAACACTGGAGCCAAGAACTATCCTCTGGAGAGAAGTGTGTTGTTCTGGCAATGAACAGATCACAGCAGCAGGTTTAAATAGGGTGTCCCAAACAACTATTGGCTGATCAGTTCATGTGATCACAGCTGCAGAATCTGGTTGGTCTGGAATGATCACCTGACTGCATCCAAGATGGCCGCGCCCATGCAGCAGAACAAACAGTATGTGTTTGTTTACAAACGGAGGTGTGGAGGATGGGAATGCTGCAGATGACCAGAAGGGACCCAGGTAGCCATGATATGACAGCGGCGGATGAGGTAAGTGCGGCTAAGATCCCGATTTGTGACATCCACACATGGATGTATCCTATCATAACACAACTCTCTTTAATGATGCCATAGATAAAGATACCAAAGGAGTGAGATAGGATTGCCTTTATGCTATATGATAATTGATTCTCAGGATTAATCTATATAGGGCATATAAAGTTCTGATTTGCCCCTAAATTATTCAGATGCCGTTTTTGGTTCAACGCTAAAACCCCAAAAGAGATAGACACCGTTACTGCTGACTACTGCTTATGAATTCTATCTGACTACTCAGGGGTAAAGCTAATTGATTAGGTTCTGGAGTTTTAAGTGAGTAGCAAGCGCGGCGTCCGCCGATGCGCATTTCGCTAGTAGCTTTGACAAGCTACAGTCAGAAAGAGAAAGAAATTTTAATTGTATCCATCAAGCTCCAGTGGGTGTGCTCCCCCATCGTGTTCCAGTGGGGGAGTCATTCCCCCATCAAGCTCCAGAGGTGGTGATATTCTTCCATTGTGCTCCAGATTCTTCCTTAACCCCCACAACAGATAGCCCAAATTGTTCTATTTCTGCACCCATGCTGCCCATGGCGTTTCCAACCTGTAGATGGGACTTTGAATGTGCCCCAGAAATTGTTATAGTGCCAAAGAGCATATTTTGAGGTTCCTGATTCTATTTCAGCCAACTGTGATATGGCTGAGGCTTCAGCTAAGCAGAACACCAGACATATAGGAGGACCACATTCTTGTTTGTCAGAGGAAGAACACAGTTGCAGATGATTATAGCATTTATGTCTCTACTGTGCCATATCATTAGGATTATCATCTGCAATGCCCTCTGCAAAAGGCTATAGCTCTTCAAAACATTCTGTTCAGTCTGAGCTACCAGTCATGATCACCCATCATGTTCCAGAGGAGGTCAGTGGCGCACGCAGGGGGGGTTTCTGAGTCTCTAGAAACCCCCCCTGCGCTAACTAAGTGGCCACTGTCCTATACAGCAGCCGCGGCGCTGTCAAAGAAGCGTCCGCGGCGGTGCTGTATTGTATACAGCACCGCCGAAGACGCTTCTTAGACAGCGCCCCGGCTGCTGTATAGGACAGCGCTGGCGAAACGGAGCTGCTGCGCATGCGCAGCAGCTCTCTCTCTGTTTTTTTTTTTTGGGTCGGCGGGGGGAACCCCTTCCCCCCCCCGACAATCCTCCGTGCGCCGCTGGAGGTGTAATCCCTCCATGGAACTCCAGGGCAAGGCATTCCCTTCATTAAGCTCCAGAGGATATGCTGTCCCTCCATCGTCTTCCAGAGAGGATGTTGCCCCCCATCATGTTTCAGATGGGGTGTCATTCTCCCATTGTGCTCTAGAATGGCTGTTGTTATCCCATAGTGTTCCAGAGTGAGTGTCTTTCCCCCATCATGTTCCAGACAGCATTGTTGTTCCCACATTGTGTTCCAGAGGGGGTGTTGTTCCCCATCAAGTTCCAGAGGCTGTGGTTTTCCCCATCAAACTTCAGAAGGATTGGTGTCCCCCATTGTGTTCCAGAGAAGTTGTCATTCCTCAACATGCTCCAGAGGGAGTGCTGCTCTCCCATCAAGCTCCAGAGGGGGTATCATCCTTCCATCATGTTTCAGAGGAGATATTTTTCTCCCATCATACTTCAAGTTAGGTCATGCCTTCTACTCGGGAATCCAAGGGTACAGTCATTGCCTCCCATGTAGAGTTGACTGACTGCCCAGTCTGGATCCTTAGAGGTGACTACCCAGTCTGGGTCATTAGAGGTGACTGCCAAGTCTGGCCTTCTAGACATGACTGCTCAGGCCGGGTTCATAGAGGGGACTACCCAGTCTGGATCCTTAGAAGTCAATTCTACCTTGACCTCAGGGCCCGAAAGTAAAACTGCCCTGGCTTCTCAGCATAAGGACAATTTTGCTCTGGTTTCCAGGCCTGAGGACAATCCTGGCCTCTGGGCCAGAAGACAATTCTGCTCTTTACTTCGGGCCTGCGGACAATTCTGACCTGTTCCCTGAGCCTGAGGACAATTCTGCCCTGGTTATGGTTCCTAAGTTCACTCTGCATGAGGTGCCACAGATGACTGCTCTGCATGAGGTGCCACAGATGACAGCTCAGCAGGGATTGCCACAGATGACTGCCCTACACTTTTGGAGCCTCTAGAAGTTGTTCCTTAATGTGGGAACAATCAACCTGAAGATAGGTCACAGAACCATTCTTAAGACCTTACAAGTGGATAAAGGCATCTTTTCATCAGCAGTTTCCAAGTAAACCTCATTTAAGGTCCCTTGATCCATCCTGATGGGATGGGTGGCTATTAGGATTCAGTTGGTTGTCTTCTATCAAGACTGAGCTGCTGGTTGGTGACTTTTACTATTGAAAGCCTTCCTGCCTTCATGTCTTGCCAATGATAGAGTTGGAAAGCATTGGATACGCCTGCCTTTTGACTCCAGTATATTGTCCATTTTATCTTCTCCAAGTTTGTTACTGACCTTGCACCAGTTCCTGATTCTGCATTATTTGTATTCTAATGATTGTATTTCATCGTACAAATCTGCTGGGTTCTGGCCCTGTACATTTTGGACTCATGATATTGGGTTGCATCATTCATGTCTGTTTCTGATTGTCTCCTGATTTCTGTTTACTGGTCTGCAGCTAAAAAAATTCACATATAACTCAATTTAGAATGCCCAGGCCAAGTAACTATTCTTTGCTCTTTGTTGGAGCTTTGCAGAGATTATTAATTTGCACCAGCACTGTTTCAAGAGACATTGTGCATTATTTTGTCTTGCCAAAGACTATATAATCTGCTCCAGTACAGTGTTTTTTTTAGTATTGCACAAAGAGGAGCGTTACAGTGATTACTGGACTTTGTGTTAATCTGTTGAAGCATTGCTTCAAAAGACATTGTGCATTACTTTGCTTTGCTCAAATACTGTATAATCTGCTGCATAACTTCAAAAAATACTGTTTATTATTTTGCCTTGTCTAGACTGAACTATCTGCTTCAGCATTACTTCAAGAGATATTGCTTATTTCAGTGATGCAACCAAAGAGAGTTTAACTCCTGCATTTCATTGTGGCAATTACTCATTCCTGCATTACTTCAGTGTTTATGCTTTTCCTTTTGCTCTTGATTCTGCAATAAATTCCATAACGATTTTCACTACAACACAGCCTTTTTATACCTGTGCATACCTAACAACCAATTCCTTAATAGCAACAATTGAAGCGTTTTTCTGTAAACGTTCCTCTTGCCAACTAGGTAGTCAACATTCGGCACACCAATAACCTTCAAGGTAAGCCCTGAAACCTACAACTCAGTCGCATCAGTAAAAAGCTGTAGGGCACAATTTGACATTGGGGGAGGGACCCACAAATGAACCCCATTATAATGCTGGACAAAAACCCGCCATTCATATTCTCCTTTATTTCCCCAAATAACTTCACAAAATGATGCGCCTTCAACACCCCTGCAGTAGCCAGCTTGTGCTTTCTACAGAAGATCTCGCCCATTAGTATAACCCATTTATAACAAGCGAAATTAAGCTGACCCAAGAGTGACTGTACTTGCTTCAAAGTAGCCCTACTTTAACCCTCAAACATATGCAAAAGATACTTAAATTAAAGAACCTTGTCTGCTGGCAACCTGCAGCACCCATCTCTGGAATTAATTTCAATCCCTAAGTTGGATCATTTATTCATCGGACCTTCAGTTTTATCCACTACTATGGGTACCCCCAGTACTCTAAACAAAGCCTGTGCTGCGAACATGATCTCCGACCCTCCACTGCCTACTAGCAAAAATTCATCCAAGTGGTGCAGAGGAGACTGAAGGCTGATTCCATGTAAATTTTTGCCATCAAAGCACAATCCCCATAGCTCTTAATGATCTGCAAAACCACTTCAAATTATTGGTATACAACATGGCATTCACAGACGCTAATTATTTGAACGTCCAGCCAGGTAGGACAGGTGCTGAATTCAACAAAACTTACCCGGCTCTATCTTCGGCACTATCCCCCTTGTATGGGGGGGTAGTGCCCAAGGGCTTGTGAGGGACACACATTCACCCCAACTGAATTTCCTGCAAGATTTTAGCTTTCATTACATCAGGGATTTCCTGAGCTGACTTTAGAATCCGTGGAGAGCCAGTTCATAACTCTCCTCCAAAATTATGCATCATCCCTTACTATCCCAGACACTTTACAACCTCCCAAAATACAATGGGTGAACAATCTTTATCGAGGGGACTACAGGACACAGTGCACTCAGCTGAAGCCTGTCCTTTCCTTCTGCTGCATTCTTTCCTAGGGTGTCCCCCTCTGTATCCTGCACAAGTATGTCTGAATTTACAGGCTGACCCTCTATTGCCACTACTAAAGGCAAAACATTTTACTCTGGAAATATAGGGCATGTTAGGCCAACCTTGCCCTGCCCCACAAAGTTCAACCTTCTGGAAACACAGACCTGGATAACCTCCAGTAACTTCTAGTCATACTTCTATGTCATTGCTCCAAAAAGCAATGACACTCTGTCTTGCTTTTTATGAAAAGCCTCATCATACCCCCTCAATATCATCCCCTTGGACTTCATGTACATGTTCTGAATCATGTGTATATATTTAATAATGCTCATGTGCTCCTGTGGTCTGCTCTCTAAGTAAAAGACTGCAAACACCAGCATTCTATTCAACCAATTGTCATAACTCCAATAGGCTTCCTTGTCTATTTCTCCTCGCCCTTTTGCCTCCTGTAATGCCTCTTTGGATTTACCCATAATGGTGAACGTGTCAACAAATCTTCATTTATAAATCCTGGGAAGCTACCTGTGCACATGTGGATGGAAAACCAGCAGGAAAGGTGGGGGCAACTGGGGCACCCCAGGAGGAGTTATGGGGTGAAAGGACCACCTGGGCAGTGGTTGTGGGGAATGGGTGGAGAGGGGAAAACATGAATGATGTGGGAAGTAAAAGATGAGGCTGAAACTGAGGTAGTGGGGAGGGCAAAACCATGCATGGTTGGGTCAGACAAACTGGTTTGCAAGGGTATGGCCTGGGGACGGGCTGCCAGGGAAGGGTGACATAGGGAGGGCTGTGACTGTCGGGCGTGACGTCATCATGTCCCGACAGTCAGAATTGAGCAGAGAGCAGCTAAGAGCCAGAAGAGCCGCTGGATGCAGCACAAGCATGGAAGGCAGGGGGAGTGCCTCTCAGGCATGGCGCTCCCCCTCCTTGCCTGTCCCGCTTACTGCCAACTAAAGAAGTGGGGCAGAGAAGTCCCGGTACATCATACCAGCACATACCACCCCACTTCGAGCACTGATTTATACTCTGTATACAGTGCAGAGTACATTGCTCTATGTATCCATATTTAATGCACATTATAATTAAAACTAAGACAAATGTCAGTGGCGCAGGATTCTGAACCATATTGCTGCTGGATGCTTTACTGTTGGCATGACACAGGACTGATGGTAGTACTCACCTTTCCTTCTCCGTACAAGCATTTCCAGGTGCCTCAAAAATTCTGAGAGGGGACTCAACAGAAAAAATGACTTTACCCCAGTCCTCAGCAGTGCAATCCCTGTACCTTTTGCAGAATATCAGTTTTTCCTGGAGAGAAGTGGCTTCTTTGCTTGCTTGTGACACCAGGCCATCCTCCAAAAGTCTTCTCCTTACTGTGCGTGCAGATGCACTCACACCTGCCTGTTGCCATTCCTGAGCAAGCTCTGAACAGGTGGTGCTCTGATCCCGCAGCTGAATCAACTTTAGGAGACGGTCTTCGGGCTTGCTGGACATTCTTGGGTACCCTGACACCTTCTTAATAACTATTGAACCTCTCTCCTTGAAGTTCTTAATGATCCAATAAATGGTTGATTTAGGTACAATCTTACTAGCAGCAATATCCTTGCCTGTGAAGCCCTTTTTTTTGCAAAGCAATGATGACTGCACGTGTTTCCTTGCAGGTAACCATGGTTAACAGAGGAAGAACAATGATTTCAAGCACCACCTTCTTTAAAGCTTCCAGTCTGTTATTTTAACTCAATCAGCATGACAGAGTGATCTCCAGCCTTGTCCCCGTCAACAATCTGAACTGTGTTATTGAGGGAATCACTGACCTGATGTCAGCTGGTCCTTTTGGGGCAGGGCTGAAATGCAGTGGAAATGTTATTTTTGGGATAAAGTTCATTGTCATGGCAAAGAATGAATTTGAAATTAATTGCAATTCATCTGATCACTCTTCATGATATTCTAAAGTATATGTAAATTGCCATCATAAAAACTGAGGCAGCAGACTTTGTGAAAAATAATATTTGTGTCATTCTCAAAACTTTTGGCCATGACTGTATATGCAGTCCAGTCCAACAGAGTTGCTGCTATACAAGTAACATGGTCACATATGTTGCCTGGCTGGAATAATAATATGGGTACTCTGATGGGCAAGCTGGTAGGCAAAATAATAATATGAACACCTCTGCTGGACTCTATGACTGTAACAAATTAACAGCAAGCCAGTCTGCAAAAAGTGTCCATATAACGTTTAAATGAGCTAGGCAGCCTTGGTGTTCCAAATAAGTATTAGTATATCAAATCAGTCCAGCATATGACCCTTAGTATTTTTATACTAGTCAGGCCAGCAGGTGTGCACGGTGGCTAAGTGGTTAGCCCTTTTGCCTCACAGCGCTGGGGTCATGAGTTTAATTCCCAACCATGGCCTTATCTGTGAGGAGTTTGTATGTTCTTCCCGTGTTTGTGTGGGTTTCCTCTGGGTGCTCTGGTTTCCTCCCACACTCCAAAAACATACTGGTAGGTTAATTGGCTGCTATCAAAAATTGACCCTAGTCTGTGTGTCTGTCTGTCTGTGTGTGTGTGTGTGTGTGTGTGTATGTTAGGGAATTTAGACTGTAAGCCCCAATGGGGCAGGGACTGATGTGAGTGAGTTCTCTGTACAGCGCTGTGGAATCAGTGGCGCTATATAAATAAATGGTGATGATGATTGCTACCGTATTAATATTAGCTATATTAGTAGTATTTAAACCTCTATGAGACTGTCTGGTACATAAGCATATGAGAATATCTGCTGTGTTGTCTGGTATAATAATAACGGGGACACCTTTTATTTGCTGACTGGTTAATAATATATCAACATGTCTGGATGTATATTAATATAGTCACCATTTATGGATGTATAACAATAATGTGTGTGGATTGGGCTGAACATTAGATTACCAGGTCCAAACCCGTTGCCATGCTTAAATGCCCCATTTGGACTTAATCAGGATTAGATTTTTGTCCATAAAAAAAATAATAATACAACTAGTACAACTGCATTATGGAAACATTTTTCTGTGGTGACTTTTTGTTTCAACACTGAAGCTTTCTCAATGATTCATAGTCAATTGTACAGCTGAAATGATTACTATTGCTTTATTTTCCAGAACTGTGAATGTTATGCTGAGAACGTCAGTGAAATTTCATTTAATTCTGTAAATCATTCAGATGCATCTCTATATACGAACGCTATTACTCGTAGGGACAATGGGCAATACTACAATGTTTCCACAACAACAAAGCTAAAAGTAGAAGGTAATGGAAGTGTACTTGAAGACTAAGTAAAGTTTAGATAATAGTCAATATTTCATAAATGTATTGCATAGATCTACATTTTAGGTTCATTTGATTTGTATCAGAACAGGTAATTTGTTCATTCTTTAAAGTTGGTTACATGTACATAAGCATGAGATGAAGCTGATGGTGAAAAAACAACACGTAGCCAATAAAAGCAATAGAATAGTAAAAGCAGAAAAAAAGTATTTAGCTTAGCTAACTCATGCATTTTTACGAGTAGACAAATTTGAAATGGAAAAATCAATGCAAACAAACAACCAATTTGAGCATCTGACCATTAAAAGCATTATAGATTAGTGATGTGAGGGTTTGGTCAATCTGTTGTGGGAAAATTGTGGTGTCAATCCCACCTCTATATGAAGCAAAGATCATAAATTGAACTTGCTTCATATTGGTTTATTTAATCAATTCAAGTTATAATAATCAATTTCAATTCAAAATATTGAGAACAAAAAAAGAATTTGTTCCATTATAAGTTAAAAAAAAAATAGATCTTACATTAATTTCCAGGCAAACTCTTTTTTTTCTACTCTTACATATTTACTATAAACTATGTGGGTCTAGATTTATCATGTTACTTGTAAAGTGCGGTTCAATTTTATGTGCGGTTATTAGTTCTGCACATAGGAGTTTTCATTCTAGTGTAATGCAACGGACTAGATTTATATAGGTGTAATGGGTGTTATAGTGAGAAATAGTGTCTACATCATTAACTTGTGCTAAACTCTGACCCGTGCATGTCACTTCTTTCCATGTGGGCGGCATAGGCACGGCAGCATAGAGATCAATGGATAACTATATCATAAGGAGGTTTCTCACTTTCCATTTGGGACCCAACAAGAGAATACTCTTGTGTGGACAAGCATGAAGCTGAAAAACCACACCATTATTCTGTTTGTTTGCAATAAATGGAGGCTGTACACTAGCAAACCAGAGGTAGGAAAAAGTATGGGTAGAAAGATAAACTATAGTAATCAACAAAAAGTAGGTGATTTCCAAATACAGGATGGTAGAATAATTACAAAAGAGAATATTTCAGCCAACACTAGATAAAAAAGATATAGAAAATATATAAATCCAAAAGTTAAAACATTGTGCTGGGTATGTTTTTATATTCGGGAATATAAACTAACATTAGCAGCTGCGGTATACAATGATTATATCAATAGACAATGAGCTTTACTCACACAAGCATCTTGAAAAATAATGCAATGGTTAAAGCTTGATCAGTTGCTAAATTATTATGGTGATAGGACATTTAGAGTAAGGAACAAGTCCATTTTCAATTGGACAAACCATGTTGCACATGCAATGCAGGGGGTGCAAATGCACTTTATTTCTTTTTGTTTAAGGGAAAACTACTTTGCATGTAGCACAAAAATTTAGAGTTAAGCTTTGACACAAACCCACCCAACTCTAAATCTACCCCATGTTGTGCAAAATGGTCTTGCCAGGGTGCAAAATATCACATTCTGGACTTGATGCATCAAGGAATGCAAAGTGAGTGCAATGTGCGGTTTTTAAAATTGAAAGTAAATTGCAGGCACATAGGCCCGTATTTAATCACAAGAGAATCTCAAGAAACATTTCTAGTTGAACACAGGTAAGTACTCTCTGCCTATATAAAATATGCAGACAGAATTGCAGGATATGTACAATGCATCTCTATATGTAGAACACACAGATAAAAAAAAATATTAAATACATTCACACATTTACACTTAATATAATCATTCTTAAAGTACATTTAAAAAAATGTTTTTTATTTTTTGTATGACTTCTCCCCACCCCTTTCTGCCCTTGAAATTGTAGGCTTTTGTTAGGTTCCCTTGAGCTCAAAGATTAGTTGCATGTGCTTGCATTCACTGACCGTTTGTGAGTATCTGCAGAACAATTATATGCAAATACGGCACATATCAAGATTTATGTTCCTTAATAATTCAGGCCCTCTATGTGGATTTAAACCTTTTTAAGAGCAATTACATTAATTAATGATTTATTGCACCTTTGGTTCCCAATTACTATCAAAATGTGTGGTAATATATTTAACACTACTTTGATTTCATTCTAAATATTATTTCAGCTGACTAATGTGGTTACAGTATAATAATAACTTGAAATTAATATGTTGATTTTCCTTTAACATAGGTAAAAAAGAAAGTGTAAGGCCTAAGATACATGGGGTTGAGAAGGTTGAAACAAGAGAAGTAGAGTTGGGTATGTACCATTTGTCGTCATTTATTAACTGTTGTCAGTCATTAGGAGAAACGTAGGTATATTTTATTATGGTCCTGTCAGCCTTCCTTCAATGGTTCTGGTCTTTACAAAGAGCAAGTAAAGCCACTTTTGACAATGATACATTGTCTATGAAATGACATATATTAGTAAGCTATATATAGTACCTGAAATAACTGATATGTTTATGTTTAGCCAAATCAATCCAGTATACTGTCTGTTGTACTTAGTTGAAAGCAGACACGGTTTAGGAATATGGTGGTCCTCTATGTAGCAGCACATGAAAGCTAGAGCTTCTGTGATTGGCTAGCACTTCTCCAAAGTAACAAATTGTACAGGCTTCTAAATGATGGATTCATATACAATGGCATTTGACAATCAATGTCACAGCAAGCATAACTTATATGATATGTGTTATTAGATATTGTTTTTATCATATATTTGATCACATTAGGACAATATGCAAAATATGGTAGGTACTACAGTAAGACTGTACAGTGAATGTTTTATTTCAAGCTTTGATGTAATCAGGTCACTTAGAATAAGTCAGGAACTTTTCCTTAATAGCAGCCAGTAAGAGAGATGGACTCTGAAATAAGTCATATTAAAGGATAGATGAATCCCTACTTCTCTAAACCTAGCAATAAACTTACAAACACGCACTAAAACCCAACCCACTGTACTTTTATATTGCATGCCAATTACATGTATTTAAAATAACTTGTGTTGTGACTAGTTCAAACATTTTAATTTACCAAACCATTTCTCCAGTAAAGCGCTATTTAAATGTTAATTACAGCTGAACTAAATGTAGTAATATAAGATGCTTTTAACTTGGAAAATACTCAAATTTTCACTTGTTCTCACATGCGCATATCCCCCCAGACTGGCCAGGCAAGGAGGTAACTTAAGCCGTCGCCGAGGCAGCTGAGTATTGATTCAACCGCCTCCATCTCCAAGATTTTAATCATTAATCATGGTGATAGGTGGTTATTGCTGAGGTAGAAAACCAGCCCTATTGCTATGTATTAGTAAATAGACCCCTAAGTGAGATGCTGCTGATACTCAAGTGAGCCTGAGTTTTGTGAGGGAGACTCTGAAATACAGAGAGAGAGGCCGGTGATAAAGTACAGAATCAGGGGTGTTAAGATTGAGTCTCAGTCAGGGCAGGATGCTGCTAACCTGTAACATGTGAACTAAGGAGTGTTTGCATGGGAGCTCTCTCTGAGAGGCATTCAGGAGGCTCTAGACCAATGATGGGCAACCTGATACACTGCAGAGGCTGCACAAAAAACCCTCTAACCTTCGAAAGGGCCACACATTACCTTTAATCTCGGTAATAAGTTAAATGAATGCATTTAATCAAAGAAATATACAGTGATTTGTAATAACATATCAGCAGGCATTTTAAACAAGTGTTACAAGCTATAACAAACAAATGTAATAATAAAGCAGGAAAGAGCTGGGGGCCACAGGTAAAGGCTCGGAGAGCTCCATTTTGCCCATCACTGCTCTAGACTGCATTATAGTACCCCAAATGTAGCCAAGAGCAGAGTGAAGTGTAGCTGATAATGGGAGGTGTATGAGTACACTGGCATAAAAAAATAAGAAGTGAGAATGCGGGACAATTCTATTATTTGAGAGTTTCAGCTCTTATCCAAAGTGAAACTACTGTTCATTTCAGGGGCAAACTCAAGATTTCTAGAGGGGGATTCCAAATGCTTTGGAGGGGGCCAGTCCATGGCATGAATAGCACTTTACAAGTGCTAGTCAGTTTATGCAATTTTATAAACATATATTAATGGCAGATGGATTGGCAGATGCCTATTAGATTATAAGAGATGTCAGCAGATGTGAATAAGGAGGAAAACACGAGTATTAAACAATGAAACATAGAATTTGGCAGCAGATAATTTGACAGCAGATAAGAACCGCTTGGCCCATCTGGTCTGCCCATTTTTTTATTAACCTATGGTACCTTAAACCTTACTTGATCCCTTATTGTTTATAAGGATATTCTTATGTCTAACCCAAGCATGTTTAAGCTGCTCTACTGTATTAGCCTCTACCACCTCTGATGGGAGGCTATTCCACTTATTCACTACCTTTTCTGTGGAGTAGTTTTTCCTAAAATTTCCTCTGAACCTACTTCCCTAAAATTTCAGTGCATGTCCTCGTGTTCTATTACTTCTCTTCCTTTGAAGAATGTTTCCCTCCTGTACCTTGTTCAAACCCTTGATATATTTGAAAGTTTCTATCATGTCCCCCCTTCCTCTTCTCTGCATCAAACTGTACATATTAATATCTTTGAGTCTTTCAGGGTAAGTTTTGTACTGTAGGCCATGTACCATTTTAGTTGCCATTCTTTGTATAGTCTCTAATGTATTTATATCCTTCTGGAGATATGGCCTCCAGAATTGAACAGAGTATTCTAGATGAGGGCGTACCAATGACCTATTCAGTGGCATTATTACTTCTTTCTGTCTGCTACACTACAGAATGCAGTTCTGTGCACGTCTAAGTAGGATGAGTGCAAAGCATCACGATGACAAGGATGATGATTATTATTATTATTAGGATTTTTCAATTACTCTTCAGTATTGATAGCATACTGTCAACATCTTCAACAACACTGCCACATATCACTTCTTCACTGAAGTTGTCATTTAGAGGTTACAGTAATTTTACATTGTCAGTTTTAATCATACTTGCCAACTCTCCCGGAATGTCCGGGAGACTCCCGCATTTCTCGAGAGTCTCCCGGACTCCCGGGAGAGTGTGGCAACCTCCCTGATCTGCCAATTTCACTTCCTAGTGAAGTGGGCAGAATTAGGTCCAAATCATCGCGATTCACCGGGAATCGCGGCGTTTGGCCAAAATGACGCGATTTTCGGAGCCCCGCCCCCTACACGCCCACCTTCCCCTGCAGGCTCCCGGATCATACTTGCCATAAGTTGGCAAGTATGGTTTTAATTTTAAATTGTTATATATTATTGTTAGACAATTAATAGTTATCTTTGTCAGTTATCTGCTTTCACATGAAAAGACCTCTAGTCTGACACTAAAGGTGGCCCCACAGGTTGGTCCTACCCTTGCATGACAGGATGACTGTCCAGTATGGCACACACATTGGAAGTACATTTACGGTTGGAAGTTAAGTACGATCATAATGCCTTTCATGCTATAATGGAGATGCCATGTTTCCACGTTTATGGGGCAATAAATCTAGATTTTTTTTAAGCAATTTACATGTTGGATATTTTTTTTGCTGCATTATGTACACTACATTTTTTATTTTTTGCTGTAGGCTCATGGAGTGCTACATATTTATTTTTTTCTTTAACAGCATGCTAATTTAAAATGTAAGTGTGCATCTCTCATGCCACACTTCTTTAGCAAGCTGCACAGGAGAAACGGTTGAATTTAGGTAAGCGATTCCATTTGAATAAATGTAGATATTAGCTGCATCTAACTTGGACAAACGTGAACTTTACAGAGCTAAACTCTCTCTTCAGAGTGAGAAGTAACTTTGTTTTAGCAATACCCCTTTGTAGTATATGTGTGTCAGGAACCAATGTCTGCAGGTGCACAATCTAATCTGTCCATGAGCGATTCACATTGTCTTCACAATTTAATAATCTCCTGATGATTGTTGCTATCATTTAGAATATTTATTGATAATTACTATTTTTAGAAATATAGAACAAATAAAATCTTTTCAAAATTGTAATTTATTTTAAAAAAATATATAGTTTAATTATTAAACACTAGCGCCATTTACTGTACATGTCTCACAATTACCAGGGAAATCACAGCTGTGTCCCTCTGTCTGTTGGATACTCACAGTCCACCCTCTATATTGAGAGCACAGCCAATGGACCACCTCTCCCACGTCATAACCAGGCCAATTTTGATAATGTACGCACATTAAGAAAATCTAGTGAAGAATGTGGTGTTAAAGGAAGCTATGCACCACAATTGGGTAGAAGTGGGGAACATTGTGAAGCGGATGGTTTGTGGGTGCCATGACTGTCCTATGCGAGTGGGGCACCTAGTATCCTGTTGAATATAGAATTACTGTGGACCGTGGATGCATGGTGGACACCAGCTGCAGTTACTGCAGTGTCCCAGCATGCCATATTGTTGTTATAGTATGCTGGGACATATGAGTCAAGGTTTATTATAGCATAGATATTTTTATTAGACTTTATTATGTTTCTGATTTATATATGCTGGATATAGAAATACAGTAGTGGAAACATGCATCAACATTTCACAATAATTTTATACTCACGCCTCCTCCACAGGCTGACCATGCTCCTTCAGCATCGTGCATGGTGTTATGTGGGTCCCTACCATTGGTTTCCTTGGTGGACCCGTCATTCTTCAGTCCAACACCATTTAATGTATAGGTAGTACTTGTTTCTTCATTGAACCACATGTGCCATTTATTTTCTGTAGTGAATTAGGGCCTGATTCATTAAGGCGTGCAAACCAAATGTATTGTGCTTTATTTTTTTAAATGCACGGAATTCGGGCATATGCACATCCATATTCAACTACAAGCAGATCTGCAGAAAATGTCTCTTATTGAATACAGATCTATGTACACTCTACTCTGACAGACATTACAAGATATGTCCAATACACATGTGGAATATAAAGTCTCAGCAGAACACACAGAAAAAAGTACTCAGTTATTGGTATTTGTTAATAATGTAGTCAAATATATAAATAAGTGTGTTATGACAATCCTAACAGCCCAGGTAAGTAAGTGAGGGGAACTATCTCATAGTTAAGCTACTACACTTGGGGCTACTCTTGATTTTTAGCTATATATAGAGATATAGGAACCAATCTTTTGTAATTTGGTCTGCTCTATTATTTCATGTATCACTATTATATGATACTTTTCATGCCGTTTGTCTGGGAACTTTGTTTTAATACACAACACACACTTTCAATCATTTTTATATATTTTGCTGCTTTTTAATACAAATTCATTAAAAGTTATATTTTATTATTTGTCACGTCATTTGGTATGGTTCCTCTAATAACATATAACTCATTAGGGACTGGAGTGCCTCTTTTGTTCTTTTCTCTGGCTTTACTTCCTATTAACATATAAGAGTGCTCCCTACCTATTTTGTGAGAATGATATTAAATCATTAACAATAGAGTACAAGTCCTGTAGCTGTGTGTGACCATTCTCCTTTGTGTTTGTACACTATTTATAACAACATATCCCTTTACCATAGCCAGCTATCTACCTATGTACTACATTTTCCTACAACTACCACTACTTTTATCTGTTATCTGGCACTGTATCAAATTAAAAGTACTGCATAAAGATGTCTGCTGGTGAGTAAAGTGCTTGGAAAGCGAAATGAAGGGAAGCTTAAAGACTAATGCTAAATATCTGTACTTATTTATGTTTGGATGTTTTGTACCTTCCACATTCTCTATATTCTTTGAATTGTTTATGATTTCCTTTTTATCAAAAGGCATGGTACAATTTTGAACTGATTGCATGTTTAATTTAATACTTAGGGCAAAATCTGAATATTACATGTGAATCTACAGTTGGTAATCCAGATTCTGCAAGTTTCTACTGGATAAAAACGGCCAAGAATAAAGAGGGCAATCTAGGTGACATCTTCAATGACTGTTCTGATCAGGTTATCAATACAACATGCATCACGAAGCAGATGTAAGTGTTATAAGTTCGATAATTACTAGCTCTGTGTCTATTAGTTAATGCATTTAATGGAGGCTTAGAAAAATACAAGGATATTTGACATGTAAAATTACTTGACTATAATGCATTCTGACTGTTTAGTATTAGTACATTAAGTTGACTATTTTTATTTTCTATTATTATCATTATTATTATTATTATTGTAGATTTGTAAGGCACTACTGTGCTCCACAGCATTGTGCAGTAGGGGAAACAGAACATAAATAAAACAGGGGCATACTAGTTAGACAAAATAAATGCAGACTTGAAAACAAAGGGTATGGAGGGCCCTGCTCATGAGAGAGCTTACATTCTAAGTGGAAGAGGGCACAGCTGAAACAAGAGGAACAAGTGTGGTTTAGAGCGGAGACTAAGACAGTTGAGAGGGTGCATTAATGTGGGTAGTATCATTAGGGATAAGGTGAGCTCTAATAAAAAATGGGTTTTCAGAGAGCGTCTAAAGATTTGAAGGCTGATTGGGCATGGTTACGCATTCCATAAGTGGTTAGCAGCACGGGAGAAGTCATGTAGGTGCAAATGAGAGGTGGTTACCAAAGACAAGACACAGTGTAGGTCAGAGGTAGATCTAAGAGAGAGGAAGATCAGTCTTGCAGCAGCATTTAGAATGGATTGAAGGTGGGATACATAGGTGAAGGGAAAAGCAAATAGCAGGAGGTTGCAGAAGTTAAGACAGGAGATGAGAGCATGGATATGGGTTTTGATAGCATGTTGGGTAAGAAAAAGATGTATTCTGGCAGTGTTTTGAAGGTGGAGTCGACATGACTGGAAAAGAGTCTGGATGTGAGCAATAATGCAGAGGGCTGAGTCAAGTGTGACACCAAGGCAGCAGGCTTGGGAGACTAAGAAAATTGTGAAGTTATTGGCAGTGAAGTGGTGTATCTGGGAGGAGGGGAGATGATAAGTTCTGTTTTAGACATGTTGAGCTTTAGGTAGCTTTGGGACATCCATCTGAAGAAGAGATTCCCCAGTTTTCCCCTAGAACCGCCACAAGTTGGGATGGATTTAGCTGCCGAGAACCCGCAGGTCCCGTCCCCCTGACCTGCCACTAGGTGTAACACATGACACTGAACACAGTATGAGAGGAAAAAAGCAACTGGCAGCAATCAGACAAACTGAGTCTGCATAGGTACACAAATGGTTTATAATAGGTTCTGGTGGCAGGTAGTGTATCAGAACAAGCCAGAGTCTGGTACACAGGCGGACTATGAGGTACAGAGTCAGGAGGCAGATGGATAGTCAGAATGGAGTCAGACTCTGGTACACAGGAGGGCAATGTGGTAGCAGAATCAGGAGGCAGATAGATTGTCAGTTCGGAGACAGGGTCTGGTACACAAGCGGTCAATAAACAGGATAGCAACATGGGGAGACGGGCACAGAATCCAAATAAGGACTGGGAGTCAGACAAGCTGAGACACTTGCTGCTCTGACACTGCTACAGTCTCAGAGTGAGGTTTATATACTCTGTAGAAAGAGTATGCCGCCTCTCAGCCACAATCACGTGACTGCCCAAACCAAGAAGTGCTGAGTTCTACACAGAGGGAGAGGAAATCAGCAACCCAGGGATGTGGAGCAGGCAAGTTTGTGACAGTCACACAAGATAGTACAGAAGGGAAGAGGTCAGGGAGAGAGATCTAGATTTGGGTGGTGTCCGAGGTAGTACTGGAGGTTGAATGTGCAAATTAGTTCCCTGAGAGAAGAAGTGTGTAGTGAAAAAATTAAAGGGTCAAGAACAGAGCCTTGTGGGATCCCAACAGATAAAGGGGATATATAGTGTTTATTGTAAAACAATTATGTAGCTCAGTTAGAGTAGGACACAGTTGTACACATTTGTCATACACAGAAAAAAAACTAATACAAAAAATTACATATTGTGTCAGACTTCTCAAGATGCGTCCAGCTCAAAAATAGTAGTCAGACGTATGTGAGGCATACCAGTGTGTATAACTACCTCAAAGATTAGTCCAGAGATGTGGCTCTACATTATTAGTAGTAAATGCATTACCCTATTTGCACACAATATACTAATGTAATGAAGTGACTTATACACAAGACAGAATTTTTTGTTGATTGTCATTAATAAATGTCAATGTTGCATTGTTATAAAATTTTATGAAATACAAACACCTCCACATCTGTTGTTTACTCTTTTGACAATCAGATAGGAATCTTCCACCCTATGTCCTAATGGAAATGTAATGTAGGTATTGTGAATAGATGGACACAATTGAAATAATATAGCTGCAAAGTTCATGATATATTTAATCATCTATCTATTTCCGCAGCGCTGTACAGAGAACTCATTCACATCAGTCCCTGCCCCATTTGATCTCACAATCTAAATCCCTAACATACAAACACACAGACCGAGAGAGTCTAAGGGCAATTTAATAGCAGCCAATTAACCTATCAGTAAGTTAATGATTTATGTAGGGGTCAATAATCAGACAGTCAGAAGTGGCTAGATAGTGATGCTGAGAGTCAACATCATTGAATATCATTGCACCACCCTTCAATACCCACAATAGATATGCCTCCAAAAAGGGATGTGTCCACATCAAATCATTTGACAATTACGAAAATATTGCCCTTAGTGTACAAAACTGACTGTCCCTGATATGGACTTATTTTGGTGAGCATAGACAGTACAGGAATGCGCATCTTAAACAAAAAAAAAAATGTGTATGTCCAACTACAAATGACCCCCTATATGCCCAAAGGTAGAGGAATACAAACAAACATTTCTGAATATCACAAAATTGAAATAAGTAAATAACTTGAATATGTAACACCACAATTTGATGAATTGGTGATACATGAAAATTAAACATATTTCATATTACAAATTATAGGAACGAAAAAAATATTACGTGCACTCACTTACACTTAATAAATATAAATATGGATGATATCTACTACCAATATAAATGTAAACTGGATAGCCCATATGGTGGGGATGAAAAAACCTTTGTTCTTAAATTAAAAGGTAAGTCATTATATTTCTTCATGTTTATGTTATCAATATAGTTTGCAATTTAATAGTGACTGTTCATCAGGGTTTTAGTCCTCACTATATACATTATCTCATAACCAGGCTGGGGACTGGTATGATACACTGGTCTTGCTGTTCATTCTCCATTTTTCTTTACATCTTTAAAGGCATGGCAATGTTTCCATTATCAATGGAAGTTATTTAGTGCAAGTAATAAAACACAGAGTTGAGGTGAAGGCAATACATCTGATGGTTTAAGGATCAATTAAAATAAGTGCATCATAATTTGAGCCCTTAAAGCAGCAATCCCACATAAAGCCTTTTTTTTTTTCTTTAAATAGAACTTTAAATACCCTAATCGGCATTGTTCTAAGCTGTCCTCCTACAAATCATTGTTTCCTTTCTCTCTTGGGGGTTAGCAAAAATGGCTGCCACAGGCTCACAGCTCTCAGCATGTTATTTAATGGCACATGGTGAAGAAAGGGGGGGTGTCACAGTGAAAACGTAGCTCAGGGGGGGGGGAATCAAAGCCTCTCTACTCACTACATGGTGTGACATGTGATTGTTGTTGCCCTGATAGTCACATAACAATGTAGAAATCTGCAGAAATATCAGAGTTAATAGCTGAAGAAACAAACCAAAGGGAAAAGGTAGTTACCAAGCTGCTTCTTACAGCCTGACACAGTGATTTACATAAAAAAAAAACAGCTACACTTCATATTATTTTCAAAATTAAGTACCCTATACAGTACATTGGGACAAATTCATTTCGGCGCAAGGTGCTGCAATATTTTTTTGGAACAGTCTATGGAGACACATTGTTTCATTATTTTTACCCAAATCTCTGCTCATTTTGCTTTGTGTCCTATAGAGATGCGAGAAGAAAATGAGCATAGATTTGCTACTGTACTGGCCGGCAATGCGCACAGTGAGATATCGAGGCAATGTCCGGTGGCACCTCACAGACAATTGAAGTTTTAGTTTTCTGTGGATTTATTCAGTTTCCCATTAACAAAGTGCAAAACTAAAATGTTATATTTCTAGTTGATAACAATTGTTACCAACAATTATAAAGTGTTTTTTTCTAAAAATATAGACAGTATTTACATCAATGCTTTTGCATAAGGCAGGTTAATAAAGACCTATTGTAATATATTCCCTGATACATTGCAGGTTGCATAGTTTATGGTTGTCATCCAGAGGGAAATAAAGAACTTTCATTGTTGAAATCTAGTGTTCCTTTTTGACAAAACAAAAATGATCATATTATATATTTCATACACAGTTTATACAGTCAAAATGCACAAACTCATAAATATCACAATGATGTATAAATCTGGACTTTAAATAGCTTACAAGCTAATCTTGGAATGTACAATACATACAGCTTTTTGTGTTTTAAACTGTGGCACTGAATGTTTTTTTGCATATGTATAATTATTTTAACTTTAGTAGGAAATCATATATTTTATTTCATAATTATTGTACTAATGGAATAACATTTCAGTAGGGTATCTTACAGAACGTGTGAAATATCTTCCTTTAATACATATGTTTAGATTACCTGCAAAGAACTGAACAGGTACTAATATCAGGGACTAGGAAATACAGCATCCAACTGCATCTTATGCTATTATACACTGCTCTATATGTCCAGAATCACTGTAAATAGCTTTGTGATATCATATGCTGATTTGCTTTGTCTTACTCGACTTAATGCCATGTGTGACACCATGCATCAGTGGAGATCAAATAAAACTTTTGACAATAAAATATATGTCTGTTTTTTTCAACAGAGAAGAATCGTGACATTTCTAAGAGAGTCTTCGCAACTTCAATAATTGCATCTGTCACTTGCTCTGTCATTATTGTATTTCTAGTTATTTTGTGCATTATGTTTAGGATACAAATTGTTTTATTATATCGTGGTATAACAAGACTGGATGAGACCATTGGAGGTGAGTGCCACAGCTTTTAGTTTTAAGACTTGACTTAACATTGTAATAATGAATTAATAGTATTTAGTTTCCATTGCAAACAATAGCTAGAAAAAGTAAGTAGCTTTTGAGGCAGAAAGTAATATTAGATTATCTCAAAATCTTACTGTCACTTTACAATTCTTGAAGGGGTTATGTAGAGTTGGACACAAAGTGCAGTATACAGCTTATAATTCGCTTTTTACTTCTGTGCATGCACAAACAGCACTAGCTACATTTGCACCCATATGAAGACTAAGTTGCATCTTGCACTTACGACCGCTTGTAGCTACTTACTATTGAAGAGGTGAATAGGGGGTTGAGGGAGTGTATAAGCATAGCCAAAATACATTATGGGGATGTTGGAGCAAATGCGATTTATGTAGACTGAAACTCAGACACACATGCTCTGTCAGGAGACGGTAAACTTGTGGGTGCTTGACCATTAGTGTAAGTTACAAACTGATATTAATGATGATCCAGCTCCACATTCCGGTGTAAACTCTGTCTTTTTTTCGGATGCAATTTACATCTGCGATTTTAGACCGAAATTGCTTCAAATACAACATGAGGCCCTTTCTGAGGAAAAAAAGAGTGTGTTCAATCCACCACATTAAATAGAGCATACTTGCCAATTTTCCTCGTTGGCTTTAGGGAGATCCCGGGGGAGATGGGCGTGCGGAGGGCATCATTTTGGCCCCCTAAATGATTGTCACAATTTTGGCCAATTACAGCAGGGGGCGGGGCTAAGATGGTGCAATATTTGCATCATTAAATCCCACCCCCGTCACTTATCTATTGCAGAGGACGAGAACCGGGAGGTTGTCCTGCTCTTCCGGGAGCCCGGGAGGTCTCCCAGAAATATGGGAGGCAACTATGCATTAAAGAAAAGCAGCTAATGAATCTATAGAGACTGAAGTGTATTTTACATTTCTGTCTCCATTATTGACGTCATGTTGTCTCTCCTGTCAGTTTTTGATTAAATGTTGGTCTCCATGAAAATGGGCACCTCCATAGGCATCAATACATGGACATAGGACACAATTTCTGAACTGTGTCATCATGCCGCAGATGGCAAAGCCAATCACGTCTTGTACTGGCTCAGCATCAGGGAGAATGCCAGACTCTTCAGGCAGTGAGGGAGATCACCCCTATTTCAGGGAGTCTCCCTGACATTCAGGGAGAGTTGCCAAGTATGAAATAGAGTATCTCTGCAATCATGGCACAATATAAAAAAAAATTTTAGGCAGCAAATTTCATCTAACAGTAACAAATCTTTATCTTTATTAGAGATCTTATACTTTTGGAACTTTGAAAAGTGGCAATAACTTTGTAATTAATATCAGATACTTCTATCCCACCACAAAAAGTACAAGATCTCCTATGCCAATACATCACTGTAGGTAGTAAAAGTTTTATTTAGGTATATACACATTAAAATGGTGACATAGCTTTGTTAATACTATAGGTTGTCTGAGACTTGAAGCCACTTTCATTGTAACCACTTTATACAAGGCTGCTAGTTTCTAAACAAGGCCAAAAAACGAGACATCACAAATGTGTTAATACAGTTGTAGTATAAACACTCTCACATCTGTTAGACCTGTTAGTCATCAATGGTATTGCTTATAATATCAATGTGTACTGCAGTTTTGTACTTTTGTTGCTGCTCCATTTTCTCTGCTTGAATATTTATAAAACTCCTGCCATAGAGTCAGCTGGGAAGCCTAATCTCTCCTATTGCACAGCAGATGGGGAATCAATCGCTTAGAAAAAGTGAGCAGTAGGGAGCTTAAGTAGGCATTAAATCTCTTGCACTGACTACATAAAGAGTGGAGAGTCCCTAATATTAGCTTTAGCCAATATATGAGAGTATACAATAAAGCGTGAATTAAAGAAAGTTGTGTTTCTTTATACTATGTTGCACAATAAGATAATAATTATGTGAAAAGAGGAACAACAAGATTTCACATATCATCCATAATGGCAATCATGTCACTTACCTATTTGGTAAAAGTTAAATATCTAGTCATCTATAACTGCTAATGCAACAAGGATTTATATGGAAAGAAATAAACCTTTGGTCCTTGTATAATAACTAATATAAAAATCCATGCTTGCCAACTTCTTGCAACCGGCGTCCGGGAGCTGCTGGGGGGAGGTGGGTGTGCGGGCGACGGAGCTCAAAAAATTGCATCATTTTGGCCCCACCCACGTGACGAAATGACGCAAACGTCTTTTTACAGTCGGGGGCAGAACCAAATGCTGCGATTCTCAACGCATTGCGGCATTTTGGATCTAATTCTCCCCACTTCACTAAGAAATGGGCAGATGCGGGAGGCTGCCATACTCTCCCGGGAGTCCGGGAGACCCAGCCGGAATCCGTGAGTCTCCCAGACATTCCGGGAGAGTTGGAAAGTATGATAAAAACACTGCTGTTTTACCCACTGTGAAAACAAGCTGACGACTGACTAAATGTGCTTTGTTTTGCTTCATCTCAATCAACACAGCTAGAATGCATAATCAGTCATTTTTTTTTCAACCTTTATAACTGTATGAAACTTTATTCTACTAATAATTTCCTGTGCTCTAGAGTGTTTCTGAGTTTCAGGTAACTCTAATAATAGCATCTTAGAAGGTAGAAACCTTCCTGCAGTTGTTGAAAAACGTTCATTACTGAGTAGATGCAAATATAATAGGTGTGAACCTTCTAACAATGAATACTGTACACTTGTTAATTTAGTGAGCTCCAAATATTCTGGATAATGCCACAGGCATGTGATTACATTGCATTTATTAAGCATACTTTTTGAATCAGTGCTCTAAGCATTAATATATGATATTATTTATTTTGTAAACTGATGATGACAAAATATTACTAGCCATTAATATTAACTCGTCCAATTTGTCATCACTGCAAGATATCTAATGTATTTGGATAAGAAGAAAAAAAATATGAGTTGGTGATGCTAAACCCCAAATCTTACTAGTTTTTTTTTTTATAATTTTTTATTTTCAGTGGTCAATCAAGAAACTACAGACAGCAAAACGATAACACTGTGTAGCATGCACAGTAAAATCACAACAGTTATTGTGGTGTATCGCATATTAGGAAACCTTTAGACAAAAATGACCGGTTTTTACATTTTTAAAGAGTAATATAAAATGGGTGTAGGAACAAAAGGGATTGTGGGGGAGGGGTGAGGGGGGTAGGACCACAGAGATAAGCACTGTAAGTATTTAGAGGATAACTAGGGTGTGTTGAGCCTATAGCAGAGGGGGAGATATGTGTCGGGAAGAGTTAGGGTCATCGCACATGGGTCAGGTCGGAGGACGTGGAGCGTTGAGGGGGGAAGGTGTGTTCCACGGCTAGCCATGGAGCCCAGACTTGACTGAAGACGTGGCCTCTATCGTGGAGGTAGTACGTAATCTCCTCCATAGCGGCCACGTGCCAAATCTGCTTCTTGAGAGCCAAAAGGGATGGAGGTGAGGTCTTTTTCCAATTAAGGGCTATGAGTGATTTGGCTGCTGTCAGGATGTGGGCAGTTAATTTCTTGGAGAATTTGTCCAGGTCTTGGGGAGTGTAACATAAAAGAAATATCCAGGGATCTTTCGGGATAGGAGCTTCAAAAAGGGTATTTAGGAAACTATGGACTGAGTCCCAGAAGGTGGTGATAATCGGGCAAGACCACCAAATATGAAACATCGTACCCCTTTGGCCACAGTCCCGCCAACAGCAGGGCGAGGAAGAGGGAAACATTCTATGGAGTCTTGTGGGAGTGTAATACCAACGGTAATAAATTTTGTAAGAGGTTTCCTTGAGTTTAGTTGATATGGAGCATTTAGCTATCCCCAGTCTCATGTCCTCCCAAGCCTCTTCATCCGGGGGAGGACCAAGGTCCTTTTCCCACTCGTCTTCATGAGGGTTTGGAGAGGGAAGGGCAGAAGTGAGAAGAATGCTATATATTTGAGAAATCATGCCCTTGTCCAAGGGATGTTTTCTACAAAGAGATTCAAATGGAGTAAGGTCCCTAAGAACATAGGTTGGTGGCAGGGATCGCAAGAAATGATTAATTTGGAAGAATTCAAAGGGGCTGAGGATTTGGGACGGGGATTGGGGTTGGAGATCCGCTAGCGAAAGCCAGCGGCCCTGTTTGGAAAAATCTACTGGAAATTTAAGCCCTGCACGAGACCAGTTACGGTGGGTTGTAGAGGCAGATCCAGGAGGGAACACCGGGTTATGCCAGATGGGGGTTAAAGGAGATATTGCAGTTGAAAGTTTTAGTTTGAAGGAGTTGGAGTCCCAGAGCATAGCATCAAATTTGATAGAAGGCAGTGCTCTAACAGCAGGGGGGCGACGGGCGGGAGATACGCCCCAGAGAGAGGAGAGATCGGGCAGGGTTAGATGGGCCGATTCTATATCAAGCCATGCAGTGGAGCCAGAGGGAGCGTAGGAGGCAACGATTTGTGAAAGGTGGGATGCCAAGTAGTATAATTTGATGTCGGGAAGGCCTCTTCCTCCTCCAGGGATTGGTCGTTTTAAGATATTGGATGAGACTCTAGGAGGTCTATGGTTCCAAATAAAGCGGGTGAGGGCCTTCTGGATGTTGGCAAGGAAAGAGGCAGGGACAGCTACCGGAAGGGTTTGGAAGAGGTACAGCCATTTGGGGAGTATGTTCATTTTGACAGCTATGATCCTGCCCAGCCACGAAATAATAAGGCGGTTCCAGGAGGTCAGGTCTGATTGCGTCTTGGAGAAAAGGGGTAGGAAATTCTCACGAAAGAGGAGGTCATAGCGAGAAGTGAGGAAAACCCCCAGGTATTTGATCTTCCTGTTCTGCCATTTGAAATTAAAGTTAGCCCGGAGGAGCTCGGTATCCCGAGGAGAAACGTGAAGCAGCATGGCCTCTGACTTGGTGTAGTTTATCTTATAGCCCGAAACATCGCTGTAGTTCTGAAGGATGGCATATAGGTTGGGCAAGGAGATCCCCGGTTGGGTAAGTGATAGGAGGATATCGTCTGCAAAGAGTGAGATCTTGGAGTTCGTATTACCCACCTTGACCCCCTGTATGCTAGGATTAGACCTAACTTGGGAAGCCAGAGGTTCAATTATCAGAGCAAATATCAGAGGGGAAAGGGGGCAACCCTGTCGTGTTCCATTTCGAATGGAGAATGATTCTGAGGGAGTGCCATTAACCAGGACTTTAGCAGTAGGGGTGGTGTATAATGCTAGGACGCCAGTGAGGAAGTCGCCAGCGAAGCCGAACGACTCAAGAGCCGCTTTCATAAAGTCCCAAGAGATCCTGTCAAATGCTTTTTCAGCATCCAGAGAGAGCATAATAGTTGGGGATCTCCTGGAATTTGTAATATGGATGATGTCAATGGCACGTCTGGTATTGTCCCTCGCCTGGCGTCCCGGGATAAACCCTACTTGGTCATACTGGATCAGAGAAGGGAGGAAGGCATTCAGACGGTTTGCTAGGATTTTGGCATAAATTTTCAAATCGAGATTGAGGAGAGAGATTGGCCTGTAGCTAGCACAGTGGAGCGGGTCTTTACCGTCTTTAGGGATAACTACAATTTTGGCCTCCAGCATCTCTGATGGGAGAGGGTCACCTTGGAGAGTGTTGTTATAAAGGGATTTGAGATGAGGGGCCAACAAATCAGAAAATTTCTTGTAGTATGCGGCCGTGAAGCCGTCAGGGCCTGGGGATTTACCACTTTTTTGTCCCTTGATGGCTTGATGGATCTCGTCTGTCGAGATCTCTTCATTGAGAAGTGAAAGGGCTTGGTGGGATAATTTAGGTAGCTTGGCTTTGGCAAGAAAGTCAGTGATCAGGGCGGAGGGGGTTTTCAGTGTTGGGGTGGAAGCGGGAGCCAAATCTTACTAGTTTTAGACCATTTAAATAACTCATCTTCTTGGATATTTACCGCTCTATCGAGGATGGAAGAGGAGAGTATGTAAATAAGTTGTGTCAAAATCACTTACTTGCTGATTGGGATACATACCACTGTAATCAAAAGCTGTTCGTATTGACGGAAACGTAGCTTTCTCAATGCAAAATTAGCTCTAAAGAAAATATTGGCTGCAAGTTCAATACAATAAACAGTAACTTTTAAACTATAAGTGCACTACAGAAAATTGTACCGATGTTTTAACAACATAAAGATAACCCTACTATAGCATTGTTTTTTTATTTTTTAATATTTTAGGTGATTATACTCTTTTTATGGTATAAGGCAAGCTATATAACGTAATACTGTTTTATTTATCCAGATGGAAAAGAGTACGATGCTTATCTGTCCTTTGAAGGTCTTTCTAGTCCTGAAGCAGAAGAAAGAGATTTTGCCTTCCAGACCCTTGCTCCAATTTTGGAAAACTGTTTTGGTTTTAAACTGTGCATTTTTGAGAGAGATGGTGTCCCAGGAGAAGGTGATAATGAGTTTCTCCTATTGTTATTTTCTTAATTGATTTGTACATAACACTATGCAAATAATGTGCAATAAGTGTAATTTGCAAACAATGTGAAAGTACAGCATATATGTGAATGCTTGGTGCATTTTCATCTTATTTAATGCTTAGATACATGGGTTCTCCTGTGAAGATGACGAATATTGTTCGGAAACAAATATTGTTACTTCTCATAGGAAGAATTCAGTGGAAATGGACAGATTGGTAATTTTGCAAACAAATGGTTGAGACGACACAGTTTGTGAAGTCTTGCTGGTTTAGTGGGTGTTTCCTGAAAATGAAGTTACTTAATTTCTGCATGTCTCCCAAGGTGGCAGTTGTGGATCACTGGCCATTTCTTTCATTATATGTTTTGCACCATCTAGGTACACCACTAGTACAATTAAAACAAGTAATGGAACAAATACCACAAGCTCTGATGTCTGCTTACTCTCATGAGTAATTTATGACATACTGTAGCTGAAGTACCAATAAGCAGTGTTTTAAAGCTTCAACCCCATGAAAAAATTGTGAATGTTAATATAAATCTGTATGAAGGCACATAGAGGGGTATTTAGAATCGCATGTATTTGCAAGCATGCAAAGTTGTGTGCATGCAAATATGCATGGACTCAAATAAATACACTGCCCAGAGTTGGAGCTGCATTGCCCTTAGACACAGCTGAACTCTAAATATTGATATAACCAATGACAATAAAATGTTAAAGGTAGCACTCTCTCCAATAGCACTGCAGCTCCTATATTAGATGGCAAAGATAAAGGCAGAAAAAGGAGCGCAAATAGCTGCGGATATAATGACAAACAAAGAAGAGAAAAAAACATAGATCAAAAATGGCAATGTTTACACTCCTTTCCAATTGTGAGCAGCACTTCCAGTAAACCTTTCCCTCAACCTCACTACCGCTTACCCTACCTCTTGATGTCTCCGTAAGGTGATGTGTCCAGGTTGTTCCTCCGGAGCTTAAAAGCACACACGTCTCCTCTATGTTTGCAGCAATGTCTGTACAGCTTCTCTCTGCGGTGGTTCCTGTTACTATGATATGCTGGATAGGTCAAAAAGATGCAGTCAGTTCAATGCGTTTCATCCACTGGGGACTTTGTCAAGAATACTGCTGCATTGTTCATTCTTCTTAATTGTTTAATTGCTTGATTAAAATAACTATTAAACATGTGGAGATAAAACTCAAATGGTAATGTTGTCATATATCTGACACAAACAACTGAAAAATGAAATATATAGTTATAAAAAGAGGGGAAAAAAGGCAAAAAAAGAGAAAAAAAAAGAGAAATATAAAAAGAGAAATATAAAAAAAGAGAAATATATTTAAAAACAAAACAAAAAATTCCAAAAACCACCACTTCTTTGAATGAAATATAAACTTATTCAGTATATCAATCTAAAAGGGTTGCAATACTAAACCCATAAAATCTTATAGAAATTGGCTAAGCTCAAAATCCAGATTTAGTCCATGTGAAGCGCAGGTTTTCATATAAAATATCCATCTGGATTCAGACCTAGAAATTTTTTTTATGTAATCCCCTCCTCTCCAATCTGGTCTAATATGTTCCACTCCCCTGAATTTAAGACCTTTAGGATCTTGGTTATGCACTCTGCAAAAATGGTCTGATATGCTGTGGGTTTTGAGTCCTCTTTTAATATTATAAATATGCTCGGATATTCTTTGTTTCAGTTTCCTTTTAGTCATCCCTACGTGTTGGAGGCCACAGGGGGACTCCAATACATAGATTACCCCTTCAGTGTTGCATGTTATATGTGTTTTGACTTGAAAACAATGTGAATTACTATTGGATTTCACCTCTTTTATATATTTTGTGGTCTTAATGCCAAGATGTTTACAGGCATTACAATTCAAACAAAAGAAAAATCCTTTGGAGGAATGAGTGTCATTATTTCCCAAGATGGGTGGAATACAACTGGCAGTAAGGATGGATTTTAAATTGCTCGCTTTTTTATAGACTATTCTTGGTCTGTCTGAGATGATTTTATTGCAGTCCTCATCCATCTTCAACACATGCCAGTGTTTTTGAATGATGGATTTGAAAACACCTATGTTGCTATTGCATTGAGTAATCATCCTAACTAACTTCCTCAACATCAATATCAATATCTTTGTATTCCAATAAAGTTTGCCTATCAAAGGTTTTGACTTCATCCAGAGCTCTTGTGACTTTGCTGGCATCATAATTTTGTTCAAGAAATTTCATCTTAAGTGCCTCGCTCTGTTGGTTAAAAACCTCCATATCAGAACAATTCCATTTAATGCATCTAAATTGACTACCTGGAATGTTGTAAATCCATCTTCCCAAATGGTTACTCGATGGAGGTACAAATTTGTCACAATCCACCTCCTTATGGAAGGTCTTGGTTTTAATTTCCTCATTCTCTATATAAATAGTCAAGTCCAAGAAAGACACCTGTTGTTGGCTTTTTTCCACCGTAAACTCCATATTAAGTTGGTTCCTATTGATGTATTGAATAAATTCTTCCAAAATAGATACTTCTCCCTCCCAAATAAAGAAAAGATTGTCTATGATTCTTTTCCAAACAATGAAAAGATACATAGATTTGTTCTCCCAGATACAATCATCCTCCTATTTGGCTACGAATAAGTTTGCGTAGCTGGGGGCAAAATGTGTGCCCATAGCGGTGCCTGTTACTTGATTATAAAAGGATCCATTGTACCAAAAATAATTGTGTTCTAGTATGAATTCTATGCCACTCATAATGAAATTCACCTGAGCTGTTTCTAATGCTGATTGAGAACACAAATAGTGATAGGTATGTTCACATCCCTCTGCATGCCTAATGCAGGTGTAAAGCGATTTAACATCGCATGTAACAAGGTGGTAGGAACTTTTCCATTCGATGTTATCCAAAATCCGCAAAATTGATGTCGTATCATTAAGGTAACTAAGCTGATTTTTGACCAAATCCTGTAAATAGTGATCAATGTAGCCTGATAGATTGGCAGTTATACTATTGATGCCGGAAACAATAGGACAGCCTGGGGGGTTGGTCTTGTCTTTGTGTACTTTGGGAAGAAAATAGAAAACAGGTATTCTCGGATGTTCAATATAAATATAGGAATGTTCCTTTTTGTTCAATATTCTCAAATATAACCCTTCATCCAATAATTCCTTCAAGTCTGTTAGGTATTGCAGGGTAGGGTCTCCATCAAGTTTTTTGTATGTGCCCTCAATGACAAGTTAGTACTTTCATGACAAGTGTAAAACTTACACCTACTTTGTGTATGCGCAAAAAAAATTTGCCTACAAAACACACACAGCGTAGCTCTAATCCTATATAAATATGTAGCTCATAGAGCCATGGTTATTGTGCTTCTCCATGCCTTTACTGTCCCGCACTTGCACATGAGTGCCACTGATCTTTCTCTTGAAACACAAATGCCACACTTGCCCTATGTGCATCTCACAGTACTGGTGCAACTTGTTTGCATGTGCAGTGCTATACATTCTACATGAAGTTGTTATTTTATTCTTACTTGTATCTTCAAGCTGCTATTAATGATTTACAGTATCTAGGTGTCGTTTGACTACCATGGCATCCACAGTCACATGACATATGATGTAATGAGCAGAGAGGCTGACACAGAGATCAGGTAATGGAAATGAGCTTGAGTGCTGTGCAAATGTGTTCCAGCTGAGAGACTTTGCCTTGGAGTTGCTTACCCATTTTCAAACGGAGGACATTCTAGAAGATTTTCAGATTCATATTAAAAAGGTACACCAAGCTTGTTGTTTAAAAAAACAAGCAAAAGTAAAACATCTATGGGGGCTTGCACAGACCTGTGTGCATACACAGTAGACAAATAGTCTCAACAATGTTAAATATCGAGCTAAGTGGCCTCATTGCTTCTGACTGGTAAATGACGCCCAGAGAGGTTCGACTGAGAAACAAGTTTGAAATTAAAGTGCAAGAAACTAAAACACTTCTTTTAAAATGCATATATACAAAGAAACAGGGCATGTAAAAGCTGTTATTGGGTATTTTATACTCAGTTACACTGCCACATGAACCACTCCAGATACTTGGACTGAGCTCTGAGCGTCAGGATTACTGTTAAGTTTTCCCCACATGTGGATTACACTAGGGTTTGTGAGGTCCATCGGATCATCATATGGCACGTGCTGAAACATGGGGCCAATTTCCTGAAATTGCTCCTCAAATTGCGACATCTGTGGCCAGCGTTACATCTTGCAATCTCAGTTCTGGTTGACACGGAACTGCCATGATAGAATCATATTGGCAATGCCATTCGATTAAAGACAAACAACCCACAGACACAAATTTAAAACAATAAACATTAGCATATCCCCCACCCGCCCTCAGGGACACCGGGCATCTCCATATCAATTTCTAAAAATTACTGTTGGTTCAAATAAAAATGCAATGCTCTTTCTCTTATCCATGGCTCCCATTTCAAGATAAATTGGAGTAGTGTATCTTTCAGAATGTGATTCAGTCATTTTATTACTATGATCAGTGGTTGAAGTGGGAATTTAGAAGTGGGTGTATGGAAAATATTAGTGAATGAAGTGTGCTAGCATGATTTTCTTTTTTTTTTTAAAACACTTGCCCCGTCTGTGCCCAAATAATTCCCCCCTCAAAAAAATCTGTGTCTGTGCATTTACATCCTTGATTACTACTTGTGTTTTATGGTGGATGCATCCCTGATGTTCCCATTCCTAAGCTGTCTCTGCCTTCACACTTTAGCTTTTACCTATACCCCTGCACCATCTTTTGCATTGTTCCTATTACCTAACCTCCTTTACTATCTTCTCCCCTGTTTCTGTCACACATCCCTCTATACCATCTTCTCCCCTGTTTCTCTCACACATCCCCCTGTATGATCTTCTCCCCTGTTTCTCTCACACATCCCCCTATACCATCTTCTCCACTGTCTCTCTCACACATCCCCCAGTACCATATTCTCCCTTTTCTCTCTCACATGTCTCCCTGTACCATCTTCTCCCCTGTGTCTCTCACATGTCTCCTTGTACCATCTTCTCCCCTGTCCTTCTCACATGTCTCCCTGCACCTTCTCCCATTTCACTTACCTATGCTCTTGAAGCTTTCTTCTCTCTCTCATTTATTATCCTTCTTTTGCTTCACAACTTTTCTTTCTTCTGCTGATGTTTCTGTTCACTCGGTGAGAGTGAATGGAATGTAGGTGGAACGCATACTTTCACTTTCCTCTGCTGCTGAGTACGGGAGCAACAGAGGAAAACAAAAAGGTTAATATATCAAAAGATGCATACGGTGAATATGCAGCCTGTCACATCTATGTAATGTGCAGACGCACTGCTGGGAGAGAAGGAGAGAGAGCATCTGCCCAGTGGCAGAAGTGGCGGTATGGTATACGGGCACTCTTCGACCACTGACTATGATGTCTTCTATTTTGATAATAGCCATAAGTAGAGGTGAGGTTTGAGCCAACATGAGGCTATTGTCCATTATGCATTAAACAAAGTCTGAATAATATTTTTGGGGGGCTATGGAGGGAATGCATTTGAGTAGGCAAATTCATAGTGCAGATAAATGATAAATATATTTAGTCTGACAGTGAGACCCAGGACTGTGATAACAGTTTATCTGTATACTTCCAAAATTGCACCACAAATTTGATGTCATATATATGTACAATTATACATATTGAAAAGTATACTCTACACAACAGCTATGTAACTCTTTATGTTCCTATTTTACAGCTTTGGTTGATGACATGCACTCACTTCTTGAAAAAAGCAGAAGATTAATCATTGTCTTGAGCAAAAACTACACTTCTGGCAAAGCAATGTATGAACTTGAAAGTGGGTTACACAAAGCAATGGTGGAACGGAAGATCAAAGTTATTTTGATTGAATTCACACCTTTAAATGAGATAAGTGTGCTACCGGAATCTCTGCAACTTCTTAAGATGAGAAACAGAGTTAAGTGGGAAGAAGATAGGTCTCGTCCTCTGAATTCTAAATTTTGGAAAAAAATCCAGTATTTAATGCCCGCGAAGCCGGTCAAATCAAACAGTAATTTTCAAAAACTCAAAAGAATGCAGTCTTGAATAAGAAAGATCCTACAATTTGGTCAATTCAGCACTGTCCTGGTATTTACAAATACTTATGCCAGCCCATAAATGACAGCATGTTTCTGGCGCTGTCTTTGCTGTGATTACTTGATCAGTGTAGGATCTCTCCTCCCTTCTTGTGGTGTAAAATATATGATATATTGTAATGTTCACAAGTGCATCTTTATATGTTACCAAACCTGACATTGTGTGCCCTCTGATATTCAAAACCTTATTGTATCTCAAATACTTTCATTCCTAAAGGAATTTTATGTAAATGTATGAAAGTTATTAGAAAATCTTTTTGTGCTTTTATTTGATGTAATTATGACCTTGTATATTTAAAGGAAATGAGCAACATAGCTGCAAAGGTATCTAAAAGGAACACTGTTAAAAAAATGTTCTGTACTTTGTTTTTAATGTATGTAAGTATCGTATAATAAAAATTCCAAAAATAACATTTATTAGCAATGGTTTTCTATTTGATTGATCTTGTGTGCACGGTGGCTCACTGGTTAGCACTTCTGCCTCACATCGCTGAGGTCATGAGTTTGATAAAAAATAAAGAAAATGCATAATAAATAAAAAATATAAGTATGCCAAAAATGTTTAAATGGCAATTAAAATATTGAAATGTTCAATTTTGTCAAAAATTACAGTTTAAGTATTTTAAGGTGTAATATACATTCTCCTGTGCAATATAGAGATGCTCTGTTCATCGAATTGGTACAAACTTTCAAAAATTCACCAGAATTTATTGAATTTCTTTATTATTTTAAAAAAACAACAGCCTGAATTCGAGAAAGGGGGACAGGTTTAACCATATTTAAGCCGGTTCAACCATATGTGTGGAAGTAGATTTTTTATTTAAATACGAACACAAAATCCTATAAAATATGCACAAGAATGAAGAAAGGACTTGGCAGCTTCAGAGGTGAATTTGCAATCAGTCAATCAGAAGCATATTTGCACCAGATCCTAGGCAGCGGCAAATAAACTGTAAAAAATATTTCTGCATCTGCGTTCAGCTCTGCAATGGTTAACAATTCTACGAACACACCTTTACTGTAATATGTATTTTCTCTCCCCCATCATGCCTCTTCAGTCGAAAACAGGTGCAAGCATGGAAGCGTGCATCTCTACATAGGGGTAGGCATTTGCATGTTTTTTGGATTGTGCAGAGCAAATTCATGCAATTTACTCTATGCAAAGGGCGTGCGTTCAACTCTGTATCAGACCCATTATTTTTAGAGAATTGTAGTTTACAGAGTGGTGGAACTACCATTGGTGCAGCAGGTGTGGTGCACTGGGGCCCATGGAGATAATGGGGCCCGATGCATGGAGAACTAGTGAGCTGTTGGCCCCTGTTCCCTCCTCTCTGCTTCCCTGCACCAGGGCCCACAGCCCGCTAATTCCGTCTCTGAGTTTTTTACATACAACATAATTAATTAGAATAGTAGTGTCACTTATATAAATAGCAAGTGTGTCTATAAAAATGATATATAATATGCTGAAAGCTTTGATATTGTACATAATTTAAATGTTTTTATGCGTTTATTTCTTCGCTTATTTTCCAATGTTATTAAAGCAGGACTAAACACAAAAATACAACATTTATTTATGCCTCTGAAAGTGATACATTATTTTCTGACTTCCAGCAGTTCTACAAACCTTTCTCAGAAAGATAAAAATCATTAGATTTTTGTGTTTAGGAGGAAATGCAGAGGAAATGTTGAGTAGGATTCCTACAGAGTTGACATCCTGGCGCTATTTTTTGTCAAAGACTTATTGGTAAATTAGCTGAGAAATCACCCTGCACCATTAATTTTTTTTTTTTTTTTTTTTTTATAGAAATTCTGACACACTGAATACTTCTGCCTATGTTACCAACTGCCTCTGTTATGTGTAATGTTATCCAATAGATCCAGAATTTGCCTAGCCTATCAAAGAAGACCCAGTCTCAAAAGAACACTCGGGAACATTTCAGTACATGTTGGCAGAGTCGGATTTAAACCTCATGAGGCCCTAGGCAACATAATAGTTTGGGCCCCCTCTCCCTGAAACAATCCATAGCACTATATTTTTTTAGCATAGCATATACACCTATAGTTAAGTAGAAGGGTAAGCTATGTGCCGCCGCACATCACGCTGCTCCCCCTGCATCACACTTCATCCACTGCATCAAACTGCAGCCCCTCATTACTGTCCCTCTCATCACACTGTGCCCTCATTTACCATTACACTGTAATACACTGCAGCCCCTGCATCGCACTGTGGTCCCGGCAGTTAAAGAATAATGACCATGGACACCATATTTTGCCAAACCAAAATAATTGGTTTCCCTTAGAATGTACTGTATATCTGGCATATCCGACAGTTAGGGGACCCTTAAAATAGATTCTGTGCTACAAAATTTACATGCCACACAAAATTCTGAATGCACTTGCTCCTGTGAGTAAATTTAATGGCGGTTGACAACTCTGACTTTTACTGTTTACTTGACACACATGGCTATTCTCCTGTTCTGTGATTTCTCATTCACACATAATGAATTATGCAGCACTAAGAACCCCTAAGCAAACCTACTGGTATATAAAGAGTTTAATATTGTTCATCTTTTTCATGAAGTGTTATGGATATGTACTACAATTATACACAAGCCAAGTCTATTTAAGATTAGTTAGCATGTTGTATGTGACATCCAGTCTATGGACAACCTGAACAAAATCAAGTGACAGTTAAGTAACCCTTATAAACTAATAATTTCATAAAACTAATCTATATACAATTTTGTTGGAAATAGGAATAGCAAACATGTGCTTGCTATAAATCACCCCATATCAGCACATTTCCAATTTGTAAGACAGGTTGAAATAAATATTACTCAATGGGGGTAAATGTATTAAGCTGCGAGTTAGCACTTTCCTTGCTTTTCTCAGAAGAGTTTAAACTCACTGATGTATGAAAGTGCGAGAAAATCGCCAGTATAGTGATTTTTTTATAAATTACCAAAATCGCTGCACATTGCAGTGCCAAAGTTTTTGCCACTCTAGCAATACAAGTCGAGATATGCAGAGCTGTAACGAGGGGTGTGCGGCCGGTGCGACTGCCCAGGGCGCAAAGCCAAGGGAGCGCCACGGCCACACTTACTGTGATGCTAGATATGTCTCCTAGCAAAATCGCCCCCACCCCCCCTCTCCCCGTATCGCTATACATTTGGCCGCATGCTGCCTGTCCCAGTATAGAGGCAGCATGCGACCACTCTGATTATATAGGGGGCGTGGCCTCTTCATGTGCACACTGCACAGGCTCACCCCCTGACCTCTCTGCTCCTGGTCACATGATACCAGCAACGATTCCCCTGCTGTCTGCTGTTGGTAAGTATCCACCCCTCCCCCCTCACTTCCCACAGTGTTTCTGTCTGCCTGTCTCTATCTTTCACCCCCTGTCTCTTCCTGCTATTTTGTATGTGTGGCTCTGCTTTCCTCCTTTCTGTGTCTGTGTATCTTTGTATCTGTCTCTTTCTTACCCCACTTTGTGACTGTCTTTAACTTTGTTGAACTCTGTGTGTCCCCCAGCCCTGTCTCTTCTCCCCTGTTGTGTTTTCCTCTATCTGCTATTATGTGTTGCTCTGCTCCCCCCTTGTATGTCTGTGCATCTCTGTCTTCTGTGACTGTCTTTTTCTTTCTTACCCCACTTTGTAACTGTCTTTAATTTTGTTGAACTCTGTGTCCCATGTTGTGTTTTCCTCTCTGTCTGCAGTTTTGTATGTGTGTCTGTGCATCTCTCTTATCTGTCTGTGCATCTCTTATCCCCACTTTTTGTCTGTGTTTAATTTTGTGCAACTCTGTCTCCCCTTGTGTTTCTTTGCCCACCCTTTGTTTTATCCATCTCCTCACCTTCTACCATTTACCCCAACACCCACTTTTTCTCTGTGCCCCTCACAGCTACCCCTTCTTCTCCCCTCTTACCTTCTTCCTCCTCTTCTGCTGATGTTGATGGAGTCCTGGTGGCTGCCGATTGGAAGAGCTGCGGACAAACTTGAGTATGGCAGGTAGGCACAATCTTCTTATTATAATCATTTTTTTGTACATTATGTGGCAGATTCAATTACTTGCTATGTTCTGAGGAACATCGCGGCTGTGCATTTTTACCGTTACTACGGTAATTTCTCAGCTGACTTTTCCTTACACCTCAATGGGGGCGTGAGAAAAATCAGCAGATATTTCTTGTAAAAATTCTGCAGCCGCAATGTTCTGAACAACATGGTGGCTAAATGAATTTACATAGCATATTTACTTTGTATAGCGATAAAAGCATCCCACATGAATGGACTACACTCCCCTGCACTGCTCCGGAGAAGCTACAGAGGAGAAGCAGACAGGACAGAATACCAGCTTCAAGGTAAGTAGGCTTTCAGTCAATTACTTTTATCGGTGCCTCTGGCTCTTCAGTGTTGTGGAACTACAAAGCACTACATGCCCTACCAGAGGGCAAGCTGGAATCTGTCGTTCGACAAAAGCTGGAGAACCATAGTTAACACTGTATCCAGCCAGCCACATAATACACTTGTGGAACTGTCATCACAGAGATGAGCCGCTGGTTGTGCAGGCTTGTTTTGTGATTGCTAACATTATTTGTTGTTAGAAAGTTGTTTGTGTTTTTATTGTTTTGTTTTTATTTATTATACAAATTGGGTTTGTAACTAGAGCACTGTGACATCCCAGGGCGCAATGCTGAGCTTTCGTCACGGCTGGGAGAGACCACCTACAACTACCAAGGTAAGTGTGTGTGTGTGTGGGGGGGGGGCGCCAGTGCTCTTCCTCGCCCAGGGCACTAAAATTCCTAGTTACGGCTCTGGAGATATGTATGAAGCTGCGATTTTGCAAACTCACTCGAGATTGCTGGGAAAATCCCCAGAATCGACCCGCTGCTTTGGACAGATGGGATTAGCAAGCTCATCAACTTTCCAGTGCTGGCCCATATTAACATAACAGGAGGCACAATACATGTTTCAATTATGAGGGTAATCATGATTTCTTGTTTAGAGGTGCAAAAATTATTATTAATTGTCTTATTGGAGTCAAATTATTTTTGGAATAAATGAGTGGGCAAAATTACATTACTAATATGTAAGGGAATTTTTATTTTATTTTATTATATTGTATAGTGACATACTATTTCATTACCAGTGGGGCAATAATTTATTCCTTCTGATGTGGCAACACTTAATATTTCCAGATGGGGAAACCAGTTAAAGTACATACTTGTTGCATTTAAAGAATTGACGCTATGTCATTTTGTGTTAGGCAGTTGTGTCATTTTTGGATTCAATTATGCATCCGTACACCAATTAAGCAATGAAGGTGACATTTTGTGTTGTGCAGTTGTGTAATTCTTGTGACGAAATTATCATCATCATCATTTATTTATATAGCGCCACTAATTCCGCAGCGCTGTACAGAGAATTCACTAAAATCAGGGAGAACATACAAACTCCACACAGATAAGGCCGTGGTTGGGAATCGAACTCATGACCCCAGTGCTGTGAGGCAGAAGTGCTATCCACTAAGCTACTGTGCTGCCCATACACCAATTAAGATATCTGAAACTAACACTAAATGACGACAAACTCTGTCATTCATGAACATTAATTTAGGTAAAAAAAAATATCTTACAAATGAATGTTGTAAGTGAGGCATTTGTTGCCTAAATATAAAACCAAAGAGCAGTGGAACACATTTTAAAAATATTTGAAAAATCCATATGTGTTTACCAATCAAGTAAGGTTGGATGGATGGAGAGAGGATAGAATGGAGGCCTTATTTTGAATTGACAACTGTGTATGACACATTTGTCTCCAGGAGGGGCAATTTAAAAGTTACAAGGTATGGGGAGATGATGTGAGAATTAACTAATTAAATTAATTAATTAATGAAAAGCAAGGCGATAAGCCGAGCGCCCTTAAACACAGGTGTTAGGGCTAACATCAAGCAATTATCCATTCTGGGTTAAGTCCACTGCAGGTTCCAGCCAATGGGAATCCTATGGGAGTGTACACTCAGCTCTGGTATATAGTCTCCTTTCAAGAATTGTGGGTCCTCTTTCAGTGCAGAAAACCCCTCTCTCTGTCAAATTTGAATGTCTAATAATTTTTTCTACATTCATACAGAGCATGCACAGTTAGGTGGGAAGGCATTGACCTATTGAGGGCTGGCAAATTTTAGCACGGGGGGCAAGACTCGACTCAGCAGCCTATTAGGAACATTTTAAAGGAAAAAAAAATGCAGGTGGTCACTGTGACCCAGCACAACGTAGCCCACTATGGGACCAGCCCGGAGAGTAGATGCTCCCCTGATTCACAGCCCAGCCTGCCCCTGTCAGTGACTAATGCATACCGTGTGATCGCTGAATGGCTGCAGGTCACTGCCCTCTTGAAAGTACTTTCGTTCTTGATACCTTTGTGAGTCGGATTCCTTGACCTGTTTCATGTGGGCATATCATTGTGAATCCAGAGGAGGTGTAGTCACGCTGATGCCAGATTTAGTACCGGCCAATCTTAAAGGATTATAACCTCGGTCCAGCGGTTAGTGCCGGATGGTCATACACTATTAGTTGTAGCTGACTCCCAACTTGCCTTCTTTGCCACCATGCCTTGTTTAAAATAAACTGTTACCTATTCTTTTGCCAACAAATCTGGTGTCCATGTCTTTATTTTAGCATAAGTTTAGTTCAGGCTTAATGTGTGAGTGGGGTTTGGTGCAGTGAAAGTGAAGCATCTACAATCTGTAGTTTATAATACAATTTAGACTACAAATGCTTATTCTTAAATACATAAGATATGAGATATTTGGTTGTTTGTGGTATAATTCTAAAAAACTACCTGGGACTCATCATCAGCTATTTATATAGCACCACTGATTCCACAGCGCTGTACAGAGAACTCAATCACATCAGTCCCTGCTCCATTGGAGCTTACAGTCTAAATTCCCTAACACACACACACACACACACACACACAAAGCCTAGGATCAAATTTGATAGCAAAGGAAACCGAAACACCCGGAGGAAACCCACAGAAACACGAGAGAACATACAAACTCCACACAGATAAGGCCATGGTCGGGAATTGAACTCATGGCCCCAGTGCTGTAAGGCAGAAGTGCTAAGCATTAGGTTCATCCTCCAGTGGTTGGGGATCCTCCTCCAGGCGGATGTGATGTATGACTGGTGTGGGGCAGGTGGGGTGGTGTCCTCAGCTTGAGGGACAGGTGGGATGGTGGCCTCATCCTCTGTCATGGGTGAAATAGTTGGCTCAGCTTGAGGGAGGGATGCTCCCTCTTCCTCCTCATTCCCATGGGGATGTCAGGTTGGAAGACCGGAGCACTGAAGACACCAAACGGTATTAGTGCCACTAAACTAGGAGGTGCGGAATCTAACATACCCCTGGTGTTCACTAGGGACCCCCGCAAGGAAGTGTGGGCTTCACTGCAAGCAGGTCGTGTTCTACTTAGATAGCTACCACTGTGGTGAAGGAAAGGTCAAAACGATCTGGATCAAACCAATAAAGACAGGCGGTACAACGGAGAAATTCAAAGAGAAGTCAAACAGTCAAAGGTCATGAGAAATCCAGAGAACAGTCAGCAAGTCGGGGTCAATACCAAGGTAGAAAACAGGAGCCAGGAGAGGAGTCAATGGAATCCGGGCCAGAACTAAATGTGTAAAGGAACAAAGAAAGCTGGAGAACAGGGGGAACTGATACTGTGGCACCTTAATGGTGCAGCAGGCTGATAGGAGGAGAAGATGGGTGGGCAGAAGCGCTGAGCAGGAAACATCCCATTGCCTAGCAACGGGACGAGACAACGCGCATGCGCCCTATACAGCCAGGACGGCCTGGGACGCTGCGTGCCTTTTGCCTAGCAACAGGACACCCTGGCCAGATCAGTCAGGTGAGCACAAGGCGCTTTGTGGAGGAACAGCGGGGACGGCGCCTGACAGGGGCAAGGTGATGGGTGCCAGTGTCGTTGCCATATTTCTGTAAAACAAGAACCTGTCACATTTCCATGTCATATGTGTTGTTTTCTTAAATATTTAAATATTACAACACCCAGATAGTCTTTAAACCCAGAGCACTTATTTAAATAATGTGATAATTAGATTGAAATGAAAAAATAATACTTAAATGTAATAGGCAGCTCCCCGATCGTTCAACACCTGTCTGCAAGTGTCAGACCTAGTACATGGAATACAAAAAGACAGGGGGCGCCCACATAGTGCATTACAACAAATTAAACAATGCATAAAAACTCTCCAAAGGTAGGTATTTTCCGTATTAGATTTTGGTAGACTTAAAGCCAATAGGATAAATTCTCATTAGAAGTACTGGAACTTGTACCAAGCCTGGATAGCAGATGGATCCTTCCAATATAGGCAGAGTAGTATCCGAATAAACCTATAGGGGCATATTCAATTGTTAGCGAGACGGGTGAAAATCCCGCGCCCGAAAAAAAAAAAATCCTGCGCTCATTTTTTCCTGTTCCAGCGCTCGTTTTTTTAAAAAAAACGCTCAATTCAATTGTTAACATTGCATCCACCCCCTCGCGCTCTATTATTGGTTCTAGCGAGTTTGAAATGAGTGGTTAAGGCAGTCATTTTAGTATAAAAAATGAATGCAAATTAATGCAATCAAGAAGGGCCCCAGCACTGCAAATGAGATTGGGCCCCTACACTGCAATCAAGAAGGGCCCCAGCACTGCAAAGGAGATTGGGCCCCAGCACTGCAAATGACATTGGGCCCCTACACTGCAATCAAGAAGGGCCCCAGCACTGCACAAGAGAATGGGCCCCCACACTGCAATCAAGTAGGGCCCCAGCACTGCAAGCAACAATGCGCCCCCCCCCCCCCCCCGGACAGCAGATTTAAAGATTTTGCAAGCAGGAAATATTTTTTTGCCATATACAAACATTTCTTGAACACTGGCCAAGCATGGACGTTTGAAAGGTACAAATATTTGTGGGACAGTGGGCAAGCCGGACATTTCTTCGAAGGTACAAATATTTGTTGTGACTTTGCGTAAATGAGTGTGGTGAGTATTTTGTTTTTTTTGTTTTTAATAAAAATCTATGGTGTACATGAGGGTGTTTACTGTATTTCTTGGGGTTTTAGTACAACCACCCCCCCCTACCCCCCTGTATTACACTGTTATTTTTTTAAAAAAAATAGTACTTTTCAGTTTTCAGGTTATTTTAATAAACTTTTACACCTATTTTTTGCAGTTTAATTTATATTTTTCTTAACTTAAAAAATTTTTTTTTACTTTGAGCAGACCAAGGAGGTGCGAGATGAAACAGCAGATTTGCCTGTTTCACCCACAGCGTTAAAAAACAATTGAATAGCTTTTTCCGCTGAGGGTTCGCATCCAGCCTATACTTCAACATTGACAAACATTAGGAGCGCGATAAGACCGTTTCAGTAAAAAAAAAAAAAAAGATTAGAATTGCAGGAGAAGTTTCCACACTCGAAAATAAGAAAAAAAAAAAAAGACTTTACTCGCTCAAAATTACAAACTCGCTAACAATTGAATGCCCCCCTTATTCTGCAATACAAGTCCAGAAGATATTTGGGATAGTTGTGATGTAGGTGTGACGAAATGAGTATAATAACACTATAACCATCCTGTTCCTCATTTCTCACATAATGTAGATTATAGCAAGTACTTTTTATAGCTTTTGCTTTTGTTCCCCAGCTCAACAGAGTATAACTGCAGTATCTAATTACATGTGGGTAAGGGGACATTGTAGCTAAATGTAAATATGTATATTGTTTATGGTATATTGGTGATATGGCAGTGAGGTTGTTATTCATTCTCCTTAAAGTGAAGCTAGGGGGCTATGGGTAGGGATCAGGTTGCAAGATACTGGAGGGGGAAAAATAATTAGTGTTCATTGTTCTCCCGAGACTAGTCCAACAGGGGAGGTTCTGCGAGCCCTCCTAGTCTAGCACTGACCAATGTTTAACAAGGAGAGGACCATGGGTTTGGCCAGAGAGGGGAAAGCTCTGTAAAAATTAGACCATAGATAAGGAGCCACTCCAGGGAGGGGGGGGGGAATATTCATTCTGAGGATTAATGCAGTGTAGCTGCACCTTCCATGAATTTTGAGTTTTCGTTCTCTACCAATGAACTACAGCTCCAGCTAAGAAAAGAACTCTATGGGCCTTTAATTCAGGACATGCAGGTGACTGTAGCTCCTTAAGCTAGTTGGGTAAGGGGCAGTGGTGAGTTCCAATAGCTCATGGTAATCATCTCTCGGTTGGAAATTCTCCAAATGAGCAACTGCAAACTTAATGATGTCATCTTTCCAGGGAGGAACCACAACTGATGTCTTTTCATCTTCAATTGCTGTGCTGAATGAAGCTTGATCGATTCTAGGCCAAAAGTCTTGGAAGTGGACGAAAAAGCTCCATGTTTGGAGATTTAGAAACATCATGGATACTGAAGACCTTTTCCAGCATTATTTCAGAGATGTGATGTCGACAAGCTAAATTTTGTAATGGTCGGCCAAGCTCAGACTCCAGCAGGACACATACTCCGCCTTGCACTCCAGTGTTAGATGATGTGGTATCAAAACATAGCCCTTGGATGTTGTCCTGCAATCTCCACTCATCTATGCTTTCCCCAATTGCTTTAGCCATAGATTTTGCGGTTCCATCCTGAAGTTTTGGAACTGAGAGCAGCTTTATTACATTCTGTCCTGAAACCAGAATAGGGAGCTTGTCAACCAGTTTTCAGGGAAACACAGTAATAACAATGAATATCTCCAATATTATCACTAATTGACATGACTGCAGTGCATTAGGTTATTAATGTTCACTTCTATTTGTTCCTGCAATTATATATCACTGATAGAAATATTTATAATGCATATTCTTAACATAAATGGTGTATTGGGAAAGTCACTACGCCTGATATTGTAGAAAATCGTATAACATCAAACTTTGACCATCTTGTGCAAGTCGAAAATATGCACTGAATAAAAAAATATTTATGATTCAATGTCAGTATACCAAGTGGAAATGAATGATGGGTTGGAGAAGTATGAAAAAAAAAAATTGGCCATTGGAATCACCCTACTGGGTAGGCTTCCCTGGCTTAGGAAGGCACCCGTGGGTGGCCTGCCAGAGTACCCGGTATCATCACTGTAGGGGGGAATGCTTTTCATAGACAAATTTCCTGTCAATTTTCTGACTGGAGGACTCTGCAGTCATCCTCTTTTTCTCTTAAATGGCTGATAACAAATAACAATAGCTTGCTCTGTGCTGCATAGAAAATGTTAACACAATGTGAAATATTTCAAGTTCTGTCAAGGTTTGATCTTTTTACTAATATATATTATTAGCTCTCTTATATAAAGAACTTATATTGTTAGGGTTTGTGATCTCTTTCAGTTAGATTCCTCTGGAAATCAGCTACCTGACGTGACTACCTCATTCTGACTGGAGTGGAAACATGCAGAATTTTATTTTATTGATGTCCTCAACTAGTTCACATGGTCTTCACCTTTTAATTTCCTTGCTTTGTCTAATGCGCATTTTCAGCAAGATTTTCTTGCCTGTTTCAAGTGTATACAGAAAACCAAAACATGTGTAATATAATGTTTTCAATATACCACTGTTTAATATTCCCTTTCACAATATTTGAGAGTTTATAGAATGTGACATTTAATCAGTTCCCAATTGTTCATTGCGTTTCTACATTGTCACTGTGCAGCTATTGCGCTAAGATAATCAGGGCCTGATTATGCAATAAGCTGACTAGGAGGTGCAAACATTTTGGGGGTGGAAAATTGTGAGGTATAAACTGAAATTCATTTTAAAGACCTAATACAAGATTTTATATCCAGTAAGTGAGAAGATGGTCAACTAATCTGTAAAATAAATCCTAAACATTTTTCTCTTTCATCCTATTAAGAACACTGGATATGCTGCAGCATGAGTTGACAGGAGTTTGGACATTTTTACATTTTCCACCAAAAACTAAGCTATCCACCGGGGTGGGGGTCAGCAGGAGAGTGGGTGGTGAGGGGTGAGTTGGTGATAGGGAGGGGGAGCCCTGCCTGTTTCATTTGTATTAGGCCCCTCAATTTCTGATGGCAGCCCTGCGTGTAAGTACTCCTGCTGTACACCTAGCCCATATGCTACAGATGCAGAACTGGAAGCATCTTGAGGTGTGTCCGACTCAGCATATGGGCTGAAATATGTTTTTTTTTGTGTGTGCATTTTTGACCCATAAATTATATCCATATTGCGTTTGGCATTTTCCATTAGTAAACTGATTCATGGGGTTAGATTTTGAATACAAATCAAGCGCTGACCTGTGTATGAACCTGCTCTCTTAGCAGCAGCTCGCTATTTGACAGCGGCACATTGTATTCTCAAGAAGTGGGTTCAGCACAGGGGAAATGGTCAAAAGGTAGCCCTACAAATTCCTGTAAGTAGGAGCCTCTAGAAATTATATCTATAAAGATGTACTTAACCGAAGAAATAATGTATAGTGCAAAATCCTTCAGTTTGCAATAGAGCAAAGAAGGAAACTGATCTACTGATAAAAGTACTTGTAACTATTTATGCAGACCTATGATTTAAGTCATATACTATGATCTAGGTCAAAGCTTTGCAAGTCTTTCCTATGGTAACCACAAGATCTAGTTATGTGATAGCTACTTGAAGCTGTGATAACAGCTATTCCTCAATCAGCCTAAACACAAACACTGAATAAATGCAATGTTTGTTTAGTAGATTACATCTGCTGTAGGCACCCAGAGTTTACTACAATATTAATTCAGCAATGAACATTCATATAATGTGAACCATTTAGGACGCTTGCTTTGTAGGGGTTGGGTACGATTTTACGGCTGTCATTATGGCGTCAAAGAGTATATGTACAAAATAAGATTTCCACAATGCCTACAGAAATAAAAAGCAGACTTACCATAAAAATGACAATGTATATGGCCGACATCCTTCTGTTATATACCGATTGATGGAAATCACGCCACTATTTACGTTAGTTAAATACAGAATCCTTTTCAAACTCCTCACCCCCACTTACAAGGCTCTCTCCAACTCTACTGCCCCTTATATCTCTAGCCTCCTCTCCATTCACACTCCTGCCCGCTCCCTGCGCTCGACCAATGATCGATGCCTCTCCTCAACTCTTATCACCTCTTCCCACTCCAGAATCCAAGACTTTTCCCGCGCTGCCCCCCTTCACTGGAATGAACTCCCTCGTTCCATCCGCCTCTCTCCTACTCTGTGCTCCTTCAAATGTGCGCTGAAAACCCACCTCTTCCTCAAAGCATACCAACCATCCACATAACCCCGCCATTCGCTCTCAACTCGCCCTCCCCCTTGCCTCATCTGGCTCCCCCTGTGCCTGTTCTGTTTTCCCTCCCTTAGGATGTAAGCTCACTTGAGCAGGGCCCTCTTCCCTCATGTCTCCCTACCTGTTCTTCTGCTCCGTTTTTTGTATCAGCCAGCCTGGAGTTCCTGAAGTATTGGTATTTTTGTTTATTGTTTTGTACTGTTTCACCCTGTATAGTCGACTGTTTTGTACTCTGTACGGTGCCGCGGAAACCTTGTGGCGCCTAACAAATAAAGGATAATAATAATAATAGTTATGAGATTACCTAATTTAAAGGTTAGGGTTAGTTTTAGGCATAGGGTTAGAGTTAGGATTAGGGTTGGGGTTAAAATTACAAACACCATCATCACTTTTGTATTCCACACTGGGCTGGAAATCGCATTTATTTTGTAGATATATTTGTTGACGGCATAATGACAGCCTTAAACGTGACTACCACCGCTTTGTAGACTACTAAAAACTGCATACAGAAGTAAAGTCCCTCAGGAATATGTTTATTCTGGAACTTTTACAAGCATAGTTTCAGACTCTGTACTGAGTAAAGTTTACTAATATTTTAATATTCTAATATTTTGCTTCTCAATGCCTAGCTCTAAGGGGTTCGTCTGATAAGCTCTTCCAAAAAAATAATGGAAACTTTTTGAAACTAATAGAACTCTTTGGCAAATGTGCTCAAAGACATACAAAATGAAATAATTGACTTATTTGGCAAGGCA